>NC_031999.1:52529283-52582238 GCF_001879085.1 Nicotiana attenuata | reverse complement strand
TAGTAGAGACGGAAATGGTTCAAATTTAAAAAGATAGGTTTGTATGAGGTTTTTTTATCACAGGTAGGACTCTGCTCATGAATTAAATATTAATATTTCTAATTGTGCAGAGTGTAGAAAACATACCTCGTTATTCAGATGAACCAGTACTGATGAACCAGGTTCTTCACTAAGAATCCTCTTGATCATGCCTCAATTTTCCAAAATAGAGAAAATTTTGTTAGAGATCAGTGAGTCATATTAACATATGTCACCGGAGTATACTATTTACAATATGAGACTGAGCAAAGATTAATCTAGATATTTACACAAGTTCCAGATTTTCTAACCAAATTTTTTTTTCATTCATTTTTTTTTCCATTGTGCATTATGAACTGGTCCCATTAGGTGATCTTAATCATCCCTAATTCTAACCTGTTCCTTTCAAAGTGCTCTCTACTCAGTGCTTTATTGAAGATGTCAACAATCTGTTTATTAGTAGCACAAAATTCTATTGTGATCAATCCCTTCTCATAGTTGTCCCTTAAGAAATGATGTCTAACATATATGTGCTTAGTCCTCTTATGATGAACCGGGTTCTTAGTCATACTAATAGCATTAGTGTTATCACAAAAAATAGGGATGCAACCAACTTCAATACCAAAATCCATTAACTGGTGTTTGATCCACAGCAATTGAGCACAACAGGAGGCAGTAACAACATACTCAGCTTCAGCAGTAGATAAGGCCACTGAATTCTGCTTTTTAGTGGCCCATTACACCAGACATGAACCAAGAAAGTGAGCCATACTTGAGGTGCTTTTCCTGTCCACAAGGAAACCTGCATAGTCAGCATTAGCATATCCCACTAGATTAAAGTTACTACCTTTTGGATACCAAAGGCAAAGGTTAGTAGTGCCTTTCAAGTATCTCAATATCCTTTTGATAGCAGTCAAGTGGGATTCCTTAGCATTTTCTTGAAATCGAGCACAAAGCCCTACACTGAAGACAATGTCAGGTCTGCTAGCAGTAAGACACAAAAGTGAACCAATCATACCCCTATACAACTTATGATCAACAGATGAACCAGGTTCATCTATGTCTAATTTAGTAGTTGTTGCAATAGGAGTGTCTATTTCCTTTGATTCGTCCATTTTAAACTTCTTAATCAATTCTTTTGCATATTTCTGCTGATGAATCATGGTTCCATTTGAGTTTTGTTTGATCTGTAAGACTAAGAAGAAGTTAAGCTCACCCATCATACTCATTTCAAATTCACCCCCCATTAATTTAGCAAATTCCTTACTTAGTTTTTCAGTGGTTGCCCCGAAAATTATGTCATCAACATATATTTGTAACACTAGTAGATCCTTACCTTTTTCCCTCAAGAATAGAGTACTATCAATCTTACCTCTCTTATAGCTATGTTCAAGAAGGAATTTCGATAGTCGTTCATACCATGCTTTAGGGCTCTGCTTGAGTCCATAAAGTGCCTTGTCTAGTTTATATACATGATCTGGACACTCCTTGTTTTCAAACCCTGGAGGTTGTTTAACAAATACTTCTTCCTTCAATTAGCCATTTAGGAAAGCACTCTTCACGTCCATCTGGTGAAGAGTAATTCCATGTGTGCTGCAAAAGCTATGAGGAGTCTTATTGCTTCCAATCTTGCAACTGGAGCAAAGGTCTCATCATAGTCTATGCCCTCCTCTAGACTATAACCTTGAACCACCAACCTTGCCTTGTTCCTTGTAACAGTTCCATCTTCATCAAGTTTGTTTCTGAAGACCCATTTAGTGCCAATCACTGATCTGTCCTTGGGTCTTGTAACCAGATGCCAAACCTGACTCCTTTCAAACTGATTGAGTTCATCTTGCATTGCATTTACCCAGTTTGCATCCTGCAAAGCCTCAGCAACATTTTTAGGTTCAATAAGAGATAAGAAAGCATCAAAAACACACATATTATTTAATTAAGATCCAGTTTTAATTTCAGAGGTTAGATAAGTAATTATGTTCTCAATGGGATGAGAACTTTGATACTTGTAAGGTTTCACAACCAACTGGTTTCTGTTTGATGTTTCTCCCATGTTCTGTTGTTGGGGAACAGGCTCATGGACAGGTTCCATTTGGGAATTAGATTCAGTTCTTCTTTGTTCAGTTTCCCCTGTCAGGTTGCCCTGGATGGAAGAACCTGTTCCATCACCCGTTCCTTCTTCTGGTGCAGCTTCACTTAATTCTTTTACCAGCCCAATAGCTTCATCTTCATGTTCCTGTCTCTCAGAAAGAATGTTAGTTTCATCAAAGACTACATGTACACTTTCTTCCACACACATAGTTCTTTTGTTGTACACTTTATAAGCTTTGCTATGTGAAGAATATCCCAAGAATACTCCCTCATCACTTCTGGGATCAAACTTACCTAGGGAGTCCTTTCCATTATTGTGCACAAAGCACTTGCATCCAAATGCCCTAAGATGGGATATATTTGGTTTTCTCCCTTTAAGTATCTCATAGGGAGTCTTCTCTACAAGAGGTCTAGTCGCACCTATTAATGATGTAACATGCATTGTTTACTGCTTCTGCCTAGAAGCTATGGGGCAGTTTACTAGAAAGAAGCATAGTCCTAGCCATATCTTCAAGAGTCTTATTCTTTCTTTCAACTACTCCATTTTGTTAAGGAGTCCTAGGGGTAGAAAAATTATGATCTATACCATGCTCATCACACAATTCAGCAAACTTAGCATTTTCAAATTCAGTTCCATAATCAGACCTAATTGATGCAAGTTGATTACCTAGTTGTTTCTGAGTTTTTCTAACAAAGGCGATGAACATGTCAAATGCTTCATCCTTAGATGTTAAAAATAATGTCCAAGTAACCCTAGAGTAATCATCAACAAGCACCATCACATATTTCTTACCCCCTTTGCTTAATGTGCTCATTGGACCACAGAGATCCATATGAAGCAGTTCCATCGACATGGTCGTGCTTACCACTTTCTTGATTTTGAAAGAGGATCTTACATGCTTCCCCCTTGCACAAGTCTCACAAACTTTCTCTTCCTTACACTTGATGCTAGGCAACCCTATCACTAGGTCCTTGGAGACTAATTTGTTGAGTTGACTTAGACTTGCATGTCCAAGTCTTCTGTGCCACATGAGGGGATCATTGTCCAACACACTTAAGCAAGTGAGTTTATTTTCTGAAAGAGTGGACAGATCTACAATGTATATATTGTTTACTCTTTTTCCCTGCAAAACAATCTTGTCAGTGGTAAGATTATTCACAAAACATTTGGTAGAGGTGAATGCTACCAAGTTACATCTGTCACACATTTGTGATACACTGATTAGGCTATATTTCAAGCCATTTATCAAGTGGACATTCTCAAAGGAATGTGAGTCTGTCTTACCTACCTTTCCGACCCCAATAATCTCGCCTTTCTTACCATTTCCAAAGGAGACATTACCTCCTTTGAGGTCTTCAAGTGAAAGGAACTGGTTCTTGCTACCTGTCATATGCTTTGAGCAGCCACTATCCATGTACCATATTTGGATGTTCCCTTTCACTTTGACCTCTTGTTCATCATCTGATTCTCCTATGGCCATAAGTGATTGTTCATCTCCATATTCATCTTCTGAATCCTCATCTGAGATTTCTCCCCAGGCAACAACCATAGCCTTCGTTGTTCCTTTGTTCTTCTTGGGATGAACCTGTTCCTTCTTCCTATTCCTTCGTTCAGCCCTTTCCTTCTTCCATTCAATTTCCCATTGAGGATAATTTTTGATCATGTGGTCAGTCTTACCACATTTGTAGCAGCCCCCGTTGGTATGTTTTTCAGGGACCATTGGTTTGTTGTAAGTTGCACCCTTGGAAGAACCCTTTCCTCTTATTAGATATTTCTTGAAGTCCCTCGTGATCATAGCCATTTCATCTTCCTCTAGATCTGCACCTTCAACGATTCTGAGAGCCGGGCTTCTTTCTTTCTTGGGAGCATCCATCTTCATGGTCTGCCTTCTTAGTTCATAGGCAGTGAGATTTCCAATTAACTCGTCTAACTTGAGAGTGACAATGTTCTTCGATTCTTGAATACCAGTGATTTTGCTTTCTCAAGTAGCAGGTAAAACCCTTGTCAGAATTTTCTCAACCTTGTCTCTTCAAGGATAATCCTTCCAAGAGACTTAAGTTCATTTGTTAGTGTTGTGAAATTTGCATACATCTCTTGGATGGTTTCTCCTTCCTTCATGGTGAAGTTCTCATGTTAAGAATACAATAGTGTTCCTCTTGACCTCTTCACTTGTGGAGTTCCTTCATGAGCCACTTGTAAAGTGTCCCAAATTTCCTTAGCAGTAGTGCAACTTTGAATTCTGCTCTACTCGTCTTGACAAAGTCCACACACTGGCCATTTCTTGGCCTTAGCATTCTTTTTCCACTTCTTCAAGTCCTCAGCAGTGCAGTCAGCTCTAGTCTTTGGCACATCCATTCCTTCAGCACTCTTCTTTATAGTGGCCAGGGGACCATCAGTAACAATGTCCCAGAGTTCATAGTCCTCTCCTATGATGTGATCTCTCATCCTATTTTTCCACCAGGAATAGTACTGGCCATTGAAGAGTGGAGGCCTAACAGTGGATTGTCCTTCCTAGTTTCCAAGTGGTGCGCTCATCTTGATCTATTCCTAAGGTGTTAACCTCTTCAAGGATAACCCGCTCTGATACCAATTGATGTTTTATACTTCAATACCACACAAGGGGGGAGCGGTGATTTGTGTGGTACCCAATTTTTCGCTTAACTTGATTATAGAAGGACCTGGTTCTTCTATGTGTTCCAACTACTACTGTTACAGAATAATAAGTACAAAATTAAAGAACACAAAGATTTTACGTGGAAAATACCTGGCTCAAAAGGTGAAAAAAACCACGACCTACTTTCCAGTAGGATTTTCCCAAACTCTCCACTAAAATCACTGAGCCAAAAATTGCATCTACAAAAACTCTTTTGTAAACCTAGGATTAACTCTAATCCCGTTGTGGCACACAACCTCAACTGTTGCGACAACTTCAAGTTAACTCTAACTTGAAAACTCCGAGTACCTAATACAATTGCTTCTAGATAAGCTGAAAGGTACAACATGAAATTGGTTCAAGTAGATTCAGGTTTGCAGGCTTGAATCACACACAAATTGCTTGCAAAATTGCCTTGCTATTTTGCTCTCAATTTACGTTTAACTTCTGCTTATGTGCGTTACCTATAAAAAAGAACAACATTGATATTTATGGAGTTAGTAAATAGAGATTGACTAGAATAATGATGCTACTCTTCCTTAGTGGAAGAGTTCTAGTTGATCTCAATCTCTAACTCTGTCCATCTCGTAAGCCGTGTTCTTTTTGAGTAAGGAGTCTTTCTCCTTATCTAATATGCAACCTTTTCGATCAGGATCAGGAGATATCACTTCTGGTAAGTGAGGTTTATCTCCTTCACGTGCATCTCACATGCTTGAGTTGATCATATCTGCTTCACTGGGATGGACATGGTCCATGTATGATATTCTTTGTCAGTCTTCAAAACTCACCTTTACTTGGGCCAACATGCTGCCATGTTCTTATGCTTTCTCTGGTTTCTACTGTATTGAAGAGAAACCCTAACCCTAAGCCTCTAGGTTTTAAGGGCAGAGAGGGAGAACATGCAATTAGATTAGAGAAATGTTTAGTGGTTTTTAGAATTAGATGGGAGAGAGAAAAATAATACAAAGTTTATTTTATGGCTTAGGGGTAGGAGATGACTATAAATAGATATTTGGCTATAAAAAATCAAAAGGTAGCTATGGAATATAATTTTTTAAAAAGATATTTATTTAAAATAAATAAGGTATCAATGCTATATAGGAGGTAACTAAATCCATTCAATTATAATATCGAAGGCTCCATCATCAATAAGGTTAAAAATACATCCCATAATTTATGTCTTCCGTTCACTCATCAATGCTGTGAATAAATTTTACAATATGCTAGTATTGTAAAAAAAAATTTGTTATTTATGGAATAAATTAAAATTAATGTTCTTTTTTTAAATACTTTTTGGAAAGGGATTAGGCGTGTAAATTCTCAACTCCGAGCAACCCCACCCGAGTAGCTGCCCCGAAAAAAAAAAAAATATCTCAAATAACCAGTAAAACCCCAGTCGAAAATCAAAGTCTCAAATTCTCAAAACCCTACACCGGAGCTACGTTGACGGTAATGGCTGGTTACTCTCCGCCGGCGAAATCATAGCTTGGTAATATGCTCTTGCTTTTCCCTTTTCGCAGCATTGAATATTCGTGTCATTTGTTTTTTTAAAATCTTCTTCATGCAGTTATCTCGTTTTTGAGGTTTGTATAACGAAATTGTTCATACATTGGTTCGATTTTTCTTTTTGTTTTAGGTGGAGTTTTGAAATTAATCGAAAGTTGAAGAAGGCATTGCCTATTGAAGATAGTGCGTTTTACAAGTCACAAAAATGGTACTTGTTACTCATGTTTCAGTTTATTGATACTTTTTTTTTTTTCAATTGACAATATTGTTTTTGCATAATTTCTGGTGGTTAAGATTTTAATTCATGGAATTCTGACCATTTCTTGATTTGTGCATGCCCATGTTAATCTTCTCTGTATTTTACCACTTTTAACTTTTCCCGCATTTTAAAATACTCCCTTTGTTTCATTTGTGTGCCAGAGTTTGACTTTGCACCGAGTTTAAAGAAGAAAAAAAAAAGACGTTTGAAACTTGTGGTCTTAAAAGCTTAAAGGGTTATTTGTGTAGCTATGAAAGCTACTCATTAAGGGTAAAGTGAATAGTTTAAAGTTAAATTATTTTTAAATATAGAAATGTGCGATTCTTTTGGGAATAGACTATAAGGAAACAATTACACCTCCCAAACAAGTTGTGGTCTGCTATATGACTCACTGGACATGTTCCATTGTTTATGAGTATTCATCGTGATTTGACCAGTTTTATGCTAGCTGCTAGACTACCATAACCCTCCTCCTTTATTTGGAATTGGGACCACTGATGGAGTTTAAAGTGCTTAAATAAATCAAAGTCACAAAATATCTCCACCAAAATCTTCCCTTTACTATGAAGATTAATCATGATTTGGCTAGTTCTATGCTGGCCGCTAGACTGCCACAACCTTCTTCCTTTATTTGGGCTTGGGTCCGACAATTTGAGCAAGCTCACCGGTGGAGTTTAAAATCCTTAATTAAATCAAATTCAGAAAAAAAAATATTTGTTCACCGAACTAATTTTCGAAGTACTATTTCAGCATTTTCGTTCACTACTTGTATAATAAATACTAGTGTCTTAAACTCCATATGCAATCCTATTTTGGTACTCTGAGACAATTCAACTTATCCACAATAACTTTCCCCAAGCATGTACTATTGCACACATACACTTAAGTAAAAGAACACATACTTAGCATATGGCAAGTGTTAAGTTGTGGTTTCTGGGATTTTCAGATTGAAGTATGTGATGAATTTTGTGTCTGTCAAATATTAGAATTTGAGATGCATGGTTTAAGAGTTTGATGGTATAGTTCTGTGTAATACAGTCAGATATCAGAAAATGGTTCATGAAGCAGCATGACAAAGGTACGGGTAATGGGAGTATGTCCAAGAATAGTGCTCCAGAAAAGCCTTCAGCAGAAAAGCCTTCTCCAGGAAACCTGGTAAGTATTTTGTAGCTAGATCATTCTTCCAATTTCACTTGCTTTCTCGTTGACCTCTCGTATGGTTTAAGTGTTTGTTAATGTAGTTACCTATTTCTTGTTTCTTGGAACCTGTTCCGATTGCCTGGAATGGTGGGGCTGGCTTGTTGTTTCTTTTTGAGATTTCCCGAGAGTAATTTCTTTTCTATCGATTGCCTTGACCATGGACTTCTACTTCAATTATTTTATGAGCAACTGAAAGAAAGAATGGNACTAGTACATAGAGCCATAGACTCTAATATTCTTAATAAAGTACTCAAAAATACAAAACTAAAAATGTTTGTTGAAAAAAGTTTTATCCAAAACTAGCAAATATCGACCCAAATAGAAAAAATTGTACATAAAAGAATATTTGATCATTAGAAATGTCTTGTTACTTGTTTGGAGTTAATTGATGAACTTAGAGAATAAAGGAAAGTAAAATTTTAGATTTTTTATATTTATGTTATAATTAAGAATATGTGTTTTATGTAATATAATATATATTTCGGTATTTTATTTTAAAATACCAAATACCATACCTAATACCAATTTCTTTTAAAAACTTAAACCAAATACCATACCAAATACCAAAATAGCGTATACCAAATACCAAAATTTTCGGTTTCGGTACGGTAATTCGGTATTTACCAAATTATGCACAACCCTAGTTCATACACAAGTGCACCGAACTCCAGTATATTATGCTGGACCGGTCTCTATTGCAGCAAAACGGTGGCTATTTTTCATTGACTTGGTAAACGCTAGCTATTTTTGATTGACCAGTCCAAAAACTGGCTATACCGTGAAATTTTGGCTTTTTATTTGCGGTCTCCGATGTAATTAGAAAAAAAATTGAAAAACTCCTTAATCTTGATTTTAGGAATGTGATATTATTGAATTTTATTTTCATTTGAAACCACATATGTAATGTAATACGTTATATACCTAACATGCACGTTTTATTACCAAATTTCAAATAATAATTTAACTGATTTAACGGGGGTGTCTATAGTGTCTATCTCCAAAGTCCAGGACTCCAGGGGGCAAACTAAAACCCCGAATTTTTCCGGTGCAGGGGTGAAATGCATTTTTAGGTGACGGGTAACCGAATAATTTATTAAAAATTCTTACCTCGCATTAGGGGGGTGTTTTAAAAAAAGTCGAAAAATCAAACTAAACCGATCAAAAAAATCATACTTTTTGGTTTGGTTTGGTTTGGTTTGATTTTTGTTTTGAATTTTAAAAACCGCTCAAGTTGGTTTGGTTTTGGTTTTAATCAAAATAACCTAAAAATACGAATCAAGCCAACTATAGAAGTTGCTATTTAAAGTTTATTATTACACACACAGACATATATATATGCATATTTTTGTACAAAGTTATAAAATTTTATGGTACATGTTAATCGTTTACACTTTTAGTCTAGTCTTTTGATATTATAATAATTTAGTTCTTTGTATTTACAATCTAGTTTGATTGGTAGTTTTCTTTTGCTAAGTATAAGAATCAATTTAAAGTTAAAAGTAACCTATTTTTAATTGAGTCCTTAAATTATTCGTCACTACTTGATTTAGTTACCATAAATATATTTTGGTAAATAATAAATTTCTCAAAGAGCAATTCGTGTGCTACTATTATATTGAAAATATAGTCGCTAGAATATATGTTTGGTAGTGTATTCCTTATATTTTAGAAAAATCGATAAATAACCCAGATATAAACCAAAAAACTAACTTAATTTGTTTGATTTCCTTTTAGTAAAAAATACGCATTAAAATAAATCGAGGTGTGTCATTCACTAAACTAAACATAAGCTGCTATTNTCTGGCAGGGGATCTGCACGGAAGTCTGTGATCAGTGATGAAAGTGACGATGATCTTAAGGATACAAAATCTGATCCCAAACCTACTGGAAGAGGGCGTGGTGGACGAGCAGCTCAGGCTGGTGGGAAAGGCATCCCTCTTGATGAAAGTGATGATGATGCCTCAGCTGATAAGGACACCAAATCTGGTGGACGAGGGCGTGGTGGTAAAGGACCATCTGCAGTACCAAGTGGTGGACGAGGCAGAGGTGGTGGAGGACGGGGCGGTTTCATGAATTTTGGTGAAAGAAAAGACCCTCCTCACAAGGGGGAAAAGGTAGAAGCCTTGCTGAAGCTATTTTCTTTTACAAGTAAGAAGTTGTCCGAGTTAATAAAATTGTGGTCTTTCCACTTTGCAGGAAGTTCCTGAAGGTGCCCCAAACTGTTTAGCTGGTTTGACTTTTGTAATTAGTGGAACTCTGGACAGGTACCTCATTGAGTCTGTTTGTATATTTTTGAAGAGATGTTATGGGGATAAACCCAGGGATGTATTTGCATAAATATCTTTATTGCTTATAGCATGTAAGACTCACTGCAACTGATGCACTATGTAGAAGGCCAAGTCTTTTCGTCTATGTGTTACCTTTTTTAACTTCTCTCAGTATTGGATATGTAAATGACATAAAGCTAGACATTCATTCGGTTGTCATGCTTTCAGTTTAGAAAGAGAAGAAGCTGAGGATTTGATTAAACGCCATGGTGGTCGTGTTACAGGATCTGTTAGCAAGAAAACGGTATTGTCTGTGCTTATAAATTTTTGCTAAACTTAATTGTTTTACGGTGTTTTTCACGCTGTTCTGTTGCAGAATTATCTTTTATGCGATGAAGACATTGAGGGACGGAAATCCTCTAAAGCCAAGGAACTCGGGTTTGTTTCCAATGTCAATGCATATTCTCATTTTCCTTTTTCATTTGGTTCCTGAACTAATATTGGTATCCTATACTTTTGCAACTAGAACTGCATTTCTCACTGAGGATGGTTTGTTCGATATGATCCGGTCATCAAAGAAATCAAAATCAGCTACACAGCCCGAGTCAAAGAAATCAGTGGACACTGTTGTTTCTCCTGCAAAGAGAAATTCACAAAATACAAGTAATTCTTACACTGGGTTCATTGTTGTTGTTGTTGTTGTATTTTCTTTCCCTTTTCATTCTCAGTGACTTGTTTATTTCTGGTGATGTACTCATTCTTAGATGAAAGATGAATGGGTTTATGATATTTTTAAACAGTGCCTCTACAGTTCTGTAGGCACTTCAAAAAGAAGAGAAATAGGAGAATGTTGGGTATATATTTTGGACGGAACTCTTGAAAACAAGAATTACTTGGGAATGCCAAACAGTCTGAATGGCTTACAGAAAGAAATAATAGCATAATTTTTTTTTGATCCAAAACAAGAAAACAGTGTCAGCAATTCCCATTGCCATATAAATGACTGGGACCATAAAAAACCATCATTTACATTCTAATTTTGACCGTGCAAGTTAAGACTCTTAGAATTGATTCAATAAGAAAAGACAATGCTAGAAGCTTTTAGATGACAATTTTTTTTGTGATAAGTCAAGGCTTGCAGGGAAAAAGTGAAAGCTTGTTTTAAGTATTAACCCTTCAAAAGTGGCACGGAGATGTGCTGTCAGATGTACAAAGGTACAAAAAGTATAATGTCACTAACTGATAAAAAAAAAGGTATAATGTTCCTACGACTACCTATCTTTTTTTGGGGTTGATCAATAGGTATATGTTATTAACATAGCCCCAGGGGTGCAAGGTTTCGATGTTAGAAGAACACTGGACTAACTCCATTTGGAAATCCACCTTTGCATCCTAATGATTCAGTTTTCTATTTGGTCAGTAAGTTGGCAAGGTTAATTAATGATAATAGTCTGCCAGCACTAAGATGGTGCCTGGTGTATACAAAAGTGGACTCTCCCTTTTACGAAAAAACAAAAGAAAGGACCTCCTCTATAAAGTTACTCCTTAAAGAGCTAATGAAACCTATCATTTTATGCACATCATATACATCCTGTGGCCTACACTTTGCGCGGACTCTTCAATTTTGGTGCCGTTCCCGTCCCGATACGAGACGGGGACGGGAGCGGGATACGTCCCGGATTCGGTTAACTGACTCCGGACACTTTGACCGGAGTCCATCGACAAATTTGGGAGAAAAATTGAGATTTTGATTTCTCAAAATCAAAAATAAAACAGATTTAGGAGAATGAAAGAATAATGTCCATCTTGGAGAATGAAAGATTGAATTCTACAATATTCATGTAAGTTTTTCACAGAATATCTCTCAAAATTTACAATATTTTTTATAGCTCTATTTTTATTAGCCGAATCCCCGCACCGTATCCATATCCGGATCCGCATCCCCGAATCTTAAAATTTAGATTTTGCCGAATCTGATACTCGGATCCGTCCCCGTATCAAATACCAGCACCCGAGTCCGAGCAACTTAGGCCTACATCATAAAGCCAGTAACATAAACATCTGTACTTTAAATTGTATATTGAACTTGCTTTGCACACAAAGCACCTAGCATTCCTTTCATTGCCTTCCCAACGTGACAGCAAGTCTTTCAGTCTTTGGCATCACCCATTTAAGCCCAAAATAGGCCCAGAAGCAGATCCCAAAGTTGTTTAGTGTTACAGACTCATTGCGGGGCCCTTGAGTTGAGGAAAATAACAACGTCAAAGAGGATAAGTAGATAGGAATACAGATGCATCTGACAGATATTTGTTGGGCATTTAAATAGTCAGTAGTTTAATTTTACTAGAATTCTTAATTTAGTAGATTTCTTATATCCGTAGACTCCTAGTTCTGCTTAATAGCTTTGTAATAAGACTCTCTATTTAAAGAGACAGAAGGAATAAGAAAGGGCAGGCAAGATTTATATTAAAAACAAGAGATCTGGGACTCTCTCTATCGAGTCCTAAGGTTATAGGCTCCCTTTAACGAGCTTATTTATTGTTATCAAAATAGGTCGCTCACGGAATAGAAACAAGGGAAAAGATCTGTTCAACACAGACTTTCCAGTGAATCGCCCTGTGACAAGATCCATTCTGCGTGACCATAACAACTTGGTATCAGAGCCAAACACTATGGGCGATCCAAGCAAACGTGAAGAGTTACAGGCTCTCCTTCAAGAGGCGCAGGCTGCCAACGAAGCACCGAATAACAGAAGCAGTGGCACAATCTGAATCAAGGATGGTTAATCAACTGCAACAATTATCGTTACAATTGCAGGAGTTCATTGTTGGGTTTAACAAAAATCAAGGAAAGGATTCTGATGTTGGAGCAAGCAGCAATGTAGGTAACCAACCCTATAGACCAAAGAATCGGCCTAATCAGCTGACAGGAAATAGTGTAGTACCAAGGTACGCAAAGCTGGATTTTCCTACTTTTGACGGATCAGAAGACCCATTGATTTGGCTACACCGTTGTGAGAAATTCTTCTCCAATCAGAGAACGAATGAAGCAGATAAGGTGGGATTGGCAGCATTCCATCTTCTAGGTGAGGCACGATTATGGTATCATCAAGTGGAACAAGAGTATCCCTATGTTGATTGGTTGGAATTCAAAGAATATTGTGCTCTCAGGTTTGGGCCTCGACTGGGCAGTAATCCACTAGGTGATCTGGTTAACCTTAAGCAAACAGGCTCAATTGAAGAATATCAACGCCAATTTCAAGAACGGTTAGCCAGGGCCAGTAAGTGTGTTCGCGTTGACCAGCAAGTTAGTCTTTTCACTGCCGGGCTGATCGATTCCATTCGGCTTGATGTTGAAATGCGTAGTCCACCAGATTTGGTTCATGCCATGAATATAGCTCGAGCTTTTGAAAAGAAATAGAAGGTAGTGCGGGCGACATCTTCTCGAAGGGAGACTTGGCAAGGGACTAAAGGCTATTTCAGTACTACTACAAGTTCGACAATTCCAGCTCCAAAGGGCAGCAATGCACCGGGTGGTATTACTGAACCAAAGTTGGGAAGTTCATCTGCTCCTTTCATAAAGAAGTTGTCACGGGCTGAAATGGCAGAGAGAAGGGCAAAAGGATTGTGTTATAATTGTGATGAATTGTATTCGATTGGGCATCAATGTAAGAAGCTATTTTGGTTGGAACTTGCTGATCTGGATGATGAAGAACCTGACCATAATGATGCACAAGAACCTGAAATTTCCTTATATGCCATCACGGGACAGAAGAGCGCAAGAACAATGCAGTTACTAGCAATCATGAAGGGTCAACCATTGTTGAGCCTGGTTGACTCGGGCAGCACACACAATTTCATAAGTTACACAGCAGCGCAACACTTGGGGATGCAAGTACAGCCTGGGACAAGTGCCAAGGTATCAGTGGCTAATGGAGAAAAAGTTTACAGCAAAGGAACTTGCGCATCAGTATCCTTCTATATTGATAACCAAAACTTTGAAGCTGACTTCTTTGTTATTCCGTTAGATGGCTTTGACATTGTTCTAGGGGTGATTTGGTTACAAACATTGGGCCCCATTCTTTGGGACTTCGTTACACTTGAAATGAGTTTTACTTCAAATGGGAAACAAGTCGTCTTTCAAGGGCAGCAAACCTGTTCAAAATTGCAGCTTCAATTATTGCATGATTTAGATGAGCACCACAGCAAACTGGAGCAGGTCTTGGCCGAATTTGCCGACTTATTTCAAGAGCCTACTGGGCTGCCTCCTATGCGAAATTGTGATCATCGCATTTGCTTATTACCTGGTTCCAAACCAGTGGTAGTTCGACCATACCGATATCCTCATTTGCAGAAAGATGAGATAGAAAAACAATGCGCAGATATGTTAAGACAAGGAATCATTCGGCCTAGTAGATCACCCTTCTCATCTCCAGTTTTATTGGTTCGTAAGCATGATGGAACTTGGCGTTTTTGTGTTGATTATCGTGAGCTCAATGCCAAGACAGTGAAGGATAAATTTCCAATTCCAGTGGTGGATGAATTATTAGACGAATTGTACGGGTCCAGATACTTCACGAAGCTAGATTTGAAGTCGGGCTATCATCAGGTCCGCATGGATACCCTAGACATTGAGAAGACAGCTTTTCGCACGCATCATGGCCACTTTGAATTTTTGGTTATGCCGTTTGGATTGTCAAACGCTCCATCAACATTTCAAGCACTAATGAATGAGGTATTTAAACCACACTTGCGTCAGTTTGTGTTGGTTTTCTTTGATGACATTTTAATATATAGCAAGACATGGGATGATCATCTCACTCATATTGGCATCGTTTTTGAGTTATTGCGTGCTCATAACCTTTATGTCAAGAGATCCAAATGTTCTTTTGGAGAGACCCAAGTAGCATATCTTGGCCATGTGGTGTCTGAAACAGGCGTGGCAGCAAACATAAACAAGGTTCAGGCTATCATTGATTGGCCTCAACCACAGTCCACCACTACCTTGCGCGGATTCTTGGGCTTAGTGGGTTATTACCGTAAATTTATAAGAAATTACAGTCAGTTAGCATCCCCTTTAACTAACATGCTTAAAAGAAATTCGTTCCAGTGGGATGAAACAGCTTTGGCTTCTTTTGACACTCTTAAAAAAGCACTTGCAACTGCTCCTGTTTTACAATTACCAAATTTTAATGATCCATTTATAATTGAATGTGATGCCTCGGGAGGTGGTATTAGAGCGGTGTTGCAACAGAATGGCCATCCTATTGCTTTTTTCAGTCGACAATTGGCAGCTCGACACTTTAAATTGGCTGCATATGAGCGAGAATTAATTGGCTTGGCTAAAGCAATGCAACATTGGCGTCCTTATCTATGGGGCAAGTCTTTGTTGATTCGCACAAACCACTATAGCCTTAAATATTTGTTGGAACAACGACTTACCACTTCACCTTAACAACATTGGATCAGCAAGCTTATGGGGTTTGATTTTTGTGTGGAGTATAAGGCATGCCACTTGAATAAGGCTGCTGATGCCTTGTCACGTCGTCCTGGTAAGGAGGAATTATTTTATGGCATCAGCCAACCACGTGTACTACTGCTTGATGCGATTAGAGAAGAGATATGCAATGACGCTTCCTTGCAAGAATTAGTCCAACAAGTGCTTCGTCAAGAACTTGATGCTTCCTGGTCATTCAAAGACGGGCTACTATTTTATAAAGGTCGTATCTACTTGCTGCCTTCTTCCCAATTGATTGCTACTATTATGTCAGGATATCATGATAATGCCCATGAAGGGGTACAGAAAACATTGCAGCGCATACGACAAGATTTCTACTGGAAAGGTATGAAGTCGATTATTGGGAATTATGTCGCTGCTTGTCTAGTTTGTCAACGCAACAAGGCTGAACATCTAAGCCCTGCAGGTTTACTACAGCCACTTGCACTTCCTGAGCAGGTATGGGCTGATATCTCAATGGACTTTATTGATGGCTTACCAAAGGCTTGGGGCAAAACAATATTATTTGTGGTAGTCGATCGTTTTTCCAAATATGCACACTTCATACCCATGTCTCACCCTTACAATGCAACCCGTGTTGCCCATGTTTTCTTTGAGCATATTGTTCGCTTGCATGGGATACCCGAATCGATTACTTGTGACAAGGATGTGATTTTTACAAGCACATTTTGGAGAGAATTGTTTCGTCTATGTGGAACAAAGTTGGCATTCTCTTCTGCTTATCACCCTCAGACTGATGGCCAAACTGAAGTTGTGAATCGTACTATTGAAATGTATTTGCGTTGCTTGGTTGGGGATTATCCAAAGAAGTGGGTTGATTGGTTGCCTTGGGCAGAGTATTGCTATAATACTTCCTTTCATACTGCATTGCAAACAACCCCCTTTAAGGTTGTTTATGGCCGAGATCCTCCTCGTCTATTGTCCTATGTGGCTGGTTCTTCACGAGTGGAGGCTATTGACAATGCATTACTGGTTCGTGATTCAGCTCTGCTTGACATTCGCAGCAAGTTGCAACAAGCTCAAGTTAGGATGAAAGAATATTATGACAAAGGTCACCGTGAGGTTGCATATGAGCCAAGTTCACTAGTTTGGCTGCATTTACATCCTTATCGTCGAAAATTTGTTGCGGGTCAACTATGCCATAAGCTTGCACCTCGGTTCTTTGGGCCTTTTCCTGTGTTGCGGCGAATAGGGGAAGTTGCGTATGAGTTACAGCTGCCCAGTGACTGTAAGTTGCATAATGTATTTCATGTATCCCTCCTTAAAGCTTTTAAGGGTGCTGCTCCCACAGTTCCTCCGACGCTGCCACCACTAGCGGATGGTCGTGTTGTTCCTATGCCTTGTTCTGTTCTACGAGCTCATCTAAATCGAGGAACTTGGGAACTCTTAGTGCACTGGTGTGGGTTTGATTTGTCAGATGCTACTTGGGAGGATGCTGAACATTTTCGTAATGCCTATCCGGACTTCGAGCTTGAGGACAAGCTCTTTAAAGAGGAGGGGGTAATGTTACAGACTCATTCGTGGGTAAAGTTTATGCAAGGAGGGGCCCTCGAGTTGAGGAAAATAGCAACGTCAAAGAGGATAAGTAGATAGGAATACAGATGCATCTGACAGATATTTGTTGGGCATTTAAATAGTCAGTAGTTTAATTTTACTAGAATTCTTAATTTAGTAGATTTCTTATATCCGTAGACTCCTAGTTCTGCTTAATAGCTTTGTAATAAGACTCTCTATTTAAAGAGACAGAAGGAATAAGAAAGGGCAGGCAAGATTTATATTAAAAACAAGAGATCTGGGACTCTCTCTATCGAGTCCTAAGGTTATAGGCTCCCTTTAACGAGCTTATTTATTATTATCAAAATAGGTCGCTCACGGAATAGAAACAAGGGAAAAGATCTGTTCAACACAGACTTTCCAGTGAATCGCCCTGTGACAAGATCCATTCTGCGTGACCATAACATTTAGCCATCATAAAAATGGACGAAAATATGATTCCATGTTTCTTCCTCTCTATTGCACAAAGAAGCCATTGCTTTGTCGCTTATACCAAAGAAGTGATGGCGGAGGGGGGGTTATCATTTTCTGGATGAAGCCATGCGCTTCGGAAAAGTGTGGCTTTAAACTTGACACACAAAATGACCCAAATGAGAAGCAGTCGATTCTTTGAATCACAACTTTGAGTATTTGGATTAGCATCAACTTTATTGTATATTGGATACTTGAAATTAGTTATTCTCATTGCAATTTGATTATTATAATACTAAATTCGTATATGTTTGGTATTGTTTCATCTTTAGTAAATTGTGCTCTTCTCTTCAAAGAAGCTTGCGCTTTACTTCTCGCTTTTCACTTCAAGCTCGTGGACCTTGTTGCTTTTTGGCGCTTTTTGCTTTTTAAAGCTCTGGATATCTGCCGCAAAATTAGTTTATTGCAAAGCACCAGAACTAAAAGTATATACATCAATTTCCTTCAAAAAAGAAAAGTATATACATCAATTTAGGCTCCTGTATTGAAGGTAATAGGGACAATTTAGGCTCCTGTATTGAAGGTAATAGGGATATAAGTTGCTGAAAGTTAATAAATAATCCCTCCATCTTATATTGTGGGGGGCTGTTTGACCCACAAAGTTTAAGAAACAAAGGAAGATCGTTGAGACGTAAAAACAAAGGAAGATTGTTGAGACGTAAGCTGAATCTACGCAATGTACCTAAATTACCCGACTATCAAATAATTAAGTGAGAGTTGGTGAGAGATCCATTTGTCTTTTCATATTCCTCTCATAAATATTTGAACTTTATATCAACTGGGTCCCAACAAGTCATGCTATTAAGGGTAAAATGGTGATGATAAGATTTATGAGTTTCCAAATACAGAGATGTGATTTTTCGAGATAAATTAACATGGAAAGTGTGGCACACAAAATCAGATGGAAGAAGCACTAAATAGCTGAGTGGTGTATGTAGAAACAGAAAAGTGGTTGGCATCCTGGACGGGGAGGGGAGCAGCCTGTAAATAGACTAGACAGCTGAGTGATGTTAGCTTACTTCCATGTACAGTAGGAGAAAATGCTTCTGATCTCTCTTGTTTTAGATTGGTGAAAGATGGGGAATATCAAGCCCGATAGACAATGGAACATTGTGTTTCTGGTGCCTCTTATACTGAGGTGATACTTTCACATTCTTGACTTTGAGCCTTCATGGCCTATAATGCGGCAATGTCGTTTTTTAGGTGATGGAACTGGAAGCACTGCCACAAAGATTTTAGCTGCCAAAGAATTGACACCTAGTGCATCTCCTGCCAAGAGGAAAGGCCAAGCTAAAGAGTCTTCACTACCATGGACAGAAAAATACAGGCCCAAAGCTATTGTAGACATAATAGGGAATAAGTCACTGGTATTCTTCTATGTTGCTTTCTTTCTTTAATGGCTACACTTTTGAATTAAAAGATTCACCTGGAGTAACTTTACCTTCTATATGGTACACGATCAGGTAGAACAGATTCAGCGTTGGCTGGAGAGCTGGGATGAGCATTTTCTAAATGCAGCTAGTAAGGGGAAGGGGAAAAAACAGAATGACTCTGGTGCTAAAAAGGCAGTTCTGTTGAGTGGTATGCCGGGTATAGGGAAGACTACATCAGCAAAGGTGGTTAGTCAGCTACTGGGTTTCCAAACCATCGAGGTATTTTCCTTTTAAATGGTGAAAATTCACGGACTGTAATCTAATCATTTTTCACTTACTCTTTCTTTCTGTTGGATGTTGGATTAATATAACAGTACCTTTATTTTTTTTTTAGGTAAATGCTAGTGATAGTCGTGGAAAGGCTGATTCAAAAATTGAGAAAGGAATTGGTGGTAGTACTGCTAATTCCATAAAAGAACTTGTTAGCAATGAATCCCTAGGTGCTAATATTGGCAGGTAAACCTCTGCTCTCTTGAATGTTTGTATCAGAAGTATGATATGCCATAATCCATGTTGATGATTGTAGATCGCACCATCAGAAGACTGTTCTGATTATGGATGAGGTTGATGGCATGTCTGCTGGAGATAGAGGTGGTGTTGCCGATCTTATTGCTAGCATCAAGTTATCCAAAATTCCTATTATCTGCATTTGTAATGATCGCTACAGTCAGAAATTGAAGAGCCTTGTCAATTATTGCTTACCAATTGTCTTCCGAAAACCGACCAAGCAGCAGGTCATTTCCACAGTTATTCTTGTCATCTAACAATTCCTTCTTTGGGTAAGAGCAATAATAGGATGGTATAAGTAAAGAAGGAATTGTTAGATGACATATTCTTCCTGCACTTAGTTATCTTTACTTGATTTGAATTTTAGTGCCGAATTTCTCCAAATGATGCACTACACTAATGATTATATGCTATATACTTATGCTAGTCAGTGTACCTTCCACAGTGTCCTGTTATGGACAAGATCCAAGGTACCCTTAGCTCCAGTAATGTTTCTGGTGTTCCTTGCTGGATCTTCTATGGTAGATATAAGAGGTGAAAATTTTTTGTTGAAATTTTTACAGCTAATAGTGAGAGTATGTTTTGATAGATGGCAAAGAGGTTAAAGCAAGTGGCAAATGCTGAAGGCCTTCAAGTCAATGAGGTTTTATTCTCTTTCAACAACTTGCAGAAGTTCTTACATGTTGAAGAAAATGTATTTAGTAATATTTGGAACTATCCTATCGCATTCAAAAGCCATCATCCCCGATAAAATGTGAAAATTGGTTTCACTTGTCAACATTTGTGGACTGTTGTACTTGGTTTGATATTGGTGGTTTCTTGAAGTGCATGTTGTAAAGTAATCCAGATCTGAAACACCAAGATGAAGTCCTATGAATTTTGTTGTGGAGAAAGTGAGAGTTCAATTTTTCTGATCAAGTAAGGGATGTCCAAAAATATGAATTGTTTTATGCAAGTAAATCCCTAGTTGTTCAATTAAAAAATCTCAATTTGTACTTCTTGTGGAAATAGTGACGTGTATTTGTGTCAATATATATTTATTTGAGTACTTTCCTGCTTAAATTTGTCGGTAGCATGTATAATTTGGTGGTGCACCTACAAAACATACGGAAAACATTTCCTTTGTTGTTGTCTGGGCATCCATCTGCAAACTTTCTGAGATTCATGATTGATTTTCTTCTTCTATTTCTTTTTCTAGATTGCTCTTGAGGAATTGGCAGAACGTGTTGGTGGCGATATGCGTATGGCTCTAAATCAATTGCAATACATGAGTCTCTCCAAGTCTGTGATCCAATACGATGATATAAGACAGCGCCTTCTAAGCAGTTCAAAGGATGAAGACATCTCACCCTTCAAAGCTGTCGAACTGTATGCATGTCTTCGATTCAACCTCTCTTTACCATTTTACCAAATTGATGTGTAATTTTTCCCCACATATGGATTGAACTACGTTGGATTTTCTAGTTGCTTTGTGTCCAAATATATGTGGTAGTGCCGTTGAGCAGCTTAATCAATAATTAGTAATATTTGGGATAAAAGCACCGAAAACTAATCAGCAATATCATTTAATTAGCCACCTTCCTACTTGTTGTCCATAATTCATTACGGGAGATCCATATTTATATATCATCACAAGCCATAGCAGTGTAAATATTTGGTTATTGTACTCTTTTTTCCGTTTTAGCCGTTGATTTATGTATTTCTTTTACAACGTCAATACATAACTCCGTCTCATGGGAAATAAGTTGAAAGAGGTGGACGTCAATTTTCCTTACTCAGCTTTATATGCGAATCTTCATTTTGACAGAGTGGGTGAGAATGGATTATGGGAAGTAAGGAGTGAGGTTTAACAAAGAAGAAAGCAGAGGCATTTTCTTTTCCTTGCTTTCGAGGGTGGGGTGCGGAGGGGATTTAAGAAGATTCAGCATACCAGTATGCTTGAAACTAAGCAGTGATCCTCTGTAACTTATCCTGTGGGAGTATAGAGTTGAGTAGTCAGCTTCTTTGAACACTGTTCTCTGATAGAATTTGTATGTTTGTCACTTGCTTTGGATAGTGCAGTTTGTTACAAATTACACATTCTTGAGCTGTGGACTCCTCTTTTTTTTATTGCTTTTACTTCAAATTCGGCCATAATATAGCTTGCATTGGCCTAATGAATGATCTCACTTTAGTACTTTCATGTGACTACAGCATTCACTGCTATCACATTGAATAATTACTTTCACGCTCAGGTCTTGACTTAAATATGATTTTTTTTACTGACCAGTTATGTTTGTTCCTGTGTTGATAGGTTGTTTGATTTAATTGCCAAGAACTTGAAAATAGATCGAAGAATTGATCTAAGTATGAGTGACCCAGATCTTGTTCCGCTTCTTATACAGGTACTCTAGATCCATAAGGTTACTATTTGTGCTTGAAATTTACTCTCGTCTGAGTTAATTTTCCTTTTATATGTCCCTGCCTATTTTTCTCTATATCACTTTGAGACCTTGTAGAACGGAGAGTATTCATTCAAGTAGAATAATATCAATTGGAACTGATTGCTTTGCTGTTTTCTTTTTTTCTTTTCAGTTTTCATACTCCATCTTTTATTACCTAATTAATTTCTCTTTTGGATTAATTTTCCAAGTTTGGTACCTGATGATCTAACTTATAATGACATGCCCCGAAAAAACGATTATGCAGTAATCTTGTATCTTATTTTAAGCTAGTATATTTAAGCTCTCTTGGTTAGTTGTTCTTATCCTCTAGAAATTCTGCTTTATATGATAGCTTTGGGATATGTATTTACTTAAATGGTCTTGCTTCCATCCATAATTTATGTCTTACATGCTCATTTGTGTTCTTTAGATTGCTATATTTCCACATGTTGAGAACTTCATTGTGTACGAGAGAAGACAGTTGTTTGAGAAGTGCTGAAGGGCTTTGTTCCTGTGTGATGTTTGGGCAGTGTTGCATTAGGATCTATGCTATAAAGCTGACTGTATGCTTCAGATGGTTTATTTTATTTCTTTTCCTTTTTCCTTGTTTTTTTTTGGGCATGTTCATGCTTGTCAGCAGTCTGTGTAATCCTCTTTCTGTTACTTGATATTGTTCTTGGTTGTCGTTTATACCATCTGTGCCATATCAATTGCCTCATTAAACGAGTCATACACAACATAAGGCTAAAAATTGACTTGGTATAGATTTCACGTTGGTATATTAGGATTGAAAAGCTTCTGAGAAAGTATCAGTATAAAAAAAGGGCAGCCCGGTGCACTAAGCTCCCGCTATGCGCGGTGTCTGAGAAAGTATCAGTATGGTTTAAAATATTTTATGAGTAGACCTCCATATTATTTGGTAAAATGATTTCCCCATGTGATGGCAGGAGAACTATCTCAATTACAAGCCAAGTTCTGTTGGCAAAGATGATGATGGTTTAAAGCGGATGAGCCTAATTGCACGTGCTGCTGACTCTATTGCAAATGGTGATTTAATAAATGTACAGATTCGTAGATACCAGCAGTGGCAACTATCTCCAGCTGGTTGCCTTTCGTCTTGCATTATTCCGTAAGACAATTTCTTAGCGTCTCAAGTTCAGTTGCATCTACTTTTTTCTTATAGTGCTGGCTAAATTTCTTGTTTTTTTTCCTACCTCATTGTAGTGCTTCGTTGTTGCATGGACAGAGGCAGACTCTTGAGCAGGTGACTGGTGCTTCTTATTCTCCGTCTATAAGATCTGATGGCTGAGCAATGCATAGCTTTGCTTTCATTTTAAGCACAATATGTTGTGCCTTTCTCTCAAATCTGATGGGTGGATCTAAGTTTGTCTAGAGATCATCATGTTATACTATTAGTTTCCTACATTAGATAATTACAGGTGGTTCAGTATTGGTATTAGATGTCGAAAAGTTGTGAGCTGTTTCCAGAGATGTGGTCTCGGTATATTTTACATCTTATGGTTTCTAATTCTTTGCTTGTTATTTATTAGCTTTCCAGGAATTTTCACTTGAATATATTTTAATTGTCATCCAATCAGGACTTATTTGAGACGGCTGAAATTATAGTGAGGGTTAAATATTGCAGGGAGAACGCAACTTTAATAGGTTTGGTGGCTGGCTAGGAAAGAACTCTACAATGGGAAAGAATTACCGGATTTTGGAGGACTTGCATGTTCACCTACTCGCTTCTCGTGAATCATATTTGGGAAGGTACTTTCTATTTTGACATATTTGACATATTAGTTTTCTTCTCATTTTTCATCTAACCTGATACATGTTCATTTCATTGATCTGTATCTTGTAATCTTACATTAATTTTCATAGACCGAGTGTCTTCATTAATCCACTCAATTAGAGCATGTGTTTCTTTTATTGTTATGTATTCAGTATTTTCTTATTTTCTCCAGCTTATGATTCGTTTCTAATTCTTTGGTATTTCTCAGAATACAAATAATAAGATCTGGTATACAGCGCATGTCCTGATTTCAGACGATTGTTCTAGATTCAGAACTTGTTAAAATTCTTTTTCAATACCTGCATAAGTATAGATGAAGTCAACTGTGTACATAATCTTCTAAAGCCACTGGTGTTTCCATGATGCAATGTCTTGTCCTATTCCCCCTTTTCTGCCTGTGCCTCCTTCCGTGGTTAGTGTTAATCAATTGTTTAAGAGTTAATAGTTGACAAAGAAACTATTGATGTGTTACCTATTGCAGGGTTCCCCTGTTTTGTGTACACTTTTTCTTACAAAATTTGGAAGTCAGTCAAAGTTTCAACTACTTCCTGCACAATGCCTGTAAAACAGTCTTTATGCATTCGTGGTAGTTGTGTAATATATTTTCTCATACATTTCAGGGCAAACCTGAGACTTGACTACTTTACTCTTCTTACAAAGAAGTTGACAGATCCATTAAAACTGCTACCTAAGGTGATTATTCATCCTTAACCCGAATTTCGTTGTGTATATCTGTTTGCATGGTTATATATGAATGTTATTGCCAGGATGAAGCTGTCGAGAACGTTGTGGATTTCATGGATTCGTACTCTATAAGCCAGGATGACTTCGATAATATTGTGGAGATATCAAAATTCAAGGTATACCATTGTTTTAATCTCTTCTCCTAATTCCTCTGATGCACTTTTAGAATCTGTTCATGTGTTGACTTCACTGCATTTGCATCAGGGACATCCGAATCCACTGGATGGTATTCAGCCTGTTGTGAAAGCTGCACTGACAAGGGCATACAACAAAGGAAGCAAATCACGTGTTATTCGCACAGCAGATTTAATGTCCCTTCCTGGAATTAAAAAAGCTCCCAAGAAGCGGGTTGCAGCGATGCTGGAGCCACTAGATGAAGGCTTAGCTGAAGAAAATGGTGAAGCAATTGCTGAAGATGAAGAGAACTCATCAGAGCCAGAGGATATAGGTACATCCCTACTCAGATTACCCCATTAAAAGGGAGCATGATACTGTGTCATTCAATAATCTTACCAGAACAGTTAACTGGAAAATCTTAAAGATAGATAATCCATTGATATGAGCTCCATAGTTAAGAAGTGTTGTTCTACACTTGGTTGCAATAGCAAAAAGAAATCATGCACATTATAGTTTGTGTTTCCTTTGTGCCTCTGCAGTAAGCGTTTTCTATTTGCTCTTATTTCAATGTTAGTACTTTTCATTAGGGATAAGTGATGACATTTCTCTAATATAGAACGATGGTGTAATTCTTTTACAATAATTTGGAGCAGTATTTGATGATGTTATTGCTTGTTTCGGTCAACTCTGCAGATGTTGAGAAAAAGTTGGAGTCAGATCTTCAAAGTCTCAGTTCGAAGGGTGAGTGACACTCAAGAACAATTGCATTTTCTTCTTCATTTATCTGCATGTATTTAGTGTCTGACCATCTTCTACCTACCTGTTAACATTCTTTCCCGTCTTTCCCTTTATCTGCTTTTGTTTTACAACAGGAATCCAAGTAAATGTAGATCTGAAGGGTGCCGGTGGAAAGAAGCCGTCTGCTGGAAGAGGAAGAGGAAGTTCTAGTAGCAGGGAGAAAGGAGGCGCTGAATCCTCGGGCAAGAGAGGTGGCCGGGGTTCTGGAGCTACCAAGAGAAAGAGGTGAAACCCGAAAACATCTTCCTGACCTAATGTATGTTACAACCATCGGAAGCTGCAGCTTTCCGGATCTAGCTCTAGCTTTTAGGAAACTTTGTTTAGCTATTTGTGTAAAAGAAAAAGGGGGTCTTAAGTTGATCTGTGTACATTCTACTTGAAGCTGATGAGTAACTATTTTCTGTCTATAGTTTTGGTTTGTATTCAAATTTTGGATTCTCGTGTCAGTGCCGCGTTAATTCTATTCCACTATCCTATGACACTTTGTTTACTGCAAAGTTACAACTTAGTAATTCTGCTGGGAATACCAACTTCATATCCCCCGTATTGTTTGGGCAGCTGACTGCATGTTTTAATGCTTAACCCTGAATCCAAGGGACCTAAAACGTCACTTGAAAAAGGGCAGCCCGGTGCACTAAGCTCCCGCTATGCGCGGGGTCCGAGGAAGTGCCGGACCACAAGGGTCTATTGTATATAGCCTTATCCTGTATTTTTGCAAGAGGCTGTTTCCACGGCTTGAATTCCTGACTTTTTGGTCACATGGCAAAAACGTCACTTGAAAGGCTTGATTAAATAGGTGCCGATATACATGTGAAAACAGCTAATATGGAGTTTGGATTTATAAAAAACTAGAAAGCAGTTAGCTTTTTCTTTACGATGATTCCAAATTAATTTCGACGAATATTCTTAATACCTGAAGCTGTTAAACTCTCGATAGCTATTTTTGCTTGGCTATGGTGTTTAGTATGTTATATTCACATGATAAAAATTTACACTAGGTATTTACATTAACCTAAGCAGTTACAGAGTCGGGAATTATACAAGAGGATTTAAAAAAATAAAAGAATGTCACATATGATATTTGATATTGTAATCTAAAGCAATTCATGAATTCATTTGCCACTTTGCTAGACTTTTTCCATGTATCAAAGGAATTCAACTACTTACATATAATAAATGAATCGTTGTGCTATTTGTACAATATAAATTTTCGATGAAGGAGATTAAATTGGATGCCCTTCCCTCCACTTAGCTCCGCTATTGAACCGAAGTAACATATGACTGTAATACCTCAGACTTTAGACAGAGTTCCACATAGACAAAACACAAGAGGGATGCTATGTATGTAAGTTAACAAGCCTTAGACCCTAGTGACGCATTTTATACCCGTGAGGACCTAGGCCCAGAGCGAAACATATCACTAGCGGACTAGGCTGTTACAATGACACTTATCTACACATATACTCTTACAACTAACCATAGAAATTAATACACATTTCTCCTTAGTTGTAACTAAATTATGATAGATTATAATGATTTAGAGTAAACACCGAGTGCGGATATGCAAACTTTAGACTTCAAGGGGTCGTTTGGTTGGAATAAGATTTATACCGGTATAAGTTATATTGGGATAAGTCATGCTGGGATTAGTTATGCTGGGATTGTTGTTTATTCATTGTTTGGTATGTTGTATTAAGAATGACAGTTGCATAATTTCTAAGAAGAAGGTATAAGTTATACCGGTGCTAATTACCCCACCTTCTATAAGGTATAAGTTATCCCAGTGTTAAAATTAACACGGGGATAACTTATACCTGATTTGCTAATCAAACAGAGTATTAAGGTGGTATTAAATTTTTATACCACCCTTATACCTTCTTATACCTCATATCAAACGACCCCGATCCAATGACCATTTCTATATTAGGCTAACTCACACAAGTCTATCAAGAGAAGATGAAAATATTCAAAACTAGAGAAAAACTGTAATAAGAAAAAAAATGGTTACCCCCATGAGAAATTCATTAAGTCCATTTTAATTAGATGTGCTTTTTTGGATGAAAAACTAGTTGAAGATACTATGGAGAGACAACAGATAAATTATTTTATAATATTGTAAAGAATGCGGTAAAAACAATTTAAAAATTGTATATACAACATTAAGGGGCAAATAAGTAATCATAGGACAAAGTGTATCTCAAAAAATGATGCAGATATTAGTTAGTAATCATAAAAGCATAGAGTTTGAATCAGAAAATGATACACCCAAAGTGTATAATGTGATGAGCTCAAAAGTGAAAGATAAACAAGTGATTTCTTCCATTTTGTAAACTTATTTGCACCTATGCTTTTTTTTTTTCTCTCCAAATTTTTGTGAGTTGAAATTCTATGAAAAATTTATAGAATTAGGTTATTTAAACAATTACTACTAATTTCATGGGTTCGAGCCGTAGAGGTAATAAAATGTCTATATCAATATCCCTTGAGATGCGGGCCTTCTCTGAACCCTGCTTGCACTGGACTGCCTTTTTAGTATTAATTGATAATTTTAAATAAATAATAAGTAAGCTATTAAATTATATTGGGGTAAAAGATCTATTACTCCCTCTGTTTCAATTTAAATGACAACTTTCCTTATTAGTCAGTTCCAAAAAAATGACAAATTCTATAATTGAAAATAATTCAACAACTCTTTATTTACCATTTTACCCTTAATGAGAAGCTTTTATAACAACACAAATGACGTAGCCTCACATAGCTTTTACCCCTAAGCTTCTAAGACCACACGTTTTAAAAGTCTTTTTATTTTAAACTTAGTGCCGAGTCAAACTAACTTATATAAATTAAAACTGAGGAATATAGTGTATACTATAACTTAAATCCAATTTATATTCCCTATCTATAATTCTCCCACTTATAGAAAATTTCTTTTAAATAATCCATATATATTAAAAAAAAAAAAAACAAAACCCCTTCTAAAACCTTCTCTCCCCACACAACCAAGTACCAACTCATCTTATCTCCTCAAACTCTTCAACCATTTCCATGGCTTCTTTCAAAATCTCACTCCCTTCTTCTCATTTCTCATTCTTGAACTCAAATCCCAAATTCACATTCCCAAAAATTAAATCTTTTCCACTTTACTCAAACCCCTTTTGCATTAAATGTTCAAAGAGGATAAAAAGAAGAGGAAAATTGAGGTACCCATCAGAGAAAAAGAAGCTGAAACAGCAACAAGAAGAAGCTCAAGTTGATGTTAAAAACAAATTTGAAGGGATTTGGAGGCTATCTAAGCTCAATGTTTCAGTTCATAAAGACCCTGGAAAAGATTTTTTGGATCTTTCTGATGCTTTGCTACAAGAAATTGCTAAAGTTCTTGAATTTCCGGTAAAAAAAACGTTAACTTTATAGTTATATTTTTGAGCGTTGTGTTAAGGGAAAGTAGTAGAAATTACAAAATGAAAATTGGGTTTTTAATTTGTGTTCATTTGACCAATCTGTTTAGTATGTTTTTGAGTGTTGTGGTAAGGGAAAGTAGTAAAAATTGCAGAGCAAGAATTGGTTTTTGAGCTTCTGTTCGATTAGTCTCAACTTAAAATAGTACTCCCTCCGTTGCAATTTATGTGACATTATTTCCTTTTTAGTCGGTCCTAAAAAAAACACATTTCTATATATAGTACTCCCTCTGTTCCAATTTATGTGAACCTGTTTGACTGAGCACAGAGTTTAAAAAAAAATGAAGACTTTTGGAATTTGTGGTCTTAAACAACTCAAAAAGGGGTCCACACTAGTTGTGTGGTTATAAAAGCTTCTTACTAAGGGTAGAATTGAGAATTTAAGCTAAATTGTTTCCAAATTTAGAAAAGGTTCATTATTTTTGGAACGGACCAAAAAGGAAATAGGTTCACATAAACTGGAACGACAAATAATTATAGCTTATTTTAGACACAAGTTTCAAAAGTTTCATTTCTTTCTTACACTCCGTACTTAGTTAAATAGGATACACATAAGATCAACTATTTTGCTTGAAAAAGTGGGATCATAAGTGAAAATAATGTTTGCTTTATAAAGAATGTGGACTTTTCCAGAGTATAATTTTAGTATTACAAGTTTATTGGAAGTGTAAATAATAGGCTACCTTATAGAAAGTGAACATTGTAAGAGATTTTAAATTTAGAGGCGGAGCTAGGATTTTAAGTTTATGGGTTCTTGATTATAGAAAAGGCGGCTTAGTGGGTTATGTGATAAATTTTTATACATATTAAGTGGATTTTTAAAAACTAAATACAAGGTTTGAGCCAAAGCTAACTGGTTCTGTCGAACCCGTACACAGTACACTAGCTCTGCCCCTGATTTAATGTTCGTAGATTGTAAACATTCACCAGTCTGATACAAAACTCCGTTATATGAGTTATAGGATCATTTAGCATCATGATGTTCACAATGTACATAATATGAATTAGTTATTTAGAAGAGCATACTTGATCCATGATGATTCTGCCGACGTTCAATATCATTGCCTTTCTACTTGCAAAATCTGTGTAAGCCAAAAATAGAGATGAGTCTAGTTCAAAAGCCATGGGGCACAACTACAAATACAATGTTGCGCAATTCAAAAAGAGAAGGAACACTATTAATTTGAGCTGGACAGAGTAATATGCATTTTTTATATGCAAGCTTAGGTATTTTCGGTATGTTCTCCTTTGCATTTTATTTGAAAATGTGCTCTTCTTTTCTGTTTTGTAGGTTGCTTCAATGTTGCCACAGGAGGCATTTAAAGTTGTTAGAAAATCTTTTGATGCTCGGAAGGTTTGTTTCCCTAGCAATTCTTTTGAAACATTCCCTCCTTGTCAGGGTTGTGTAGCTTGTTTTTTCCTTCTGTATCAAGTAATCTGCACGACAATTTTCTAATATTAGATGTTCAACCATCTTAAGTTCCAATATAACCACCATTTGGTGCTTTGGGATAACTTATTACCTTTACATTCGTTCTAAAGTTTAAGACGAAGACCATACTTAAGTGACATATCTAGACTATGAATATGTAAGAGCCAAAAGTATTAGGGTCATCCTGTTCCTTGTAAAAATGTTCATAATCAGGAATGTGATTTCGTGCGGTTGAAAATCCGAAGAATTCATGATCACATTGACCAGAAAAAAGGTTATCCAAATGTCCAACCATCTATCCGTTCATTTATTTATAGCAGTTCATGCTTGTGATTGGGAAAAGAAAACATATCCAAACCTAAAGCTACTTGTATTGAGAAACATGCATGTATCTACTTTGATTTCTGAATACTTTATCCTACCGATTTGATACTTAATTTGCAATTGAGCTTACTATGATATGTGTTCTTGAAGATAGTTTAGGGGCTATAATGTTGCCATTCAACTTTAACTTGTAATAGCTACAGTTGAACACCATGGGTGTATCATGTATGTATTTGACTGCTTCGTTAACCTTATTGCAGTTGCAAAAGGAACCAAAGTTTGTGTATTCAGTGGATATGGATGTCCAAAAACTAATAGATTTAGAGCCTCGTACTTGGGAATTCATCTCTGAATTGGAACCCAAGGTTGGCCTAATTGAACATTTGCCTCATGACAGAACTTCCGGGGATATAATGAGCATAGTACACGATTGCCGAAAGTTGGATGAGAATGCAAGTACTTCAGAAAGCGGAGATATGAATCTCTGTAACGGATCACATACATATCCAAATTATAGAAAACCAAAAGTTGCCGTTGTTGGTAGTGGGCCTGCGGGGTTGTTTGCTTCACTTGTGCTTGCTGAATTTGGAGCAGATGTTACAGTGATGGAAAGGGGACAAGCCGTTGAGAAAAGGGGCCGTGATATTGGTGCTCTGATTGTTCGACGGATATTGCAGGAGGAGAGCAACTTTTGCTTTGGGGAGGTTATATCCCGATTCACTTATTTCCTTCAAAGGTTTTTCCAGATTCTTGAGATTAATTTCTGCAATCTACCTCTGTACATTTTGTTCAACTATCTGCATGGCATTTTACCGGCCATATATAAAAAAAATTACAATTCAAAATTGTTTATTCGTTTACTGGAATACTCAAATAGATAAGTATTAAATCTTAAAAGGGAGAATCAACTCGCTACTTGCACTGCAAGATTCGGAAAGAGATGTTTTAGTGCTAGAATTAAGTAACTGTTTTCAGTGATTTAGATCTGTATGCCGTTTCATCATCTTACTGGTTTTCGATTTCTGGTTTATGAGGTCAAATCGCTCATATGATGTTACAGTCATTGGGTCTCTTTAGCTACTTATTTACAAAGGACTTATGTGTTACAGGGTGGTGCAGGTACTTGGAGCGATGGTAAGCTAGTTACTAGAATTGGAAGAAATAGCGGTAGTGTTTTAGCAGTAAGTTGCTTAATCCTGGAAAGTTATACTCTGATTTTTACCTATGCATTCTTTCATACGCGTTCGTTGGGTCAGTTATCCTTGTCATTTTACCCTTGTCTTGTATTTTAGGTTTTGGAAACATTGGTCCACTTTGGAGCTCCGAAGAAAATTTTGGTTGATGGAAAACCTCATCTAGGAACTGATAAATTGGTACCACTGCTTCAAAACTTCCGGCGGTACCTGGAAGAGTTGGGTGTAAGTAATTGCAACTTATCCTAGAAAAGAAATATGAGACTTTTTTATGCTTTTGGACACAAAAAATGTGATTTTCAAAAAAAGCAGTTTTTGGAGTTAAGTTGAAAAAATGTATTTGAAATTTAAAGTTGTATTTGGACATGCATTTTACTTGAAAACATATTACATTTTTGTGAAGGGAAATGAAATTTTACAGAAAAAGTGGTAAAACCCACTTTTTGAAACTTGGAAACAACAACAACAACAAATCCAGTGTAATCCCACAAGTGGGGTCTGGGGGAGGGTAGTGTGTACGCAGGCCTTACCCCTACCTTGTGAAGGTAGAAAGGCTGTTTCCTTATAGACCCTCGGCTTAAGAAACACTAAACAGGAAGCAACCAAGCAAAGTTTTGAAACTTGGAAACTCATCCTAAAATAAAAATTAAAAAATTCAGTCAAATGTATAACCAAACAAGTTTTGGAAAACAATTTCAAAAAAGAAAAGGAAAATTATTATATGGAGGGTCTTAAGAAATTTTGTTTTCTTGCTTGTATGGTCAGGTCAACATCATGTTTGGAACAAGGGTAGATGATTTACTTGTCAAAGATGAACATGTGGTGGGAGTCAAAGTTTCTGATTCAAGCGATAACAGCTCACACTCCACGAGCCAGAATTTGAGTTATGATGCAGTGGTTCTTGCAGTTGGACATTCTGCACGTGATACATATCAGATGCTTCTTTCACATGGGGTCAACCTGGTCGAAAAAGATTTTGCTGTAAGCTGCTGTCCATGTGAATTATTTATGCTAGTTTATATCTTCTTTTTCCTTCCATTAATAGAAGTGTTTGGATCTACATGTACATATGCTTTATAGCTTTACGGCTTGGGTTGCTGCTGTGTGTTTTATGATGCTCGGACTCTCCAAAAATGCCAACGGGAGCGTGTCAGATCCTCCAAAAGTAGTGTATTTTTGGAGGATCCGACATGGGTGTGGCGGCATTTTGGAGAGTCTACGCAACATAGTGGGTCTTATCTAATTACAAGGCATTAAACCTCTTTTCCGGCCAAAGACAAAAGAATAGGGAGGGGGGAGCATTTACTAAGTGGTGCTCTGGTGGGCTTACCATGGCACGGTTAATTTCTCACATTTTTAGTTACAGCAAAAAGAAAAAGAATTTTTTTATTTGTGGTAGGAAGTAGGGATATTATCCAGATGTGGGTATTAACATTAAACTTCATTCAAATACATCAACATCTTGGTCCGATTTGATTTATATAAATTTAGTCCTTAGAGGTTGAATAAATCAGTAGCATTTTATATAAATATTTGATCATATTAGGGCCTCCTGCACTAAGATTTGAATGTGCACACCGAATGAACTCCCATATGGCATAAATTTAGTCCTTAGAGATTGAATAACAGACGTCTGTGTTACTTGGTCAGTCCAAATGGATTGACTTCACTAATAATGGAGTTTATTCTAAAATGCGGTTAGCAGAAGGACATGTCTGATATGTATACATCTATAACTTGATATCTAAACCCTCACTTTTCCTTTATTTTTGAGTCTTACAATAGGTTGAAAATCCACTAAGAAATCAAAATTTCGCAGACTGCTTTGTTTTCTTGTATACAGTAGAGTGCTGCATGCTAGGGATGTAATCCTGTCTCTGTGTTGGGTGCAAGTTGTCTCTTCTTTTCTCTCCTTGATGACTTTTTCTTATTTTTGGTTCATTAGTATTGACTCTCGTGGTATTGATTTTTGCTATAACCTTGTTGGTATCCCATCATTGTCAAAGATACTTGCATTCTCCTAATAACTTGTATAATTACAGGTTGGTCTGCGGGTTGAGCATCCTCAAGAATTAATTAACAGCATACAGGTTTGTCACTAAGTAGTAAATACAATCAAGTCGTTGATTTACTAGTTATACAGTGTATTTTTAGATTTTCCTGCCGTATCATGATGAGGAGGTGTTGATTTATCAGATTTTCTTTAACAACACTAGAAATGTTTGGCTTTGACTGTCCCTTGTATCAATGTCGAGTAAAGAAACTCCTCTTTCTTAAATGATGCTACAGTAGTTATCCAGTGGGTAATAGCTTATTTTCTATTATGGAATTTACATACTAAGGGTAATTCAAGAGTTTTCCATGGTGTACTTGCGACCTTGAAGTTCCTCTTTTAGATGAAATCAACATATGTGTGTTGACCGTCTTAGTTGAAAATAAAGTTTAAATTTAATATTTCCCTCTAGTATTTCTTTGTTGTTCTTCAACTTCCAATGCTTATTCATTGTCTGTGAGCAAGTACATTTGTTGTATTTTCCCCTCTTAGGTGAAGTATATCTTCGCAAATTTATCATGAAAATAATTTGCTTTTGGTCCAAAAATGTTCAGTATTCTGGATTAGCCAACGAAGTTTTAAGTGGACGTGGGAAAGTGCCTGTCGCTGATTACAAGGTCGTTGAATATGTGAATGCAGAAGATATTGCTTTGCCTTCAAATTCTGGACCAATAAATCGCAGTTGTTACTCCTTTTGCATGTGTCCTGGTGGCCAGGTACAAACAACTGCTCTTGTTCATAATCGCTGAATGAAATATTATGATTGATCTGACATTTGTTTATGCTTTTCCAACTTTCTGATTAGCAATTATATTGAATTCCCTTTCATGCACCATATCCATGGTTCGCAACTTTTTGTTCATTTTGCGCGTAATAGTCATTGTAGATGACTGATGACAACAGCTAGAAACGTTTACACACGTAGATTAAGTTGGTGATATCTGAAAGAAATGCATTTTTCAATTGACTTCAATGTCCATTTCGATATAATTTACTGGACAAGATTTTGGCAGGTAGTTCTAACTAGTACAGATCCATCAGAGCTCTGTATAAATGGCATGTCCTTTTCTCGTCGGTCGTCTAAATGGGCAAATGCTGCACTTGTTGTTACAGTCTCATCAAAGGATTTTTCTGCTTTGGACTTGAATGGACCTCTAGCTGGTGTTGAATTTCAGGTACTTCTTAAGTGTCCATACTAGTCGCTTAGACATAAACCTGTTATGCAGGAACTATCTTGGGTTCCCGGATGTTCACATTGAATTCTGTGATATAATATGAAGCAGATATTACCGACATGTTTGGTAGTAATAATTAATAAAAGAATATCTGTGTCTCGAAGGAGAAGCTATTGAGCTGATTACATAATTACCTCGTTTGCTTTGATTTCTTCGGCATGCACTTGTTAGGATGAGAATGGAAGGTTTTTGTATTGCATGTGAAAGTGAGTTCGAAAGCAGGTTCCAGTGTATCTGTTATGTTGAAAAAGAAATGAAATCAACTTTTTTTTTTGTCCGGAAAAACAGGCATTATCTTGATATATCGGAAAATAGAAACCATAACATTATTTGATAAAAGAAGTACGCCATAAACTAAAGTTTTCGTCTTTGAGAACTTAGTTCAATCGGTGGATTGTCACCTTTGGTTGGACATTGGTTTTCTATATTCTTTCCTTGCAAAGTAACTGTTTTATTACCCCTAAGCCACTAGTCTAATGGAGTTACCTTTTGCTTTTGCCATTTAAAATGCTACTCATGTATTTTGATTTCGGTTGTATAATTGCAGAGAATGTTTGAACGCAAAGCGGCTGCAATGGGTGGAGGCAATTTCGTGGTACCTGTTCAAACGGTGACCGATTTTCTTGACAGCAAATTGTCAGGTATACCTCTTTGTTGGATTCGGCACAATTGGGGGTTAGATATTTGGAATAAGATACTTATGTGGCTTAAAATTTGTTTTACAGTGACATCATTGCCGTCTTCCAGTTATAGATTAGGAGTAAGAGCAGCAAATCTCCACGAATTATTCCCTAGTCACATAACCAGTTCTCTGCAACATTCACTTTTAAAGTTTGACAAAGACGTAAGTTTTTCCTGTCTTGAGCAATTGATATCTCGTATATATAATGTCTGTCTCTGAAAATTAACACCATATCTGTTGATCCTGGAACTACAGTTGCCGGGATTTATTTCCAGTAATGCTCTTCTTCATGGAGTAGAGGTAATGCACGCCTTTCTTCGTGAAATCATAAAGCATCGAATTCAATTTTACATACGGATTTTTGGACTAAGTATTCGAGTTAATAACATCCACATTTTCTTGGTTCTGGAACCAAAGTTGTAACACAGTTTCGTCCTCATTACAGACAAGAACTAGTTCACCTGTCCAGATTTCTCGAAGCGCTGATACTTACGAGTGCACATCCCTAAGAGGACTTTACCCTATCGGAGAAGGAGCGGGTTATGCTGGTGGGATAGTAAGTGCAGCAGTTGATGGCATGTACAGCGGATTTGCATTAGCGAAAAGTTTAGGTCTTTTTCATGGCAGCATCGAGTCGGTTATAGGGAAGGCTCAGAATGCTGGAGTTGCAAAATACTGACACCATTATTTTGTTTTCACCAATTTCACACACACTGTAAATCACAAGGTGCTTACCGCGATCTTGCAAGTTGCGGCACTTCATTTTTTAGTCCATATGTAAAAGGCCAGTTCTTCGGAAACAACCTCTCTATTTTTACAAGGTAGGGGTCAAGTCTGTGTACACTCCCCCTCACACCCCACTATATGGGATTACACTGGGTTCTTCGTTGTCGTCGTTGAGTTCTCGCTATAGTTCCTCGTCTCCTTGGGCATTTGTACTAAATTGATAATTGCTGGTAGCAACCTAGACAGTAGACAGGTGATAGTTTTAGATGATTCTGCTCTAGTGGAGATAAAAGTAAAATAAATGCATGCTCTCTTTTGAAATGTATTGATATTGTTGTTATTTTGTGCAATTAGTGAACACCATAATATTCTGAATAGGACCACCAATGTACAACCTCTGTTTCAACAATAATTCTACCTCTTGTTGATTCATTTCAAAATTTGTGTTAATTTTACTTGATATTTAACTTTATAAGTATAATCATTAGCTACATCCCTTGGCATATATTTATTTTATATAAAATATACATGAAAACAAGAACTGTGATACTCCTTAGGCTCGTTTGGTACGAGGGATAAGGGATAATTGATATCGAGATTAAATTTGATATGAGTTTATCCATGTTTAGTTGGGCTAAAATCGCGGTATAGCTGATCTCGGAATTATAGCGTTATTTTTATTCCTATGGGAGGATGTGATAACAATCCCGAAATAATTAATCCTGAAATAACTAATCCCGTGATAACTTGTTTCCAAACCAAACGACCCTATAGGAATCAAACAAAGTTCATCAATTAGAATATAGTAATATCATCTCTAATAGGCCAATATAAACATCATAATTAAGCGCCAAAATTTCACGGTATAGCCAGTTTTTGGACTGGTCAATCAAAAATAGCCAGCGTTTACTAAGTCAATGAAAAATAGCCACCGTTTTGCTGCAATAGAGATCGGTCCTGCATAATATACTGGAGTTCGGTGCACTTGTGTATGAACTCCAGCATATTATGCTGGACCGGTATACTTTGCTGGCTCCAGTATAATATACCGGAGACTGGAGCACTGGTGCTCCAAACTCCAGTATATTATACTGGACCATTATACTTGCTGGAACTCCAGTATATTATGCTGGAGTTCTAGTGCATTTATGCTGGAACTCCATCATATTATGTTGGAGTTCCAGCATACTATCCTGGAACTCCAGTATAATATGCTGGAGTTCAAGTATACTTATGCTGGAACTCCAGCATAATATACTGGAGTATTTTCCGGGTTTTGAACAGTGTTTTCGCTCAGATTTATCTTTACATAAAAAGTGGCTAAATTTCGATTACTTTTGAAATTGGGCTATTTTTGAACGACCAGTTGTAAATCTGACTATTTTTAAAAATCACCCAAATTAAGCCACATGCATAAAACATCAAATCTATGTTTGGTTGGAATTTTCTTGACCATAATAAGTTATAGTGCAGATCACTTTTCACTTTCTCGTGAGTCCAGACCTTGTCCTTGGTTCTATCAGCTATGGAGTCTTCTTCTGGTTCTTCCCGTCTCTAGTACAGATCAAATCACAGGATCTCTGTATGTATGCGCTGAGGAGCTATATCTCCCGGACGAAAGACTTCTAAACCCTGATTTCCGGAATGGCAGCAATCGACTTATTTCTGTCTTACAACTTTCTTGGAGTACTGCTCTCTTTTCAAGCGAATCTCTATTTCAACTGCATTCCCTATTGCAAAGAAATCAACCTCGGTTCTTTCTGTTGATAGGTTAGTTTGATGTAAGGTGTGAGCCTCTTCAGTTGCAGTGAAAGTTCCCGACTCTCTAGAAACAATATATACAACAAAATGTAAACTAAAGATTTAAAAAATAAGCAAAGTTGGTCAAAGTGGTAAATAGGGGTGGGCACCGGTCGGTTCGGTTCGGTTATGAATATTATCGATTTAGCATATCGGTTATCGGTTTACAAATTTGATAAACCGATAACAGAACCGATAAGATATCGGTTATCCGGTATCGGTTAATCGGTAATCGATCATTATCTGTTCGGTTATCGGTTTACCCGATAAGATAACTCAATCTAGAGTTAAGCAAAAAAGAAAGACAATTCACTGGAGTTAAGCCAAAAAGAGAATAATTCACATATAGTATACTAAAGACTTGCGCTAGGAGTAACTAGTAAGGTCTACGAAGAATGAAGATGAAGCAATTGAAGAGTGGGGTTGAGAAAGAATAGGAGAGAATGAAATGAAGCCCTAGCATCTGTATATACTTAAGGGTAAAGTCATAATTTTATTAATTCTTATTGGGTTATCGGTTAACCCATTAACAAAATTGGCAAACCGATGCCCAAACCGATAACCCAATAGTAAAAAAGTTCTAAACCGTTACCGAACCGTTAACCCAATAACCCAATACCGTTAACCCAATAAATAATTAACGGTTCGGGTTATCGGTTTTACCCGATATATGCCCAGCCCTAGTGGTAAAGTACTAAAACCGAAAAAGCAACCCCTAATACAAAGTTGGCACATGAGTGCCAATTATTTGGGCTCATATTTTAGTCTAACTAACACTTGGCTAAGTACAAAATCTTTAATATTGGTTCTTTCTCAGTATCGTTTCAATTTTATCGAAAATCCATCTCAGGACATTAGAAAAAATTCGAACGAAATTCTGGATATTATTCTAAACTTCTTTTTTATGAAAAGTTGTGTCCACACTTTCGTTTATGCATAGTGCGAAAATGCAGAGTACATTATGTCTAGTAAATTTCCACCATATCTCTAAACTTATAAGTTTGATTCTACGTGTCACGGGGCGGGCGAAGTTAGGTGGGCGAAAGGGGGTTCCTACGTGTCCCGGGACGAAGTTAGGTTGCGAAAGGGAGTTCAGCTGAACCTCTTTCGTTCCGAAATTGTATCGTGTATATAATGTTAGATTTTTTCACATACATATATTAGATGTTGTTTCCTTAGCTTTTTCGCAGATTTTTTTTTTAATCCCTTTAATAAAAATTCTGGATTTCTGGTATTTCTTTTCAATATTTTATTTTTATGTTGGACAATTTTATTTTTTCAGCAAAATATGCATTTAATATATTTATAATATATTATATTGTAATTTTTTTATATAATTTTAATATTCCTTCAATAAAATAAATCATTATTAACTGAAATTATACCGTGGATATAATGTAAATATTTCATCAAAATATTTCACCATTACTTTTCAGGTTCCATCAATATATATTTGTATAAAAGAATATAACGTAAACTATACTGTGAATAATTATGTAAATATTATATTAATTTAATTCACCTAAAAACAAAATTAAAAGAAAGATAAAAGGCCAGAAAACAGGAGAGTTAGTGTGTTAGTGACTTGACTCCTAGAATCTTGAATGAATATGTATAATTTTTGTAAAGTGACGAAGGGAAGGAAAATAAGAGAGTCTAAATAGAAGAAAAGAAAGATGAATGTTAAAAGGAAAATCCCTACAAATAAATAAAAATAACTAGAATGGAGGAGGATTTACGGATAAATAATAAATTAGTTCCTACAAATAAGCAAAAAATGTTACGGTTCACTTAAGGAATGACATTAATTAGGTGTCATTTTTGTTAATTACTTACTACTGCCATGATTATGTTAAATATTTTTAAATACTGTCTACTTATGTTTTTTGCTCTGTTGTTTATAATTATGGTTTTGTCGAATTTTCTTCCATTCTTTAAGTGCTTTTAGATAAATTTTCAATCTTAAGCTAATGAAATTATCAAAGGATTAGATATGAAAAAACATTTCAGAACTTCGAATGTCTTTTGAGACATCTTTTTAAATTTTCGCTTTAGGTCACACGTAATGTCGAGCCGCCTCTGATCTCAAAGTTGACACAACCGAATTGATTGAGTAAAAGGAAACTCCAGCGAACAAAAAGGAAACGGGAAAATCTATTACTTTCTGAATGATGACAGATAGGAATGAAATTGCTCTTGCCTCAACATTATTGGTTCTATTTCATTGCTCTTTGACCATAAAGTAAAACCATCTTTTTCTTCTTTCTTTTTGCACAATTTTGGGAAAAGTACAATTAATTATACTTTGCAAGTATATGCAATCATAAAAATGGGTAAAATGTTAGTTGTAGCCATGGACAATCATTATAGTTTTGGACCAATTGTTTTCAAAAGAGTCTTTTAAACTAAAGTTTTCTTACTTTTTTTATTTATTTATTTATCCATATGATATTCGGAAGTTGTTGGTCGGATTAATCAAGATTCGTGTCTCAAAAGATATATTTAGGTCGGATTAATCAAGATTCGTGTCTCAAGAACAAATAAATTGGCAATTATTAAGGTCAATTGGCAAATGGTTTAAACATATATATATATATATATATATATATATATATATATATATATATATATATATNATATATATATTGTTCTTTTGCTATATGTTCGTTGTACATTAATTATATCAAGCATGGGCCTTATGTCTTTGGCACTACTAGAAAATCCCATTTTGGATGGGACAATAAACTTGATAATAATAGAAAATTAATATAAAAATTGTGGTTGAACTTTATTTTTGGTTTTTGATTTGTTCATTTGCTGAAAAGATTAGGAGTCTACATATAAGGTGTATGAATTTATTAATAGTGTGTGGTCTTTTTGGATAAACCGTATGGCCTTGCCAAAAGCGGACAATATCGCACCGTGTTAATAATACTATTAGGTTGTTTTTGTCCAAACAACTGGTATCAGAGTCCAAGTTCTGCGGACGAGTATAACAATAACAGAGTGATGGTGCGGGACTTGATTTGCTTGCCCTTATGAGCTTGGAGACGTACATACAAAAAGAAACTAGTTACGGCTTAAGAGTATCTTTGGAACATTTTAGGCGAACATTTTTCAGGTTTGAATATTTAAACTTTAAAAAAAATATCTGTAATCTTGGAAATTTCACGAGACACAACTGAAGCCAACAACATAGAACTGTACAGTGATTCATTTTCAGTAAGTTACTATTTTGGGAAAGTGTGACGACTAAAAAGGGAACAAAGCAGTAATGATTGTAACCTTAAAACAAGACAAAGCTTTAACTCTAACTCCACCTCTTTTTCTTCTTTTCCTGTGCGGTCAACAAAGCAAAAAAATTGTTTTGAAGTTAAATTACACATTAATATTTATTTAAATATTTTAAGAAATTATAAAATATCCAAAGGTTGCACTTCTCTTTCTCTGTCACAATTTATGTAAATGATATTTTTGATGTTCTTTTGGTTAAATGTTTTCTTTTGCAAGACAATATCGGTACTGTATACCCAAATAGTCGGTCATATTTATTATTTACTTTATCTAGTCATGTATATAGATTATACATTTATTATACACATATAATATATAAATTGTGTATATATCATAACGTTTACCAGTTATTTTTAGTTTACGTGGTTAGGCAGACGGCTATTTGAGTTAATTCTTCTCTCAGAATCAAAGGTCCTGACCACTTTGCTGTATGGCCCAGAGTAACAAAGCCCAATGGAAATTCCGTACCAATGCTCGGTCCATCCAGCCAATAACTTAAATAAAAAATAACCGGCATATATATATATATAAACTAACGTATTTTCTGAAAAAGAATAATATTGACCGTCATGACGTATTTAACTGAGAGATAATACAAGGATAATTTTCAATTAAAGATCTAACTAAATAGAAGCATGATCACAAAACGCGAAGCGTTATTGCAAAAATAAAAAATAAAAATAAAAATAAAAATATCCGCGATTGCGTTAGCGGAACCAAGGACCAGTGGTGGAGGCAGGATTACCGCGAAGGGGGTTCAAAAAAGAAAAAAATTAAAAAGGTTGTAATTAGTGGGAATAGAACCAATGACCTTACAAAAGTTTTAAACCCCCTTAACCACTAAGCTATGCTTTTGGACTGCGTTAGGGGGATTCAAAACATAATATATAGAGGTAAAAATAGATTTTACCTTATTTATACAGTATAATTTTTCGACGAAAGAGGTTTGGGTGAACACCCTTCGGCCCTCCTAAATCTGCCCCTGCCAAGGACCAGGGGATACATATAGAAGCTACAATTTGAGGAGTACCGTATTAACAAGTATATAATGATTAGATATTTGAATTATGTGTATTTATATGGTGCAAAAAAACAACATAACACTATGTAATTTCCTCACAACTTAAGCACATGCACCAAGGTATATAAAATGGACTACAATAATCTTTAAAGAACCAAAATAAAATTAGTAAACGGCGGGAATCAAGAATTAACAATTACTTATAAGACAACGAGACAAACATTTTTTCTTTAATTTTCCCTTTAAAGAAACAAACTCCACATGCTAATTCTCATATGAAACCATTCTAATTTTATATATTACAAATTCATTTATTATTTATTGTCTTCCTCATACCAGATGAATATTCACGGGATACTGCAGAACATGTACAAGCTTCATCTAATAAAACAAAAAAGAAATTCAATGAGGATATGGTTCATCCGACACGTACACGTCATAGGCATCCCGCCTTTCTACGTCCACTTCCAAGGATCCTTCCGTCATCGAATCCTGAGAAAGACATCAATCAGAGATAAAAGTTACACTGAAGTTCAAAGTTTTCTCAAGGAACTCACGGAAAAGAGATTAAAAGACGGAACGTATAAAAGAAATAATTCATTATGTAAATATGTTTACTAATATATAATTATCATTACATGCATTTAGCCATCAAAATAATGTGAAGTAGGACAAAGTAGAAGCTTTTACTTTAAATAAGTTAAAATTTTAAAGAAGTCATTGAACATGTTTGAGGCAGTAAAGAGACATGCAAGAGCATTGGAAAAATATAAGTTAAATTGATTTGGTCATTCATAATTGAGTTGAAATCATCAATGCACATGACTGTCCATCATTTTGTCTTTTTTGTATCTTTTTACTATATTTTATATATTTGAAAAATTGATTATTTATGTTTTTATTCATAATATACAATGTACATTACTTGTATCTTTATCTATTGCTTTATCCACATTCAAGTATTGTTAGTTTAAATAGTATTTTAGTTAGTAAAAGTAAAGTGGTAGGTGTTGATGTAGTTGTCAAAATTCCCTTAGAAGAACTTCCTTTAGATCTTTCTTCAATTGCCAGAGGACTAAACTTAATTTATTATCTTTTAACTTCCTTTTGGTGTGGAAGGATAAGGTCCACAAAAAGAAGAAAATAAGATGGAAAGAAGAAGAATGACCTTAGAATGCTGGAAGCCAAGGAAAGTACTGACAACAAAGCGGGTTTTAGTAGAGCGGTAAGCAGTTATTCATTTTTAATCATAGGTCTCAGGTTCGAGTCCTGGATATGGAGTCACTCAGGGGCGTACGCAGAATTTTTGCAAGCGGTGTCAAAATTTATAGAAGTACAAAAATATTCTTAGTCTATTGGTTTGTTAAGTTTCAAGTTAGAAAAGGTCATGGGTTCAATATTCTAATTCATCATAATTTTTAACCATACACCTTTTAGAGCAAAATCAAGCACATAACCGATGCACCGAGACAATTTATCTCAAATAGTGTTAATTTTTCCTACTTATCCGTTCTTCACAGTATTAATACATATATTTAGAAGAAAAAAAATGACAAAGTGGTGTCGCGTGACACCGCTTCGCCAAGAGACACCCCTGGAGTCACTTTTGTTACGGAGCTTTACCTCCCAAGGTGGAACTTCCCAGTGTGAATCTGTAGTGGGCCCCAATATGAACACCAAACATCTTTGTTAGGGAGTTATACCTCCAATTTGGGACTTTTCGGCACGAATCTGAAATTAATCGAGCCCTGAGTACCGAACACCAGATAAAAAACCAAAAAAATAAAGCATGTTCTTTAGGAAAAGGGATTTAGCATGTTATATTAATTTTCATACAGTAGACATATAAAGAGTTTAGTTTCTTCGTTATGTATGTTAAACTCTTCCGTAAAATATTGTCCCAATTTTATTTTCCCTTTTTTTTTAATGTTCTCTTCTCTCTTTTTTCCTCTCTTTAATTTGTTTTTGTAAAGCACCACATTTTAACAATGTTGTAAATCTCTTTTTTCTTTTCTCGATTATACTATATTCTTTTTTCTGAAATTTTTCTTGATAATGTGTGCATAGTAGGGGTGTTCGTCGGTCGGTACGGTCTGGTATTTAGACATTTCGGTTCGGTATTTTCGGTATTCGGTTTCTTAAAATCCTATACCAATACCGTACCTAATTAAATTCGGTATGGTTCGGTTTTTCTCCTTTCGGTTTCGGTTTATTCGGTTCGGTAACTTCGGTTTATTCGGTTTGAATACTAACTAGTGCATAGAGCCATACACTCTAATTCTTAATTAAAGTACTCAAAAATACAAAAGTGAAAATGTTTATTGACAAAAAATTTGTCCAAAACTAGCAAATATCGACCCAAATAGAGAAAATTGTACATAAAAGAATATTTGATCATTAGAAATGTCTTGTTACTTGTTTAGAGTTAATTGATGAACGTTGAGAATAAAGGAAAGTAAAATTTTAGATTATTTATATTTATGTTATAATTGATGATATGTGTTTTGTGTAATATCATATATATTTCGGTACGGTATCGGTATTTCGGTATTTTATTTTAAAATACCAAATACCATACCTAATACCAATTTTTTTTAAAACTTAAACCAAATACCATACCAAATACCAAAAATACCGTATACCAAATACCAAAATTTTCGGTTTCGGTATGGTAATTCGGTATTTACCAAATTATGCCCAGCCCTAGTGCATAGTTAATTTTTGGGGCAAGGGACTCTTACGAGCAGAAAGATAAACAGAGGGCATATATAAGACAAATCACAAACATTAGGGGGGTGTATTTTGACATTCTCTCTAAGTTAAATGAACTAATTATCGTATATTGTCCACTCTGGGCCTAGGCCCTCACGGGTTTAAAACGCGTCTCTAGGGTCTAAGGCTTGTTGACTTATATACTCAGCATCCTTCTTGTGCTTTGCCGATGTAGGACGCTGTCTAAAGTCTGGGGTGTTACATACACCTCCTCTTATGGACTCAGCGTCCTCGCTGAGGTTTGCCCCACCGCATGGGATTCGCCTAGACTCAGCACTGAGGTTTGCCCCGCCTAATCGGAATTCGCCTAAACTCAGTTGAACTCTGACCCACCATCGGTAAGGCTGACACAAGAGTGACTCTAATACCATCTGTAACAGCCCAGCCCGCTGTGATATTGTCCGCTCTGGGCTGTGATGACCCAAACGGTCATCACTTGTTTTAAATTAAATTCTATGTTTCCGAGGCCTTGAAAACCTCATTTAAAGTCACCTCGAGTTGCGTGCGTAGTTCGGGCGCATAGCCAGAAAGCTTAAATATGAAAATCTATGAAAAATTATAAAATTTGGTTACAAAATGAGCTAATTTGACTTCGGTCAATGTTTTGGGTAAACGGACCCGGACACGTGATTCAACGGTCCCGGAGGGTCCGTAGGAAAATATGGGACTTGGGCGTATGCCCGGGATCGAATTCCGAGGTCCCAAGCCCGAGAAATAAATTTTTAAAGAAAATTATTTTCTGGAATTGTTTAAGGAAATTTGAATTGAAATCTGATTAGAACATGTTGGTATCGGGCCTGCATTTTGGTTCCGGCGCCCGGTACAGGTCTTATGTATGGTTTAAGTCATTTTTGTAAAATTTGGTGAAAAATGGATGTCATTTGATCACGCCCAACTATGCCTTATAAAAAGGACAATGCGGTCGTTGCAAATATAATCCGGTTTACAAGTCCGGAGTCGAATCCCACAGAGAATTAACCTATCAATTACCTTTGTCGGAATCACTAAATCCTTTATAATCAATTTCCCAAACTTTGTAAACAATATTGGATGGTATTTCTACTAACTAAGACTGAAAGTAAATAACTAACAGCTGTAAACTAAATATTCTTGGGTTGAAAACAATAATGAGAAGGTTCTAAGGTAGTGATTTCCCCTATTGATGGAATCCCTTCCGGTTACGTTGCATATAGATTCACCAAAATATCTCTATCAATCATGAGCACTCTTATTACCGTAAATCTCTCCCGAGTAATTGCGATAATTTACTAGACGCACTCTCCCGAGCTACGCTAGCTGGCTTTGATTATTATAGCTCACTTTAGATCACACCCAAGGCTTCGTTATCCCTAATCCCGCCTTTAAACCCGCAATTATAGATCCCTCTTGTACTTTGGGAGTGGTGTTGTTCAATAATTACCTAAATATGCACTCTCTCCCGAGTTATGCACACTAAATAGGCACAGCTAATTGAGGATCCTGTCAATTAACTACAATAAACACGTAATTGAACAAATAGAGATTAACCGGCAAACTATATGAACATAATCAAGAAGTTCATCCTTCAATAGGTTCCATCAAAACCTTAGACTAAAGTATTTAGCTACTCATAACAACTTGAAGAGAAACAACAAAAATATTCATCATGTAAAATTCCAAGAAAAAGAAGAAATAAAGAACTATAATGTTTTGGGTGATCTCTCACACTTGTGTTTCTTGCCCAAAGTACTCTCCAAACAAAATCTGACCTAATGTAGCCGAAATATTACTTTTTATAAAGGTTTTACACCAATTTTTCCCGACTTGACAATCCTGCCCCTGGCTAGTTCGCGTTCTGCCGCGGTCCTGCCGCGGTTACGCCGGGACCGCGGCCAAAAGGGGTCTCTGAATCTTCATCTCTACTCTGCCGCGGTCCTACCGCGGTTACGGTCTGACCGCGGCAGGCCAACTTCTGCCTTCCTTTGACTTTTCACTTCGTGCATTTCTTGGGCATTGTTTGATTGGCCTCCTTTTCTTCGTAATTGATCCCAAACTTGCTCCATCGACTTATTTCTTTGGATATAACCTGCAAAACATGAAAAGCACTAATCAGAGCATTTGGTTATCACTTTTTACAACAAAGCTATACAAAAATGTGGTTCTTTAGGGTCTAATTATAGTCTAATTCACCTATTATCAACGACGTGATTCAGACTTAAATTGCAAAAATTGATGTTTAAAGAAGTTTTGAGAAAATTTCATTGATCGTGAGATTTAATTTGATGTTCATGATTATTTTGATGATTTGATTACACGAATAAATCCGTAGGATATTTTGAAGTTTTGTGTACACTTGGTTTGGAGTTCCGAGGGCTCGGGTGAGTTTCGGGTAGGTTCCGGGGTATCTTAGGCTTAAAACGGAGCTGTTGCAGGCTCAGAGAGGTGAAGGACCTCTGAACAGGGTAGTGCGGTCCGCACGATATGGACTGCTGCCGCAAAGAGGCTTGTGCGGCCGCACTAGTTTTGGTGCGGTCCGCGGTGAAGAACAATTCACCGGTCCAACTTCGGAAGCCTATATCTTTTGATCTTCAAGGAATTTTAGGATGATTCAAAAATGAAAGTTGTAGCCCTTCGTGTCCACTTTCCATAAAGGCATAGAAATCACAATTTAGACATCTGTAGAGAAAGTTATGGCCAAAATACTAAGACCTGTCACTGCAGAACACAGGAAGCCTGTGCGGCCGCAGTTGATTTTGTGCGGTCCGCATAGGGCATCTGAGGGCAGTATATTTAGACGGTATTTTCAGTTATTTTTTATTTTTTTAAGACCCCAAAAACATAAGAGGCGATTTTTCAAACAACATTTCTTCTCCAAATCAATTGTAAGTCGTTTTTAACTAGTTTTCTTCATCATAAACATCTTTTAACATGATTTCAACTTCAAATCAATGATTTTCACGGGGGAAGTTGGGTGTTTTGGGTAGAACCTAGGTTTTTCAAAAATTGGGGATTTGGACCTCGATTTGAGGTCCGATTTAAAAACAAATTACATATTTGAGCTCGTGGGGGAATGGGTAATCGGGTTTTGGTTGGAACCTCGGGTTTTGACCACGTGGCCCGGGGGCGATTTTGACTTTTTGGGTAAAACTTTGGAAAACTCATTTTCATGCATTCAAATTGATTCATTTAGCGTTTATTGATGTAATTAAGTAACTTGTGGCTAGATACGAGCGAATTGGAAGAGAAATCAAGGGGTAAAGCTATAATTGAAACTTGAGTTGGCCGTGGAAGTCCGAGGTAAGTGTTTGGTCTAACCTTAGCTTGAGGGATTAGGAGTTGAGTCCTATTTACTGTGTGATAATTATTGAGTACGGCGTATAGGCATGGTGACGAGTATCTATACGTTGGTGTCTAGCATGCTCGTGAGTCTTTATATTGTGATTATCATGACTTCGTTGTGTCTTTCATGCCTTGGTGATGGTTTCTATTTGTTGTATAAAGTTTATGAAAAGAATTCTGACCTATGAATATTGAGGAGCGTTGGCTCAAGTTGTATAACGGATGCTGAAAGTATAAGTGTCAATTGAACTTTTAGAGCATTGGCTCTAGTTGTGAAATGAGTTGCGAAGGTATAAGTGATAACTGAACCTCTAGAGCATTGGCTCGAGTTGTGAAGTGAATTGTGAAGTAAAAGTGAGAAAGAGAAGAGATCATTATGTTGTCACCATTGCCGGGCTATTGTTGATTTATTTGTTATCTCCCTTGCCGGGATGTTGATGCTATTGATGTTGTTCCCTTGCCGGGATTTAATTGTTGACTTGTTGCTCCCTTGCCGGGATTCTTATTGCAAATTTCCTTTATTTCCTTGCCCTATTATTTGTGATTGTTGTTTGAGTGAGGAAGAGAGTTAAAGCACGAAGCGCGATACCGTGCATTGTTTGTTTTGTGAGGAAAGAGTGTAAAGCACGAAGGGTGATGCCGTGCCGCACGATGTACCATTCCGTGCCTATTATATTGATTTCATGGTGAGGAAAGAGTGTAAAGCACGAAGGGTGATGCCGTGCTGCACGATGTATCGTTCCGTGCCTATTTTATTGATTCTTATGGTGAGGACGAGAGTGAAAGCACGAAGGGTGATGCCGTGTACTTGTCCTTGATTTCCCTGATTCTTGCTGATAATTGAGTTATGTTGTCCTTTACATTTATTTACTGATTTTCTGTTGTTACTTGATTTCATTTCGAGGTTATAGATTCCCTTACCCTATTTGCCTTGTGATTGTTGTTTGGGTGAGGAAGAGCGTAAAGCACGAAGGGTGGTGCCGTGTATTGTTTTGGTGTGAGGGTGTAAAAGCACGAAGGGTGATGCCGTGTACATGTCTTTGATTTCCTAATTTTTTTTGATAACTGAGTTACGATTTCTCTACACCAAATTGGTGGTGTCCTGTTGATACTTGTTGTACCCCGCAGCATGATTTCCCCTTCCTATTTTCAACTGAACGGTGGCGATCCTCGTATTTATTTGTTGCTCTTCTGTTACTATTCGATGTTTAACATCCCCGCAGCATGCCTTCCCCCTCCCATACTTGACTGTATATGACTGTTTCTTTCTGTACTTCTTTTTCGCTGTATATAGTTAAATTGCACAGATTTATTTGGTAGTCTGGTCCTAGACTCGTCACTACTTCGCCGAGGTTAGGCTAGGCACTTACCAGCACATGGGATCGGTTGTGCTGATACTACACTTTGCACTCTTTTGTGCAGACCCCAGTGTTGTGGACTTCGGACCGCAGTGGGATTGCTGATTCTTGTTCTTCAGGCGACCCGAGGTAGTCCTACAGGCGTCCGCAGGCCTTGGCGTGACCTTCTATCTACTATTCCTGTTTCTTTCATGCAATTCCAGAGACAGTGTTATATTTATTTCTTTCAGACTTTTATTTGTAGTATTCTTAGACCGTCTGTGAAACTGTGACACCAGTTCTGGGTAGTTGAGACTCAAACAGTTGTATTAGATATTCATGTTCAGATAGCTTATTGTTTTTCTTCCACTTATGTTAAATTCCGCTGTTAAAATGTTATTTCTTCGTAATTGTTAAAGAATATAAAATGGGTAAAAAGGTAAATTGTTCAAATAATTGGCTTGCCTAGCTCACATTAGTAGGCGCCATCACGACTCCCGAGGGTGGAAAATCCGGATCGTGACAAGTTGGCATCAGAGATCTAGGTTACACGGGTCTCACAATTTACAGACAAGCTTAGTAGAGTCTGAGGGATCGGTACGGAGACGTCTGTATTTATCCCCAGAGGCTACAGAGTTAGGAAAAGTTTCACTTCTATTCTTCCCTGTCGTGCGATTTTGTTCTCTCAATGCTAAATTGAAACCTCTACTCTTGTCCTTTCGCGAATGGCGAGGTCATGTACCGCTTCTTCAGCCAAGCAGCAGCACAGACCGGCGGTAGATCAGCTACGTCTTCGGAGGCTTTGTGGAGGTTGGATAAGTTTCACCAAGCTCTTCACTACTACATTCAGCGGTGCATCTACTGAGGATCCCCAGGATTTTCTAGACAGCTGTCATGAGGTTCTCAGGAACATGGGGATAGTTAAGACCAATGGGGTCGATTTTGCAGCTTTTCGCTTGTCTGGATCCGCCAAGACTTGGTGGAGAGATTATTGCTTAGCTAGACCAGTCGGATCGCCAGCCTTGACTTGGGAGCAGTTTACACAGCTATTTCTGGAGAAGTTTCTCCCCATCACTGAGAGAGAGAGTGGGGAGGTTCATTGAGGGACTCGTCCAGCCCGCCCAGCCAGCTAGAGGTGGAGGTAGAGGTATTAGAGGTGGAGCTCAGGCCACTAGAGGTGGAGGCCAGCCAGTAGCAGGCCGTCCTAGAGATGTAGTTCAGGGTGGTGGGGCCCAGCCCTAATGTTATGTCCTTCCAGCCAGGCCCAAGGCTGAGGCTTCCGATGCAGTTATCACAGGTACTGTTCTGGTTTGTGGCAGAGGTGCTTCAGTTTTATTTGATCCATGGTCTACGTACTCCTATGTGTCGTCTTATTTTGCACCGTACCTGGTCATGCCTAGTGATTCTTTGAGTGCCCCTGTTTATGTGTCTACACCGGTAGGTGATTCTATTGTGGTCGATCGAGTCCATCATTCTTGTATTGTGGTGATTGGGGGTCTTGAGACTCGTGTAGATTTGTTGCTCTTAGACATGGTTGACTTCGATATTATATTGGGGATGGACTGGTTATCACCTTACCACGCTATCTCTGACTGTCATGCCAAGACTGTGACCTTAGCTTTACCGGGTATGCCTCGTTTAGAGTGGAGAGGGACTCCTGGTCATTCTACCCGCAGTGTTATCTTGTATGTGAAGGCTCGACGTATGGTCGAGAAGGGGTGTTTGGCCTATTTGGCATATGTTCGTGATTCTAGTGCTGAGGTCCCTTCTATTGATTCTGTGCCCGTTGTTCGTGAGTTTCCTGATGTTTTCCCTTCAGACCTGCCGGGTATGCCGCCCGACAGGGATATTGACTTTTGTATTGATTTGGCTCCGGGCACTCAGTCCATTTCTATCCCGCCGTATCGTGTGGCCCCGCCTGAGTTGAAAGAGTTAAAGGGACAGTTGCAAGATTTGCTTGAGAAGGGTTTCATTAGGCCTAGTGTTTCGCCTTGGGGTGCGCCGGTGTTGTTTGTTAAAAAGAAGGATGGGTCAATGAGAATGTGTATTGATTACCGGCAATTGAATAAGGTTACAATCAAGAATAAGTATCCACTACCGAGGATTTGATGATTTGTTCAACCAACTTCAAGGTGCCAAGGTATTTTCAAAGATTGACTTGCGATCTGGCTACCATCAGTTGAGGATTAGGGCATTCGATGTCTCTAAGACAGCTTTCCGCACTCGGTACGGGCATTACGAGTTCTTGGTCATGTCATTTGGGTTGACCAATGCCCTAGCAGCTTTTATGGATTTGATGAACCGAGTGTTCAGGCCTTATTTGGACTCGTTCGTGATAGTCTTCACTGATGATATTTTGATATATTCCCGCAGCCGGGAGGAGCACGAGCAGCATCTCAGGGTCGTTCTTCAGACTCTGAGGGATAGTCAGTTATATGCTAAGTTCTCGAAGTGTGAGTTCTGGTTGAGTTCAGTTGCATTCTTGGGTCATGTTAGCAGAGGGTATTCAGGTTGATCCGAAGATGATTGAGGCAGTCAAGAACTGGCCTAGACCAGCATCAGCTACAGAGATTCGAAGTTTCTTGGGATTGACAGGCTACTATCATCGGTTCGTGGAGGGGTTCTCATCCATTGCAGCCCCGATGACCAGGTTGACCCAGAAGGGTGCCCAGTTCAGATGGTCGGATGAGTGTGAGGCGAGCTTTCAGAAGCTCAAGACAGCTCTAACTACGGCACCGGTATTAGTTTTGCCCACAGGTTCAGGACCTTATACAGTTTATTGTGATACTTCCCGTATTGGGCTTAGTGCAGTGTTGATGCAGGATGGCAAGGTCATTGCCTATGCTTCGCGGCAGTTGAAGATTCATGAGAAGAACTATTCGGTTCATGATTTGGAGTTGGCAGCCATAGTTCACGCATTGAAGATTTGGAGGCATTATCTGTATGGCGTGGCATGCGAGGT
>NC_031999.1:52501980-52529258 GCF_001879085.1 Nicotiana attenuata | reverse complement strand
TGATGAGATTTGGGAAGAAGGGCAAGCTTAGCCCTAGGTTCATTGGTCCATTTGAGATTCTTGATCGAGTGGGAGAGGTGGCTTATAGACTTGCATTGCCGCCGAGCTTATCAGCCGTGCATCCAGTGTTCCGTGTGTCCATGCTTCGGAGGTATCACGGCGATCCATCCCACGTGTTAGACTTCAGCACTGTCCAGTTGGACAAGGACTTGTCTTATGAGGAGGAGCCGGTGGCTATTCTAGACCGGCAGGTTCGTCAGTTGAGGTCGAAGAGTTTTCCTTCTGTTCGTGTTCAGTGGAGGGGTCAGCCTCCTGAGGCATCGACCTGGGAGTCCGAGTCCGATATGCGGAGCCGTTATCCCCATCTTTTTCCCGACTCAGGTACTTCCTTCTTATGTTCGTTCGAGGACGAACGATTGTTTTAGAGGTGGAGAATGTGATGACCCAAACGGTCATCACTTGTTTTTAAATTAAATTCTATGTTCCCGAGGCATTGAAAACCTCATTTAGAGTCACCTCAAATTGCGTGCGCAGTCGGGGCGCGTAGCCGAAAAGCTTAAATATGAAAATCTATGAAAAATTATAAAATTTGGTTATAAAATGAGCTAATTTGACTTCCGTCAACATTTTGGTAAACGGACCCGGACCCGGACCCGGACCAGTGATTCGACGGTCCCGGAGGGTCCGTAGGAAAATATGGGACTTGGGCGTATGCCCGGGATCGAATTCCGAGGTCCCAAGCCTGAGAAATGAATTTTTAAAGAAAATTATTTTCTGGAATTGTTTTAGGAAATTTGAATTGAAATCTGATTAGAACATGTTCGTATCGGGTCCGTATTTTGGTTCTGGTGCACGGTACAGGTCTTATATATGGTTTAAGTCATTTCTGTAAAATTTGGTGAAAAATGGATGTCATTTGACGTGATTCGGACTTAAATTGCAAAAATTGATGTTTAAAGAAGTTTTGAGAAAATTTTATTGATCTTGAGATTTAATTTGATGTTCATGATGTTATTTTGATGATTTGATTACACGAATAAATCCGTAGGATGTTTTTGAAGTTTTGTGTACACTTGGTTTGGAGTTCCGAGGGCTCAGGTGAGTTTCGGGTAGGTTCCGGGGTGTCTTAGGCTTAAAACGGAGCTGTTGCAGGCTCAGAGAGGTGCAGGACCTCTGAACAGGGCAGTGCGGTCCGTACGATATGGACTGCTGCCGCAGAGAGGCTTGTGCGGCCGCGCTAGTTTTGGTGCGGTCCGCGATGAAGAACAATTCACTGGTCCGACTTCGGAAGCCTATATCTTTTGATCTACCAGGAATTTTGAGATGATTCAAAAATGAAAGTTGTATGCCTTCATGTCTAGTTTCTAGAAAGGTAAAGAAATCACAATTTGGAAATCTTTAGATAAAGTTATGGCCAAAATACTAAGACCTGTCACTGCAGAACACAGGAAGCCTGTGCGGCTGCAGTTGATTTTGTACGGTCCGCACAGGGCATCTGAGGGCAGTATATTTAGACGGGATTTTCAGTTATTTTTCATTTTTTTAAGACCCCAAAAACATAAGAGGCGATTTTCCAAACAACCTTTCTTCTCCAAATCAATTGTAAGTCGTTTTTAACTAGTTTTCTTCAATCATTAACATCTTTTAACATGATTTCAACTTCAAATCAATGATTTTCATGGGGGAAGTTGGGTGTTTTGCGTAGAACCTAGGTTTTTCAAAAATTGGGGATTTGGACCTCTATTTGAGGTCCAATTTCAAAACAAATTACATATTTGAGCTCGTGGGGGATTGGGTAATCGGGTTTTGGTTCGAACCTCGGGTTTTGACCACGTGGGCCCGGGGGCGATTTTGACTTTTTGGGTAAAACTTTGGAAAACTCATTTTCATGCATTAAAATTGATTCATTTAGCGTTTATTGATGTAATTAAGTAACTTGTGGCTAGATACGAGCGAATTGGCGGAGGAATCAAGGGGTAAAGCTATAATTGAAACTTGAGTTGGCCGTGGAAGTTCGAGGTAAGTGTTTGGTCTAACCTTAGCTTGAGGGATTAAGAGTTGAGTCCTATTTGCTGTGTGATAATTATTGAGTACGACGTATAGGCATGGTGACGAGTATCTATACGTTGGTGTCTAGCATGCCCGTGAGTCTTTATATTGTGATTATCATGACTTCGTTGTGTCTTTCATGCCTTGGTGATGGTTTCTATTTGTTGTATAAAGTTTGTGGAAAGAATTGTGACCTATGAACATTGAGGAGCGTTGGCTCAAGTTGTATAACGCATTGTGAAAGTATAAGTGTCAATTGAACTTTTAGAGCATTGGCTCGAGTTGTGAAATGAGTTCGAAGGTATAAGTGATAACTGAACCTCTAGAGCATTGGCTCGAGTTGTGAAGTGAATTGTGAAGTAAAAGTGGGAAAGAGAAGAGATCATTATGTTGTCACCCTTGCCGGGCTATTGTTGATTTATTTGTTATCTCCCTTGCCGGGATGTTGATGCTATTGATGTTGTTCCCTTGCCGGGATTTAATTGTTGACTTGTTGCTCCCTTGCCGGAATTCTTATTGCAAATTTCCTTTATTTCCTTGCCCTATTGTTTGTGATTGTTGTTTGGGTGAGGAAGAGAGGTAAAGCACGAAGGGTGATACCGTGCATTGTTTGTTTTGTGAGGAAAGAGTGTAAAGCACGAAGGGTGATGCCGTGCCGCATGATGTACCATTCCGTGCCTATTATATTGATGTCATGGTGAGGAAAGAGTGTAAAGCACGAAGGGTGATGCCGTGCCGCACGATATACCATTCCGTGCCTATTTTATTGATTCTTATGGTGAGGGCGAGAGTAAAAGCACGAAGGATGATGCCGTGCACTTGTCCTTGATTTCCCCGATTCTTGCTGATAATTGAGTTATGCTGTCCTTTACGTTTATTTACTGATTTTCTGTTGTTACTTGATTTCATTTCGAGGTTATAGATTCCCTTACCCTATTTGCCTTGTGATTGTTGTTTGGGTGAGGAAGAGCCTAGAGCACGAAGGGTGATGCCGTGTATTGTTTTGGTGAGAGAGTAAAAGCACGAAGGGTGATGCCGTGTACTTGTCTTTGATTTCCTAATTTTTTTTAATAACTGAGTTACGATTTCTCTACACCAAATTGCTGGTTTCCTGTTGATACTTGTTGTACCCCGGAGCATGACTTCCCCTTCCTATTTTCAACTGAACTGTGATGATCCTCGTATTTATTTGTTGCTCTTCTGTTACTATTCGATGTTTCCCCGCAGCATGCCTTCCCCCTCCCATCCTTGACTGTATATGACTGTTTCTTTCTGTACTTCTTTTTCGCTGTATATAGTTAAATTGCACAGATTTATTTGGTAGTCTGGTCCTAGCCTCGTCACTACTTCGCCGAGGTTAGGCTAGGCACTTACCAGCACATGGGGTCGGTTGTGCTGATACTACACTTTGCACTCTTTTGTGCAGACCCCAGTGTTGTAGACTTCGGACCGCAGTGGGATTGCTGATTCTTGTTCATCAGGAGACCCGAGGTAGTCCTGCATGCGTCCGTAGGCCTTGGCGTCTCCTTCTATCTAATAGTCCTGTTTCTTTCATGCAATTCCAGTACAGTGTTGTATTTATTTCTTTCAGACCTTTATTTGTAGTATTCTTAGACCGTCTGTGAAACTGTGACACCAGTTCTGGGTAGTCGAGACTCAAACAGTTGTATTAGATATTCATGTTCAGATAGCTTATTATTTTTTTCTTCACTTATGTTAAATTTCTCTGTTAAAATGTTATTTCTTCATAATTGTTAAAGAATATAAAATGGGTAAAAAGATAAATTGTTCAAATATTTGGCTTGCCTAGCTCACATTAGTAGGCGCCATCACGACTCCCGAGGGTGGGAAATCCGGATCGTGACATGGGGGCCTAGACCCTCACGGGTTTAAAACACATCACTAGGGTCTAAGGCTTGTTAACTTATACACCCGGTATCCCTCTTGTGCTTTGCCGGCGTGAGACTCTGTCTAAAGTATGGAGTGTTACAAAAAAAAGAAAGAAAAAAAGAATGAGTTATTTTTCCTTAAAACGAAAAATAGAAAAGTAGATATATGTCTTTGTTTTCTTTTTATGTTTCTCCATGTGGAGTTAAAGAAGAAACAAGATCAATCATCTATGCAGGTTTTGTATATGTGACAATAACAAATAATAATGAAGAAATGGTAGGCCTAATGAAAAGAAAAGACATTAAATAGAGACAAAGCTACACAATATCAAATTGGAGTTACATGTGTCGAAAAATAACTTTGTCCCCTTTTTAATGTGGAAGCAATCGAAAATTGTCTTTTTATTTTTTTTTCCAAAAAAAGTCAATAATTAGACTATATTTAGTAATATTGTCCACTTTCTTTCAATTGCACCAACCTTGAATAAAAAGAAAAGACATTTGGTCCCTTTCTCTACACCCTTTATACATTTGTTCAAGCAGGGTCTTACTATAGTAATTGTGTTTCACAATAAAACCTAAATTCTACTAATAAATATAGTAACTTAGGATTTATTCATGATAAAATGTTAAAATTTTTCTTTGACCTATCCAAAATTGTTTAATTTTATCCTCCGTTAAATTTCTTGTCAGTTCATATCCTTGTCGTTAGCAAATCGTGTCATATTTTCCATCGACGGTGCTCCAACATAAAATGGACATATTTTACGTGTCCAAATTCTTCAAGAAAGAAGGCTGAAATTTATCCTTCAACTTTTGACTATAACTTAAAATAACCATCAGATTGAAGCTCAGTTAGGGGTTAAGGACAAAAATAAAAGTTTTTATTAACCGTGAACATAAATTAATCAAAAGTTTAACAGCAACAACATACGCAGTATGATCCCACAAGTGGGTTTTGGGATGGGTGAGGTGTACGTAGACCTTAATTACCTCTGTCTTTTATAAGGTACATATGTTGTTTACGGTGGATCTTCTGCTCAGGAAAAATATTTAAATTAAATAAAAAATCTAGCGAAGAGGAAAACTAAGCAATTGCAATAGGGACAAATTTAACTCTATTTTCCCTCTTCATTCATTTTGTATATGTATAACACATTAACACATGACAGTATGAAGTGCGCAATTCCTATGGAGGTTGGAATTTCCTTGAAAGATAATGACATAATAAATAAAACCAATACAAACACTTAAATAAATTATGAACAGATCATAATAATTAAACAAAAATATACAAACCAGAAGTTAGGTCAAATTAAATTATTAAAACCGCAAAAGGAACTCACAAGATATGGCTTTTTGATAAAGTGACCATAATTAATCCTGCAGCTTAACCAAAGCTAGCACATGAGTGCCCATCATTTGAGCAAGAAGAGAGACCATAATTTGGCCATCATATTTTAATAGGACCATTATACTCACATAGTACACAAAATTGGGAAAATGATTATTTTATCAAGTGCACAAATAGCCATTTTCAGGGATACTATTTATAGATTAGCCAGTACTTATTTTGTCTTGAAATTTTAAACTAAAAACCTTAACTTCAGGACATTTTTGTTCTGAAAATTGTGAAAAATGATTATTTTATTAACTGTGTACATTAGAAATGGGGCAAGTGCAAAGATAGCCATTCTCAGGAATGTTATTTAGAGATTAGCCAGTACTTATTTTGTCCTTAATTTTAAACTAAGAATCTTCACTTCAAGACAATTCAGGACATTTTTTTCCTGAAAAATTAAACTGAAAAACTGAAATTCAGGATGCACTAGCTAATTCCTGAATAGCAGCCCTTTATAGTGGCTATCTAGTGTCGTTTCTACATTAGGAATCAACATACACCATCAAGGATTGTGATGAGATGGATAAATTCATCTACTTTTAACATGAATTTCGAGTTCGACCAAAGACGGACTTGTAATACCAGATTTATCTGAATTCGGTACTTTCAATATGGAACATAAGCCCACGCGTATAGTTTCACTAAAATTGCAACAAATTATAAATATGAACTTATACTTTTTAAAAAATATTGTATTCAATACTGTAAATTTTAAAAGTTAAGCAGATAGAGCTTGAATCCTGAATACGCTTCTGGGTTCGAGCATCATGGGCAAAGCCACATGGTCATAAGGGTGGTCAATTGACCACCCTTTGTCAAAAAATTACACTGTGTATGTAGGTAAAAAATTATGTTTTAGAGATATATAACACATATTGAACACCCTTTGTCGAGAATTTTTTTCACTTCTTTAAAATTTGAACACCCTTGGGGAAATTCCTAGCTTCACCACTGTCAGGCATTGGGTATGAAAATATCCTAGTAAAGAATGCTTCACCCTTTAGTGGACAATACGCGACGTAAAATTTGGATTAGTCGGGCCTTGATGCGAATATAGCGGGTGGAAAAAAAAAAAGAAATCAACTGGTGCCTAATGTGCTACTATCGTTTTTTTAAAAAAATAAAAATAAAATAACTATAGTACAAACTTGTGATGAAGAAGTTGGGACCAATTTGCTTTGCATATCGAACATTTTGGTTATGTGGAGCTTTGATTGCCTCGGCTTGTTGTCCTAGGCAACTAATTTACTCTATCAAGTTATAAAAAAAAAAATGGAAAAAATTGCTTTTAATTTCTGCACATAGTAATTTAATTTTGGAAAAAAGTACAACTTTACTTTGCAAGTTGTATGTGCCTATTGATCATTAAAATGGGCAAGGTGTATCTTTAGCCATGAACGATCATGGTTTTAGACTAGTTGCTTTGATCATTATACAAATAGTCGCGAGAATTTGTTGTTTACTTTTTCTAGTTGTTATATTAGATTATTCTATGATTATACACATATCATATTTCAGTAGCGGAGTCAGAATTTTCATTAAGGGATATCAAAATATAAGAATTTAAATACTTTAAATCAAGGAGAGTCAATATAAAGTGTGTGTGTGAATATATATATATATATATATATATATATATATATATATATATATATATATATATATATATATACTCGCTGTCTATGTTTAATTTAAATGGTTGGATGAACAACTATTTAAATTAATATTTTCATATCTTTTTAACCATAAGTCATAACTAGAAATATGTGACAAAACGAATTTTATTGGAGACAAAACATTTGGTTAATAAATTGAATAATAGACTTATCAAAGAAATGGGACAAAATTATACCCCACTTCATCAGCTGAAAGTTGCATGACATATATGATATGTCTTAGTCGTAACATGTTGTGATTAAACACCAATCTAATTATTTTTGGCCAAAAAATAAATAACTTGGTAATTATTAAAGGTCAATATATAGGTAATTAAATCGTCTAAACTGAGGGGCTGAAGACACTGATTCAGGAGACGAAGTAATAAGATGAGGAGATGAAGGGGTGAATTCAGAGGAAAGAGTGTTTGGGTCAACTGTTAAAGGTAAAACTGGAAAGACTTCAGGAATAGAAGAATGTGTTAAAAAAGGAAAATGATCTTCATAAAATATAACATCTCTAGAAATAAAAAAATTTCTTGGTAGAAAGATCTAAAAGCTTATACCCCTTCTTCCCAAAGGGATATCCCAGAAAAATACACTTGACAGCCCTAGGATCAAATTTAGTTCGATGAGAGGATAGTGTTGCAGCATAACATAAACATCCAAATGGCCTTAGATGATTAAGAAAAGGACTGGATCCAAACAAGGTCTCATAAGGAGATTTGAGTCCCAAAACCTTTGAGGAAAAACGATTAATTATAAAAGTGGTTGTCAAAACACACTCTCCCCAATACATAATAGGAACATTAGACTGAAACAGTAAAGCCCTACTAGTTTCCAATAGGTGTTTGTGCTTGCGCTCTAACACACCATTCTGTTGAGGTGTGGAAACACATGAAGTTTGGTGTAAAATTCCCTTGGAAGAAAAATATTCTGAGGTAATGGAACTGGTGCCTAACTCCATAGCATTATCAGACCTTACAATCTTTACTTGAGTATTAAATTGCCTTTGCACCATGGCAAAAAAAGATTTTAAGACTGAAAAAGCATTACTCTTAGTTTTCAACAGGTATATCCATGTTCCTCTACTAAAATCATCAACAATAGTGAGAAAATACTTGAAACCATCATGAGTTTGGGCTTTGTAGGGGCCCAAGGTGTCAATATGAATAAGCTCAAATATAAAAGTAGAAGAAATACTACTAGGATGAAAAGGAAGCTTAGATTGACTTGGCTTTGAACAAACATCACAAGGAGAATTTAATTTGGATAGAGATTGATGCTGAAACATAGATAGATTTCCCATACTAGAAATAGGCATATGCCCTAATCGTTTGTGCCATAGGCTTACATCTTTGGATAAATTGACTAAACAGGAAACAAAATCTGAAACATTGGCTTACTAGGATTATTACAAACTGAAACAGACTGAATAGTAGGCTAAAAACTAGACTGATGCTGAAAACTAGTGGAGATGGACTTTGGATTGAGGATGTAGAGACCTTCCATGACTTCACCAACTACCACTGACCTCTTCATTGAAGGGCCCTGCAAGATAGTTCCAACAGGGGTGAACAACAAGTTACATCTAAGATATTTGGTGAGCTTATGAACTGAAAGTAGATTAAACTTGAAAACAGGGACATACAATACATTATGAATGGTTAAACCTGGCAGAATATGCACACTCCCTTTTTGACTGACTTTAATTTTATGTGAATTAGGCAAGTTGATGTAAAGAGGTATAGACAAAGATATGATGTTGAACAAAATGGAAATATCAGAGGTCATATGCTCTGAAGCACCTGAGTCTATAATCCATGTGTTAGGATAAACATGAGAAAAACAATGATGTGTTTTAGGTTACGCAAATCTATACCTGCACAGTTAGCATTAACAATAGCTTCAGAATTTTGCTCACTCTGTGGACTAATTTTCACTTGTTGAAGCAGTTGAAACAGCTGACTGTATTGCTCCTGTGTCAATCCCTTTCCTGAAGAAGTGCCTTCTGCTGCATTGGTTGTGTTAACAGAAAAATCTTCTGAAATTGTTGCATTGCTGTGAGCATTCCCTTGGAACTTCCTAGGCTTAGTGAATTTGAAATCCGGGGGAAATCCAACAATCCTGTAACACTTATCCAGTGTATGCCCTGGTTTCTTGCAGTAATTACAAAACAAGTTAGATTTCTTTCCAGCATAGTTTCCTTTGTACTTTCCATCCCCAAATTTCTGATTGTTAAATTGTTGCTTAGATGCCAGAAAGCTGATTCAGCAGGATGAACACCAACATGAATTTCTCTCTGCTTCTCATCTTGAATGAGCAGAGGGTAAGCTTGGTTCACATTAGGAAGTGGAGACATCATAAGTATACTGCTCTTTACACCACCATAGGTGTCATTGAGACCCATCAGAAACTGGATCAATCTACCATCCTGAAGAGACTTAAGAGTCTTCTCCTTGCCTCCACAAGAACAATCACAAGAACAAACAACACAGGTGTTAAGAGTATCTAGTTCATCCCATATCTTCTTAAGCTTAGTATAATAACCTGCAACATCAGAGTTACCTTGAACAAGTTCTGATAGTTCTTTCTGCAATTGATACGGCCGAGCTCCATTGCATTGGCCAAACCTGGCCTCCAATTCTGTCCATATGTCCTTTGCAGTCTTGGAGTAGAGCACACTGTCTGCTATGTCCTTTGAGAGGGAGTTCAGCAACCAAGATATAACCATATCGTTACATCTATTCCAAGCCTTGTGAGTGTCTGAATTCAGATCTGGTTCTTTGATGCTTCCATCAATGAAGCCAATCTTGTTTTTAGCTGATAAAGCAATAACAATGGCCCTATGCCAGCCTCCATAACTTTTTCCATCAAAAATGGAGTTCACCAAGACCATCCCTGGAGAATCTGATGGATGAAGGTAAAAAGGATGTGAAGCATCACTGACTGCAATTCTTGGAGCAGCAACAATTGAGGTTGTTTCTTCAGCTGAAGGTGCCATGGAAGAAGAATGCTAAAGAATGGAAAAGCTGATGAAAGAGAAGGCTGATGAAAACGAGAGAAAATATTCCTAGGCTGAAAAGGTGGGCTCTGATACCATGTCAGAGATTAGGAAATTTTCTATATTCTTTTTTCTGCTCTTTTCAGTATCCTGTACAGTGTATCTTTATACAAGCCCTTTTGGGCAAAAATATAAATTCCTATTCTATAACTACCTACAACTGTATCCTACTTGATTGGTTCTTGCCTAACAAACTTGTGGATAATGAAAAATAAGGAAAGCAAATATACTACTTTATTTACACGTATTTTGTATAGAATTTACTAGAAGGTTTCTAGATGGACTGCTATTATAATATTGATTGTTTGGGCCCAGAATTATTTGTATTGGGCTTTATTCTTGTCTTAAAATCAGATGGTCCATTTGGTATGAGACCGGGTCGACCAAAGACCTGCTTAAGACCTATGTGGTCTGAATTAGATTCATTGAGCTCTTTCCCTTTCTTCTCGTCTATTCTCAAATCAAGATTAGGGTTCATGGTTCCAACATATACATATTGTTCTTTTGTTATATGTTGATAGTATAATAATAAATCATGCGCTTGCTGAATTAGATAAACCGATACCATTAATCAAGCTATAATTTTTCTGTACATTTTCTAATTGTTTTTTTTTTCTTTTTTGACACCAATATAGGATAATAAAGGAATTTTCTTTGCCTTTATCAAATTCTATAACAGAACTACTACTTATTGTTAATTCCCAAACGTAGCATAATGTTATTTATAAATGTTATGAAAATGACTAATTGTTTTATACATGTTTTCGAACCTCATCTTAGATATATAATAAAAACATCCGTTTTTCTATTTGAGTTTACATTAAGAATTTCAATGGATATTATCTCAATATCCATAAAATGTCACACATCCAAATATTCGTGGTTGACGTTTTTTTCCTTATTTTTTATTCTTTCACCATATGTATACGCAAATACACATAAAATAGAGTAATTAAAGCTCGAGTAGTAAGTTGACTATGAAAATAATGTAAATATTGTATTGAAACATATAGATCCCCCCTCCCCCCCTCTCCCATTTCAATAATTTACCAATTTCTTTAGATGTTATTCAAACAAAGATTTTTTGTTTTTCCTGTAAATCCTAATGGAGCTTCAACCTGAAGTATTATGGTAGCTAAAGATAGATCCAAGATTTGTACATTTTGAGTTATGGTTTTGGATTCTAATTCTACTAAATTCCATTTGATTTACTAGGTTCATGATGATAGGCTATAATTACATATTTTAGTCGATTATTACATTTCAATTCACTGCACTTCAGTTGAGTTTGCGCTTTAATCGCTAGTGTTTTGCACTAATTGTGTGTTTTATACCTTGTAGGAGTGATTTCGAGTTATGTAGATGTTATGGAATGAATTCAAGTGATTTGGAGCTTTGAAGTCTGAGTAAAAGCCCAAGGAATTAAGCCAGGATCGTGTTCGGGGATCAACAGATGATAGCTACAACTTTTATGTTTTACGTTTTTCCAATTTCCAAATAATTCACGGTCAGATCCGCGGTCGAATCCGCGGCCGCGGACAGAACACTATGCAAATCTGCGGTCAGGTCCGCGGCCGGGGACAGAACACTAGGAATCTCTTGGTATCCTGAGGATCTCTTGGTATCCTCAATTTATGCTAGGGATCTCTTGGTATCCCACACTTCAATTCAGATCAACAATACGTACAGGGGATCTCCCGGGATGCCGTCCTGTAGTCCCAAAGTAAAACACAAAGCAAGAACACAAGGAATTCTCAATTAAGCATCAACTTCATACCAAGGTAAAACAGGAAATTCTAACCTAACATGCTTCACGTAGCACAAATAAGGCAGTTTAAGCAGATAAAACAATTAAGCCAATTAGACATGCTCCTCTAAGCTAACAGGAGGCTTAAATCCCAAGTAATATAAGCAGGAAAAGAAAATACGATTAAAGCTACTTCAGTGAAAAGCAGGATTTTCAACAATTAGCACAAGTACGCACTCGTCACCTCACGTACAAGGCATTTCAATTATCACAATACCAATCCTAAGGGGAAATGTCCCCCACACAAGGTTAGGCAAACCACTTACCTCGATCCGGCTCAAAATCAACCCGAAACCACGTTCTTGCCACGAGTACTCGACTGCGAATGGCCCAAATCTATTCAATTCAATTGCATAATATAAATAACACTTCAAGTAACTGATTCTACAAATAAATTCTAAGCTAATACGCGAAATTAGGTAAAATGACCAAAACGCCCCTCGGGCCCACGTCTTGGAATCGGGTAAAAATTTATATTTTCATAATCCTCGTACTCTCACGAGTTCATGCATACCAAAATTATCCAAATCCAAGGTCAAATTTCTAATCAAAATTCGGTTTCTAGGTCTAAGAACTATCTTCCAATTTTCCCCCCCAATTTTCATCTCCAATCCGAAATTAAATGACAAAACTAACTATAGAATAATGGAATATAACTAGAAAGGGTTAAGGAATTGTTATCCAATGATCTTCTCTTCAAAAAACTCACAAAATCGCCCTACCCCGAGCTCCAATTTGATTTTTCCAAGTTTTGAACTAAACCCTCGATTCTGCCCCTTTTCTGCCCAGTGAAACCGCATCTGCGGTCCTGGGACCGCACCTGCGGTTCCGCTTCTGCGAAGCAATGGTCGCATCTGCGAAATTTCATTAAATGGGACTTTCGCACCTGCGGCTGCTTTACCGTAGATGCGGTGCCGCTTCTGCGGTGCCCTGACCGCATCTGCGGTCAACTCTCTTCTAGCCTCAAACCGCTTCTGCGGTTGTTCGACCGCTTCTGCGGTCTCGCACCTGCGGTCCCCAAGCCGCAAGTGCGGTTATGACAGCAGACTTGAAACTTCAGCTGCAACTCTCAACTCCAAACCTTTCCGTCAAACATCCGAAATCATCTCGAGGCCCCCGGGACCTCAACCAAAAGCACAGACAAGACATATACCACTACACAAACTTATACCAATCCTCAAAATACCTCAAACAACATCAAATCAACCAATTAGCATCGAATTCAAGCCTAAGAACTTCAAAACTCTCAAAATACACTTTCAATCAAAAAGTCTATCAAACCTCGTCCGAATGACCTGAAATTTTGCACACACGTCACATTCAACACTACGGAGCTACTCCAACTTTCGGAATTCCATTCCGAACCTTAGATCAAAATCTCACTATCGGACCGGAGACTTCAAAAATTCAACCTTCGGCATTTCAAGACTAAATGAGCTACGGACCTCCAAAATACAATCCGAACACGCTCCTAAACCCGAAATCACCCAACGGAGCTAACGGAACCATCAGAATTCCATTCCGAGGCCGTCTTCACACTGTTCTAACTACGGTCAAATTTCCAAAACTTAAGCTCTCATTTAGGGACTACGTGTCCCAAAACTCTCCGAAACTCCCAATAATTCCTCCCGGCAGCTCACAATAGCGGAAACAAATACGGGGAAAGCAGTTAATAGGGGATCGGGGCATTAATTCTTAAAACGACCGGCCGGGTCGTTACATCCTCCCACACTTAAACATTCGTTCGTCCTCGAACGAGCATAGAGACATACCTGAAGTAGTGAAGAGATGAGGGTAACGGTTGCGCATATCATGCTCGGTCTCCCAAGTCGCCTCCTCGATCGGCTGACCCCGCCACTGAACCTTCACAGATGAATGTTCTTTGACCTCAGCTTTCGAATCTACATGTTCAATATCACCACTGGCTCCTCAATATAAGATATATCCTTGTCCAACTGGACTGAACTGAAATCCAACACGTGCGATGGGTCACCGTGATACCTCCGGAGCATCGAAACATGAAATACCGGATGAACTCCTGCCAAGCTGGGAGGTAAGGCAAGCTCATAAGCAACCTCCCCAACACGCCTCAATATCTCAAAAGGGCCAATAAACCTCAGACTCAACTTCCCTTTCTTTCCAAACCTCATAGCGCCCTTCATAGGTGAAACCTGAAGCAGAACCCGCTCTCCAACCATGTAGGAAACATCAGGAACCTTCCGGTCCGCGTAACTCTTTTGTCTGGACTGGGCTGTACGGAGTCTATCCTGAATCACCTTGACCTTCTCCAAGGCATCCCGAACCAGGTCTGTGCCCAATAATCTAGCCTCACCCGGCTCAAACTATCCCACTGGGGATCTGTACCGCCTACCATATAAAGCCTCATACGGCACCATCTGAATGCTGGACTGATAGCTGTTGTTGTAGGCAAACTCCGCCAATGGCAAGAACTGATCCTAAGACCCTCCAAACTCAATCACACACACACGGAGCATATCCTCAAGAATATGAATAGTGCGCTCGGACTGTCCGTCCGTCTGAGGGTGAAATGCTGTACTCAACTCCACCCGAGTACCCAACTCATGCTGAACGGCCCTCCAGAACCGAGATGTGAACTGAGTACCTCTATCTGAAATGATAGAAACTGGAATACCATGCAGACGAACAATCTCCCGGATATAAATCTCCGCCAACCGCTTCGAAGAATAGGTGGTGCACATAGGAATGAAATGCGCGGACTTGGTCAGCCGATCCACAATAACCCAAATGGCATCATACTTCTTCAAAGTCCGTGGGAGCCCAGATAGGAAGTCCATGGTGATCCGCTCCCACTTTCACTCCGGAAGCTTTATCTGTTGAAGCAATCCACCCGGTCTCTGGTGCTCATACTTCACCTGCTGACAATTAAGGCACCGAGCTACAAACCCAACTATATGTTTCTTCATCCGCCTCCACCAATAGTGCTGTCTCAAATCCTGGTACATCTTCGCGGCTCCCGGATGAATAGAATACCGCGAACTATGGGCCTCCTCTAGAATCAGCTCCCGAAGCCCATCAACATTGGGTACACAAACTCGACCCTGCATCCTCAATACCCCATCATCACCAATGGTCACATCTCTGGCATCGCCATGCACCCTTGTCCTTGAGGACGAGAAAATGGGGGTCATCAAACTGACACTCCTGGATGCGATCAAACAAGGAAGACCGAGAGACCACGCAAGCTAGAACCCGACTGGGCTCCGAAAGATCCAATCTCACAAACTGGCTGGCTAAGGCCTGAACATCCATCGCCATAGGCCTCTCTGCTGCTGGTAAATAATCCAAACTTCCCAAACTCTCTGCCCGGCGGCTCAAAGCATCGGCCACCACATTGGCCTTGCCGGGGTGATGTAAAATAGTGATATCATAGTCCTTTAGCAGCTCTAGCCACCTCCTCTGGCGCAAATTAAGGTCCTTCTGCTTGAACAGATGCTGCAAACTCCGGTGATCAGTATAAATCTCACAAGGCGCACCGTACAAATAATGACGCCAGATCTTCAAGGCGTGGACAATAGCAGCTAACTCGAGATCATTGACAGGATAATTCTTCTCATGCACCTTCAACTGTCTGGACGTGTAGGCAATCACCCTACCGTCCTGCATCAATACCGCTCCAAGGCCAACCCTCGAGGCATCATAATAGACAGTATAAGACCCCGAACCGCTAGGCAATATCAAAACTGGGCTGTAGTCAAAGCTAACTTGAGCTTCTGAATGCTTTCCTCACACTCTTCCGTCCACTAGAATGGAGCACCCTTCTGGGTCAGCCTGGTCATAGGTGCTGTAATAGATGAAAACCCCTGAACAAATCGACGGTAATAGCCCGCCAAGCCAAGAAAATTACGGATCTCTGTAGCTGGGGATGGTCCGGGCCAACTCTGCACTGCTTCCACTTTCTTCGGATCCATCCTTATCCCCTCACTAGATACCACGTAACCCAAGAATTCCACAGAATCCAACCAGAACTCACATTTCGAGAACTTAGCATATAATTTCTTCTCCCTCAAAGTCTGGAGCACTGTCTCCGACTCCGGGAATATACCAAAATGTCATCAATAAAGACAATAACGAATGAGTCAAGATATGGCCGGAATACACTGTGCATCAGATGCATGAAGGCTGCTGGGGCATTAGTAAGCCCAAATGACATAACAAGGAACTCGTAATGACCATACGGAGTCCTGAAGGCAGTCTTCGGGATATTTGGCTCCCGAATCTTCAACTGATGATAGCCTGAACGCAAGTCAATCTTAGAAAACACACAAGCACCCTGTTACTGATCAAACAGGTCATCAATACGAGGCAAAGGATAACGGTTCTTCACTGTAACCTTGGTCAACTGGCGATAATCAATGCACATACGCATAGAACCATCCTTCTTCTTCACAAATAAGACAGGAGCACCCCAAGGTGGTACACTGGTCCGAATGAATCCCTTATCAAGTAATTCCTGCAACTGCTCCTTCAACTCCTTCAACTCAAGAGGAGCCATACGATACAGAGGAATAGAAATGAGCTGAGTGCCCGGCAACAGATCAATGCCAAAATCAATATCTCCATCGGGCGGCATGCCCGGAAGATCAACTGGAAACACATCAGAGAGATCCCGTACTACTGGGACTGAATCAACTGCAGGGGTATCAATACTGACATCTCTCACATAAACTAGATACGCGTCACACCCCTTCTCAACCATACGCTGAGCCTTAAGGAATGAAATAACTCTACTGGAAGTATGATCTAAGATACCCCTCCACTCAACACGCGGTACACCTGGCATACCCAGCATCACGCTTTTGGCGTGACAATCAAGAATAACATAATTGGGCGACAACCAGTCCATGCCCAGAATAACATCAAAGTCTACCATGTTGAGCAATAATAAATCAGCTCGAGTCTCAAAACCACTAAGAGCAATCAAACACGACCGATAAATGCCATCCACAACAAGAGAATCTCCAACAGGAGTAGAAACATAAACAGGAGAACTCAAAGAATACCGAGATACTCCCAATATGGGGCAAAATAAGAAGACACATAATAATAAGTGGAGCCTGGATCGAATAGAACCGATGCATCTCTGTGACAGACCAAGATAGTACCTGTGATGACAGAATCGGAGGCGACAGCCTCAGTACGGGCAGGAAGAGCATAGTATCTGGCCTGGCCTCCCCTTCGAGGGCGACCTCTACCTCCCCTACCTCCACCTATAGCTGGCTGAGCAGGTGGGGTAGCAACTGGTGCTGTGATCATAGCCTGAGAACTCTGCGGGGCGCGCTGTGGATAAGAAGTCTGTAGACGTGCAACCTTCCCAAGTCTAGGGCAATCCCTCACCACATGGCGTGTGTCACCATACTCAAAACAAGCTTTGGGAGGACGTGGCGGCTGTGACTGACTCGGGCCAGGTCTGCTGGACTGACCACTGGAAGCACCCCGTGCAAGAGGCACACTAGATACTGGAGGTGCATAATAAGGCTCCTGAGGTCTGGGAGGAGCTAGAATACCACTGGCTGCTGGAAGAGCTGAATGAACAGGGCGACTCATATAACCCCTACCATGACGACCTGCAGCTGGGGCACGGGCACCAGAATAATGGCCCGACTCTCGAGACCTCTTGGCCTCCCTCTCCTCTCTATCCCTAGCATGCATACCCTCAATCCTCCTAGCAATGCTCACCACCTGCTGATAAGAAATATCCATCTCCAACTCACGAGCCATGCTAGATCTGATGCTGGGAATAAGCCCCTGAATAAACCGGCGAACCTTCTCGCGAACAGTAGATACCAAAGCTGGTGCATGTCTAGCCAAATTGGTGAAACGGACAGCATACTCTGAAACAGTCATAGTACCCTGGCGCAAACGCTCAAACTCTGTGCGCCAAGCATCCCTGAGACTCTGGGGAACATACTCCCTCGTGAACATATCTGAAAACTGAGTCCAAGTCAGGGAAGCTGCCTCATCCGGACTGTCTAACTCATAAGCACGCCACCACTGATAGGCGGCTCCCCGAAGCTGGAAGGTAGTGAAGGAAACCCCACTCGATCCTGATATACCCATGGTACGGAGGATACGATAGCACTCTTCTAGAAATCCAAGAGCATCCTCGGAGGCTAGTCCGTTGAATGTAGGACGCTGATACTTCTTGAACCTCTCAAGCCTCTTCTGCTCCTCCTCTGAAGCTACTGCCCTCTCCTCGGGCTGAGCTGGGGCTACCGGCTGTGCAGGGATAATCTCTGGAACCCGATCAACATGCACTCGCTGCTCAGGAGTGCGGGCAGCGGGAGTCTATGCTCCTCCCCCGGCCTGGAATGTAGCTGCAGCAAGGGGAAGAAACCCTGCCTGAGCTAGAGTGGTGTACATAGTCGTAAACTACGCTAGAGTCTCCTGGAGTGCTGGAGTAGTAGTAGCAGACGTATCAGGTGTCTGGACTCCGGCTGGAACTACTGGTGGCACCTCGACGGCAGCTCGCGCGGGTGCTCTGGCTGCACCACGAGCGCGTCCTCGGCCTCTACCCCGGCCCCGGCCTCTGACGGCTCCAATAGGGGGCGCGAGTGCCTGATCATCTCGGGTAGCACGTGTCTTCACCATCTATGAGAGAATAGAAGACAGAAGTTTAGAATTATGATATCAATATCTCGCACGATGAGGAAATCAAATGAAGTGAAATTTTTCCTAACAGTTACATAGCCTCTCGTAGATAAGTACAGACGTCTCCGTACCGATCCGCGAGACTCTAATAAACCGGCTTGTGATTCATGACTCCTATGAACTTAGAGCTCTGATACCAACTTGTCACGACCCCAGTTTTCCCTCCGTGAACCATCGTGACGGCACCTATTCTCTACGACTAGGTAAGCCTAACAATGCGGGAAAATAAACAACATTTGCGGAAGAAATAAATAAAAACCAAAATAGTGAAATGAAACAGTGTTTGAAGTGCCGGTCGGCATACACAATATCAACTCTCAAACTAATAACATTTCCCAAAACCCGGAATCTCATGATCACAAGCTTTTGAAAGTCTACAAGTATCTAACTCCAGAATATCTAACAAAGAAAGGAAATACAGAAGGGCTAATACTTAAGGGAAGAGTAGAAAGGGACTCTTCGGTCTGCGAATGTGGCAGATATACCTCGGAGTCTCTACACGCGCCTCGCCTCAAGCGGGATAATTCTGAGTCGCAGTACCTGGATCTGCACATGAAAAACATGCGCAGGAAGGCATGAGAACACCACAGCTGTACTCAGTAAGTGCCAAGCCTAACCTCGGTCGGGTAGTGACGAGGAAGGTCAGGGCCCTACTGAGATTGAATGAAATATAAGGTATAACAGAATAAGATAAAACAGTACAGTTGAAAGCTAACAGTAAGAATTTATATAGGTAATAAGGATAACAACAACTGAAACAGAGACAAAAACAACTACAAGGAATACCACTCTTCACAAAGATAATAACCGGGGATCTCTCAGTATCCCGAGGATCTCCTAGTATCCTCAATATATGCTAGGGATCTCTTGGTATCCCGAGGATCTCTTGGTATCTTCAATTTATGCTAGGGATCTCTTGGTATCCTTAATTTATGCTAGGGATCTCTTGGTATCCCGAGGATCTCTTGGTATCCTCAATTTATGCTAGGGATCTCTTGGTATCCCGCACTTCAGTTCAGATCAACAGTACATACAGGGGATCTCCCGGGATGTCGTCCCGTAGTCCCAAAGTAAAACACACAGCAATAACACAAGGAATTCTCAATTAAACATCAACTTCATACCAAGGTAAAACAGGAAATTCTAACCTAACATGCTTCACGTAACACAAATAAGGCAGTTTAAGCAGATAAAACAATTAAGCCAATTAGACATGCTCCTCTAAGCTAACAACAGGCTTAAATCCCAAGTAATACAAGCAGGAAAAGAAAATACGATTAAAGCTACTTCAGTGAAAAACAGGATTTTCAATAATTAGCACAAGTACACACTCGTCACCTCACGTACAAGGCATTTCAATTATCACAATACCAATCCTAAGGAGAAATGTCCCCCACACAAGGTTAGGCAAGCTACTTACCTCGATCCGGCTCAAAACCAACCCGAAACCACGTTCTTGCCACGAGTACTCGACTCCAAATGGCCCAAATCTATTCAATTCAAGTGCATAATGTAAATAACACTTCAAGTAACTGATTCTACAAATAAATTCTAAGCTAATACGCAAAATTAGGTAAAATGACCAAAACGCCCCTCGGACCCACGTCTTGGAATCAGGTAAAAATTTATATTTTCAGAATCCTCGTACTCTCACGAGTTCATGCATACCAAAATTATCAAAATCCAAGGTCAAATTCCCAATCAAAATTCAGATTCTAGGTCTAAGAACTTTCTTCCAATTTTTTTCCCCAATTTTCATCTCCAATCCGAAATTAAATGACAAAACTAACTATAGATTAATGGAATATAACTAGAAAGGGTTAAGGAATTGTTACCCAATGATCTTCTTTTCAAATACCTCACAAAATCGCCCTACCCCGAGGTCCAATTTGATTTTTCCAAGTTTTGAACTAAACCCTCGATTCTGCCCAGTGAAACCGCATCTACGGTCCTGGGACCGCACCTGCGGAGCCATGGTTGCATCTGCGATATTTCATTGAATGGAACTTCCGCACCTGCAGCTGCTTTACCGCAGATGCGGTGCCGCTTCTGTGCTGCCCTGACCGCATCTGCGGTCAACTCTCTTCTAGCCTCAAACCGCTTCTGCGGTTGTTCGACCGCTTCTGCGGTCTCGCACCTGCGTTCCCCAAGCCATAGGTGCGGTTATGACAGCAGACTTGAAACTTCAGCTGCAAATCTCAACTCCAAACCTTTCCGTCAAACATCTGAAATCATCCCGAGGCCCCCGGGACCTCAACCAAAAGCATAGACAAGACATATACCACTACCCAAACTTATACCAATCCTCGAAACACCTCAAACAACATCAAATCAACCAATTAGCAACGAATTCAAGCCTAAGAACTTCAAAACTCTCAAAATACGCTTTCGATCAAAAAGTCTATCAAACCTCGTCCGAATGACCTGAAATTTTGCACACACGTCACATTCAACACTACGGAGCTACTACAACTTCCGGAATTCCATTCTGACCCTCGGATCAAAATCTCACTATCGGACCGGTGACTTCAAGAATTCAACCTTCGGCATTTCAATCCTAAATGAGCTACGGACCTCCAAAACACAATCGGAACACGCTCCTAAACACGAAATCACCCAACCTAGCTAACGGAATTATCGGAATTCCATTCCGATGCCGTATTCACACTGTTCTGACTACTGTCAAATTTCCAAAACTTAAGCTCTCATTTAGGGACTAAGTGTCCCTAAACTCTCTGAAACTCCCAATAATTCCTCCCGGCAACTCACAATAGCGGAAACAAACACGGGGAAAGCAGTTAATAGGGGATCGGGGCGTTAATTCTTATAACGACCGGCCGGGTCGTTACATAGTATTGTAGTTATGCATACTATTATGAATAGCTAATTTGTTATCTAAGGTTTTGATTGAACCTATTGGAGGATGATTTTCCTGTTATGTTAATATAGATTTGCTGTAGTATTTTCTCTATTTGTTCAACTACATTATTATTATGGTTGGTTGAAGAGCTCTCAATCAACTATGCCTATTTATTGTGTATTACTCAGGAGAGAGTGCATATTTAGATAGTTGTTGAACAACATCACTTCTAACATATATGGGGGATCAATACAGAGGGTTTAAAGGTGGGATTAGGGATAACGAAACCTTAGGTGTGATCCGAGTGATCCGTACTTAATGCCAGCTAGCGTTATTCGGAAGAATATGTCTAGTAAATTGTGATAATTACCCGGGAGAGAGTTACGACAGTCAGAGCGCTCATGATCGGTAGAGAATACTTAGGCAAATTTATAGAAAATGTAGAGGGAAGGATTCCGAAAATAGGGGAAATCATTACTCTAGACCTCCTTAATCTTGTCTCTAACCCTTAGTATCTTTAGTTGTTAATTTTGCTAATTTAATTTGTTAGTTAATTAGATACAAGAATCTTAATAATTATAACATAGGAATTGTTCGAACTTGTCTTCTTAGCAATATTGAACAACTGTAGCTAAGCCTTAGTTCTCTGTGAGATTCGACTCCGGACTTGTAAACCGGATTATATTTGCAACGACCGCTTAGTCCTTTTTATAAGGCGTAGCCGCTTAGTCCTTTTTATAAGGCATAGTTGGGCGTGATCAAATTTTGGTGCCGTTGCCGAAGAACTAACGATGTAGCTGTAGGTGTACATATTGCTAGGTTGCAAGTTTGAACTTTTATTTTTGTTTTGTTATATTTGATTTTTTTTGTTTTACTTGTTAATTTGAGAAACATCGCATCTTGGAATTATGGGAGTTTGGATGTTGGTAATTCTACTTTTAATCCTCCTTATGCATATTGTGAAGAAAACCACCCATGGCAAAATTATCAAAATATTTCCGAGAGCGAGTTATGTGTACCAACTCAATGTTATGTGTGGAATGTATGTGATATGTGTGGTGGTCAAGGTGGTCACTTTTATGGTTGTGCTTATATTTCTTATCTTCCCCCAACCCCTTACTTTGATGGTTCTTCTTTTTCTTGTGAAGTTAATAGGAACAAAGAACCCAGGGATGATGACCTGAAAGAGATCAAGGATATGCTAAGGTAACTTGTGGAATAAAATAATGAGAAACAACTGCACATACAAAGTCAAGATGCTGCTATTCGCAACCTGGAGGCACAAGTGAGTCAACTAGTTGAGGTAGTTAACGCTCAACAAGCCAATATTGTGGATAGTAGCCAAGAAGAGCATGAATTAGATGTTGAAATTGAGGTGCAAATGGAGGAGGTCAGAGTAGAAAACCAACAATATAACCAACTAGAATTTGAGGATGGCGATGTTGAAAAAGTGAGACTAGAGTTAGCCAAGGACATTGAGGATATAAATTTTGTTGACTCTAGTATCATTGATGTTGAGGATGCTAAAAATCTTGAAGTTCATGTATTTGAGCGCGTTCGACCTCATTCCAAACACTTCTCTACATTATGTTCAGATGGTGAAATGAAAACTGATCTGTATAAGCCAATGCAAGAGTCAAAGGAAGAGGTAGATGAGCCCTATATTCTAAAATTTTCAAGGCCGTCTGGGCGAAGTGACACTCCTCGGTTGAAAGCCAAAAAGTTCATAAAGTATCATTTAATTTTTGGCTCGAAACAATTTGTATCGCCCCAAGAGCATGATCATATAGCAGAATCAAAACTTGAGGTCCAATTCATAAGTTCAAAGTGGAGGCAGAAAGTGATTCGCGTCATGCCGCGACGTTAAATCAAGCGCTTGTTGGGAGGCAACCCAGCTTTACTGCTTTCTTTTATTTTTTTTAGTATTTTTTTTAATTGTATTATTTTTGTAGTGTTGAATTTTGATTTTCTAGGAGCATGGAAAGTAAAGCTATTGGAAAGATGCAATAGCAAACCAGATGGTTTAGAACTAAGTGTGAGGTATCCGCACGAAGGACCAAGCTTAGGATAAGTCTGAGTACCCCATGAGCTGCTAGTGCTTCGGCCTTTGGCCTACCAGGGAGTTTCTTTACCCTCTTGTTAGTTATGGTGTACATTGGGGACAATGCAAAATTTTAAATGTGGGGTGAGGATATTGTCTGGGTGACTTTCTATGCTATTTTAGTTGTATTAGTTTAATTGAATAATGTTTTTTTTTAAAATAAAATAAAATATTGAACTGTTCCCGACGATGGATCTATTAGAAAATTTTCTTGAGGGATTTAAGTCTAAAAAAAAGATTTTTTGTAGGCAGTGTAGTAATTTCCCCTTGGTTTTTTTTGTGACGCGGTCTTTTCCAAGGGTTTTGTTTGAACCGGGTGTAGTTAGTTTTAATTTTTAGGAGTAGGAGCTAGTGTGAGATGAATTGAATTGCAGCGATATCTGTTAACTTTATGCCTTGAGAATAGTAAGTACTCTGGTTGTGATGCTTAGGCTCAATTTTTTACTCTTGTAGAAGTACTTCAAATTGTATGATCTTAACTTTGCTTAACTGCTTCGACTAGAGTGTCTTGATGAAACCAATTCTGAGTGAGTTCTGTGCCATGTGTGTGTGAAGTTTGTGTGTTATTCTGTGCATTGCATTTGATATTTAGAACTTGCCCCGTGTGTTTGCAAAGTGAAATAGTAGTTTTGTTCAGTCTTAAAAGTGATATAGGCGTTTCATTGTTGAGCCATATATATATTTTACCCGCCTAATTGTTATGTATCATAATTAACCTCTTTGAGCCTGTAATCATGTTTCTTTGGCAACCACATTACAAGCCTTACCCATTTATTTGAATTACCCATCTATTTGAACCTTCTAACCCCTCATGAGCACTTGAATTGTTATGAACTTTGTAAAAGTTAAAGTGTCGGGTGGTTGGTTTGGCTTTTGAGTGGAACTAATGAAATAAGGAGAAGGGTGCACCGTTTTGAAAAAATAAGAGCCACTTGAATTGGAAAAAAAATAGTTGTATTGTCGTGAAAAAAAAATTCCTTGCTAAATATTGACTCTTGATGTAAGTGTACTTAAAGTATAGAGTTAATATATATTGATGTGAAGGTGGAGTTATGGTGTGACATAAGTGTGGGGTTTTAAATGTTAAAGTGTATGTATTAAAGTGCTTAGGGAGGCGTAGTCACTCTTATATCAAAATGTATCCTACCCGTCCCGCAGCCTACATTACAATCAAATAAAGTCCTACTTGATCCTAGACTGAATGAGCTCGATTAGTAGAGTAGTACACTACGGGCAAGCCTACGGTGCGTCTTTTGTGGCATATGAATGTTATTTTTGAGAGTGAGTGAATTCTTTCTATCTTGAGTTCCTAAGTGTTCTTAAATTTTATTGTGTGGAACTACTCTCGTTTGTTGTGTGAGGGCACTTGATTCATGAAGGAAAGGTAATGTCAGTGACCTCTATGTTAGAGTAAGTGGGTGAGTTGTGAATAATGCGTGGTACTTGTGAGTCAAAACTTGAGGTGAAGATGTTACGCTTTTATGCTTAGTCTATTTTAAATATTCTTGGTGTGATGAGTTAGGGAATTGTTTAAAAAGGTCGTGTCTATATAAAGTGTAGTTTCATTGCTCGAGGCCGAGCAATGGTTTAAGTGTGGGTTGTTGATGATAGGCTATAATTATGTATTTTAGTCGATTATTTAATTCCAATTCACTGCACTTCAGTTGAGTTTGCGCTTTAATCGCTAGTGTTTTGCACTAATTGTGTGTTTTATGCCTTGTAGGAGTGATTCCGAGTTATATAGATATTATGGAATGAATTCAAGTGATTTGGAGCTTTGAAGTCTGAGTAAAAGCCCAAGGAATTAAGCCGGGATCGTGTTCGGGGATCAACAGATGATAGTTAAGAACGAACGAAGAATCGAGTAGGCATATTGCGCACTGTCTAGTAAAATGCACATAACTTTTCGCTCAGAACTCCATTTGGGCTCCACAATATATGGTTGTAAAGCTAATTCAAAAGGCTACAACTTTTATGTTTTATGTTTTTTAAATTCCAAATAATCCGCGGTCAGATCCGCGGTCAAATTCGGGCCGCGAACAGAACACTATGCAAATCCGCGGTCAGGTTCGCGGTCGCGGACGCCCTGACCTGGAAAAGTGTCCTTTTTCGCGTAGGAGAAGGTATAATTGTTTGGGCCCGACCCTACTTGGTATATATACATGGAAAAACGGTATTTTGAGCACCTTTGACATACTTTTGACATAATTTATACCTAAGGAGGCTAAGGAGACCGGGGATTCAACCTAAGGAGGCAAGAACACACTAGGAGCAAGGCGGAGAATTCTTCTACGAATTTTTCACTTCCTTCTTCCTATTTTCATTATTGGTTATGAATTCTAGTATTTTAGTTATGCATACTATTATGAATAGCTAATTTGTTATCTAGGGTTTTGATTGAACTTATTGGAGGATGATTTTCCTGTTACGTCAATATAGATTTGCTGTAATATTTTCTCTATTTGTTCAACTACGTTATTATTGTGGTTGGTTGAAGAGCTCTCAATCAACTATGCCTATTTAGTGCGTATTACTCGGGAGAGAGTGCATAATTAGGTAGTTGTTGAACAACATCACTCCTAACGTATATGAGGGATCAATACGGAGGGTTAAAGGTGGGATTAGGGATAACGAAACCTTGGGCGCGATCCGAGTGAGCGTACTTAATGCCAGCTAGCGCAATTCGGGAGAATATGTCTAGTAAATTGTGGTAATTACTCGGGAGAGAGTTACGACACTCAGAGTGCTCATGATCGGTAGAGAATACTTAGGCAAATTTATAAAAAACGTAGCGGGAAGGATTACGAAAATAGGAGAAATCATTACTCTAGACCTCCTTAATCTTGTCTCTGACCCTTAGTATCTTTAGTTGTTAATTTTGCTAATTTAATTTGTTAGTTAATTAGATACATGAATCTTGATATTTATAACATAGAAAGTGTTCGAACTTGTCTTCTTAGCAATATTGAACAACTGTAGCTAAGCCTTAATTCTCTGTGGGAATCGACTCCGGACTTGTAAATCGGATTATATTTGCAACGACCGCTTAGTCCTTTTTATAAGGCATAGTTGGGCATGATCAGTTCAAAATCTATTATTTATACTTATTTAGTTGATATTTAACCCGTATAAAGGATCCAAGCCAAAGCAATTGAGTTCAAAAGAATCCATACGTTACCTTTATAGTTCTATATTAGCCCCCGGCGGAGGATAAATTTTAAACCGTATGAAAAAATACAATAATTTAGATTGTTTTTGTCAAGCATTTTGACACGTGGAGTCCACTCATTTCATGCTAGTGTTTTGTTAATAACAAAAATAAATACGAAATAATTTATTAATAGTAAGAGTCTAAATAAACCTAATGTATAATACAAAATTGAGTAATTTTGAATAATACACGAATAAATTTGGATTATTTTTCCTTTGAAAGATTACGTCAGACAATAACTTTAAATTATCTAACATTTTATAAGATTGAGAGAAACTTCTGTCCAAGTTTCAATTGAATTGAAGCAATCAAAGTTGAAGTAGATGCAATTTTCAATAAGTTAGTTGGTTGAGAAATTCAAAAGATGTGACGACAAAATGGGGTCAAAACACAAGTCAGTGTAACCTTAAAACTAGACAAACCTGTAACTTTAAAGCCACCTCGTTTCTTCATTTGCTTGCGGCGCTGGACATTCGGACTTTATATATATATATATATATATATATATATATATATATATATATATATATATATATATATATATATATAT
>NC_031999.1:52495401-52501960 GCF_001879085.1 Nicotiana attenuata | reverse complement strand
ATATATATTTATTTTGGGAGGGTAGTGTGATGCAAACCTTACCCCTATCTCGGATGGTGTAATCCTATAATAACTGGAAAATGGTCCGAGTCTCCTCCTAATGTCCTAACCCGAGTCTTAGATCCATTATACACTATCAGACTAGCCTCACACCTAGTACGACATAGAAAAACGTTCAGTTACCTGCTAACCTACAACTCTAATGTTCGACCTCCACACCTTCCGATCAAGATATATTCACCAAATTAAGATTAACATATTTCTTTTCAGTGACTTCCATTTACACGACTTTATCAGAATTTTGCTTAATTAATGGTTGACCTAATTTCTATATTTTGGTATGATTTATATGGTCGTGATTGCTAATGCTATATAGGATTAGACCGGTTCATTTAGATACTAACATCTATATATAACATAAAGTAGAGTTTAATTTAATGTAATGATGGCGTAGAAATATATAAATAGTTAGATCATTCATTGTGCAATTATACGTGTTAGATTATATGAGTCCACCACACTATAGAGTACCTCGTCCTCTAATAGTTTCCACTGAAAATACTAATGAACCAAACTGTATAGAGATCTGGTCCTATATCAGTTCCCACAGTGCTAACTACAGAACCAGTATGTAAATAAGACACAGGATTTTTACGTGGAAAAATCTCACTCAAGGGGACAAAAACCACGACCTACACCTGTAGGCTTTCAACTTCACTAACTTTTAAAATACCTATTACAAGCCACTTTGTAATGCCTCCATTACAAAGAATTCAACTCAACTACCTTGAGGTACTCTTACCACAAGCCACTTTGTCACTCTACAGTTACAAAGGCTTTTGACTAACTTGTGATACTCTCACCACAAGCCACTTTGTCACTCTCTAGTAACAAAGACTTTAACTTATGACTAAACCTAGTCACAACATAAACTCTGAAAGTTTACGGATTTTACAAAAGAGTTCCTAATCAACGTTTCTGGGTAAGCAGTTTAGGAGATATAATAAGAACAAATAACAAAGACTCAGCAAACCTAAGGACGTAAGATATCTTCAATCTTTGGATCTGGTCCTTGAGGTTGCAGCAGCTTTGTTCTTGAGAGAGGTGTTTCTAGCACTTGAAAGAATATCACTGAAAATGCTCAATCGTTGTCTTGTGCCTTGCACCATGTTGTTATGCTACAAAAGACATCACCATGGTGATGTCAATTCACAATGGTGGTGTCAATTCTTGGTTAGTACATGCCTCTTCCCAATGGGGAGTGACTGTTGCAGTGTCTACTGCACTGTCTCGTGTACAAGAACCTTAAGGAACCAGGTCCCTGTTGTGTTCCTCTTTGTACAGTTGCGGGCAGTCACTTTCTGCAGTTGCGTTCCAGCTGTATTGTTGATTTATACTTCTGTCAGAGAACCTTAAGGAACCAGGTCCCTGTTGTGTTCCTCTTTGTACAGTTGCGGACAGTCACTTTCTGCAGTTGCTTTCCATCTGTATAGTCGACTTATACTTCTGTCAGGGGAGCACCAAGGGATCAGGTCCCTAATCTGATTCTTGTGAATCTAAAGGCACACTGCCCAGATTATCTTGAGTTGATTAACTNTATTGTCGGCACTGTATATATTTAGCTAATTATATATCCAGCGTGCCATGATATTTAGGGTAGTAATTAGTACTGAGTAGAGTAGAAACGAAGTTTGTCTTCTTTACTTTTACATCGAGAAGCAAAAACTTATACAGTACTGTAAAAGCTTTATTTTTTCTTCTGAAGTCTGGGCCTTCAGATGGTACGGAACTCATTGGATAAGGCGAAGACAGATTCCAAGATAAACTTGTTCTTTAACACACCACGGAAAGACAGAAAGAGCTTATGGCCTTAATCATTTCTATTTATGGATTTATGGATCTTTTCTTTGTTCTTTTTACCGATCATTAGATATTTAAAATTTATTGATTCGATTAATTTAAATTCGGATGGTATAGAACTTGATAAAGGAGAATTACCATTGTTTACCCGTAAAACGGTACAATTAATTTATACGTGGTTTATAAACAAATGAATTAATTTGATCCTGAAGTAATAGATGAATTAAGGCGAAATACATAAATGGCCTCTTTAAGTTGACCTCAACGATCAGACACCTTAACTGACCCATTTACCATTTAACACTTCTTCTCCACTAAAGTGCAGCCTCGTGAACGCTTCACGCTGACATGGCAAAGTGTGTGCTTTATATTTAATTCTAAGCGCGTGAAACTCTCAAAATTATGTTTTTTCCTTTTTTTTTAAATTCAGCTTTATTTTATGTGCCTGTTAGTCAAGCAGTTTCTCCCGCAGGTTCTCCACTTGTTGCCTAAGTCCAGAACTTGTCTCATACCTGCCATCTCCGAGATTGCCGGGTCAAACGTGCGACCCCACAAGACTTTTCTGGGTTCTTAAACTCTCCTGCCCAAGGCCATTGTCACTTGGAATGGTCTTCATTGAACCAGGTCCTCCCATAGTTTCCCACTTTTGTTTTCTAGACATTTCAACAAACTTCCCGTTCCTGCTTGCAACAGCTACAGTGTCACCTTCAAACAAATCTTTCGCAACCACAAACGTTTGGACTTTTGTAGATCTTTTCACTAAGGAGCTAGGTTCCTCCACAACATCTTTATCAACCTCAACCACTGGAATGTGTTTGTCAGCCACAACTTCCCCCTATTTCATCAACCTCTTCTTCTTTTTCTTAATACTCTGCTTACTCTTCTGCAAGGCAGACTCAAAAGCCTCTTTCTTCTGCGACCTCCTGGTTTGTTTCAGCTGAAAGAGAATGAGGTTCTTCAACAGGTTTTTCTGTGATGGTGTCATGAACGGAGACTCGAAAAGCACCAGAGTCCTTTTATCCCCTAAGAATGAAGTTTTCCCCCCCTGAGATTCAGGCAGAGGGGAGGCTCCTTCATTCATAAGACTCTTAGCAGTGATAGCCATGATATTTAGTGTCGTTTCCTTTTCTGGTGACTCCATGGGAGCCACTGAGCCTAGAACGGAGGAGTTCAAGTACTGATCGGGATCTTCCTCAGAGACCTCTGACGCCTGAGGAGTAGCACTTTTGGTTTGTTCAGAAAAAGGAGGAGAAGTAGGGTTTGCAGCACATGGAAGTGAGACAGGGTTTGACGGAGGAGTAGAGGTGACTGGAGATGAAGAGGAATACAGTAGTATCAGAATTAGTGAAGAAGTGGGTTTCTCATGGTGGTGATAAGGGAGGTGGAGATGTTGGAGTGATGTTGATGGCAAGAGAAGGAGACGATTGTTCGTTGTTCAGGGTGAGAGAAGTGGTAGAGAGTCCTGAAGGAAAAATTAAAGAGATGTAAAGGGAGATAATTGTTCAGAACTGCTAGGAGTGTGGGGGTTTTATGGAAGAAAGAGCTAATAATGAGAGGGGAGAGGAACGGGTTCTGAAGAGTTTTGAAACGACGGTAGGTTTGTGGGAATACGTAACGTGCAGAGGAAGTGAAAGAATTTGAGAGACAAGACATGTTATGCAGACTCTGAGAAGTCGGATGATGTGGTAGTTGAATTAATTTTGCTATCTTTTTGAATAAGCATGCGAAAAAAACATTACTACTGACCTGTGGTACAGGAACCAAGTTCCTGATATGTTTTTGTAAAAGGGTTTTGCAGCTCTCCTCCGAAGTTCAACACTGTACCTTTAGCTTCTATGATCATCATGCATGTTTATCTGCAACGGTATAGATGTGAGTTAGGCCTAGTTAGAAAACACTTTAGCTAATTTTACCTTAGTGTGACTATCATAGTCATGTCAGCAGAACCAGGTTCTCAATTAGGTTTAAGTAACCCCAGTGCCATCCTGTTTCTCAAAGTGTTTCCTGCTCAGAGCTTTGGTGAAGATATCTGCAATTTGATTTTCTGTGCAACAAAATCTTATACAGATAAGACCCTTTTCCACATTGTCCCTGAGAAAATGGTGTCTGACGTCAATGTGCTTGGTTCTCTTGTGTTGAACCGGATTCTTTGCCATGTTGAGAGCACTGGTGTTGTCACATAGAAGCGGTACACAATCAATGTATAGACCAAAATCTTCCAATTGTTGCTTGATCCACAGTGAATGAACACAGCACGAGGCAGCTGCAACATATTCTGTTTCAGTTGTTGAGAGAGCTACTGAGTTTTGTTTCCTTGTACCCCATGTTCATCCAGCTTATTCCTGAATACCCACCTGGTCCCTATGATGGTTCTGTCTGAGGGTCTAGGTACAGGGTGCCATACCTTGTTTCTTTCAAATTGATGTAGTTCCTCTTGCATGTTAGTAATCCAAATATGCATCCTTCAAGGCTTCCTTGATATTTTTAGGTCGTAGTTGGGATAGAAATGCTGAGAATGCTAGGGAATTTCTGATTTTTGATCTTGTCTGAACTCTAGAATCAAAGGGGGTGATTATATTATCAAGTGGATGGGAGCTTTTGTGTTTCCAATTTGGGACTGAAGTTTGATTGGTAGAGGAACTGGGTAAGTTAAATGGATTTCCCTGCACTCCTTGTTCTGTTACTTGTGGAGTGCCTTACACTGCATCTCCAACTCTTTTGTCAGCTTCAGTGGTAGATAATTGAAGTACCAGGTTCCTCTTGAGAAGTGGAAGAAGATGTTGCATTGTCTTCACTTGTCTCCTTCATCTGACTCATCATATCAGCCTTCCCCTTTGAAACATCAGATATTTCCCAGGGACCAAAAGTGGTTCATTATCTTGATCATCACTGTTTCCTCCTTTGTTAGAGGAGGGTGTCTCGTTGAATAGCACATGAACACTTTCTTCCACACAGTGTACCATTTTGTTGTAGACTTTGTAGGCTTTGCTTTGAGGGGAGTATCCCAGAAGGATTCCTTCATCGCATTTTGCATCAAACTTCCCAAGCTGGTCCTTCCCGTCGTTGAGAACATAGCATTTTCATCCAAAGGTTCTCAGATGATTTATCTTTGGTTTTCTTCCATTGAGCAGCTCATAGGGGGTTTTGTTTAGGAGGGACCTGATCATACACATGTTCACCAAGTAGCAAGCAGTGTTTATTGCTTTTGCCCAGAAATTTTTGGCGATTCCACCATCAATGAGCATTGTGCGTGCCATGTCCTCCAGAGTTCTATTCTTTCTTTTAACAACACTATTTTGCTGTGGAGTCCTTGGTGCTGAGAAGTTGTGAGTGATCCCATTTTCATTACAAACTCATCAAATTTGGCGTTGTAAAATTCTGTCCCGTGGTCAGATCTGATGCATGCTACTTTCAATTCCATCTTCGCTTGGATCTTCTTGACAAAGGCCACAAATACCTCAAAAGACTCATCCTTTGTTCTAAGAAGCAGTGTCCAAGTGAATCTTGAATTTGGCAGACCACGAACCAGGTCCTTCTGAATCAATTTATTCAGAAGTGAGAAGCTTGCATGCCCCAATCTTCTATGCCAAAGTTCTGCATCATCATCAACCGACTTCAAGCATCTCATATCACCAGCTTGTAGAGATTCAAAGTCAGCAATGTAGATGTTCTTGTATCTTTTGGATACTAAGACCACTTCGCCAGTTACCAGATTGGTAACTATGCACACTTTGATAAGAACTCTACTTTGTTCCCTTTATCACAGATTTGAGAAACACTCAAGAGACTGTACTTCAGGCCATCCACATAGTACACGTTCCCAATTGAGTGTCAAAGAGACTTTCCAACTTTTCCAACACCGATAATGTATCCCCTCCTTTTTAAAAAAAAGGATACATTCCTTTCCTGTAGGGCTTTCAGTGAGAAGAAATCCATGATGCTTACAGTCACATGCTTTGAGCATCCACTGTCCATGATTCATTGCAGCCCGCTTCCTCTCACTGTTCCCTGCACATGCAAATTATGGGTTAGATTTAGGAATCCAAACTAGTTTGGGTCCCTTGTAATAAGAAAAGGGATGAAAAAGAGCTTTTCTAGTCCATGCAGGCAGTATTCGTTTTTTTGCGAGTGGTACCTGGTCCCTCTTTAGTAGTCACTTTTTCAGCAAACACTTTGTTTTTCTGTACAGATTGAACCCTGGCCTGGCAATTTTCTTTGAAGTGCCCATTGTTCCCACAGTGGGTACAAAGCCAGTTATCAGGAACTGTGACGTACTTGCTGTGAGGGTTGTAAGGAGTTTTCTCCTTTTGGAACCCAATTCCCTGCCTGTTTCCACTATTGTTGAAGTACATGGCAGTGACAGCATCTGCGGACCAGTTCCAATTGAGAGATTTCTCAAGATCAATTTTTACTTTCTTCAATTCAGCTTGAAGCTGCCTATTTTTCTGAGTTCACCACATAGACTAGTTCTCACATCATTTAATTCTTTTTCAAGTTTGATGTGTGTTTCACTAGCTACTCCCTTCCCTTTTTCAATACTTACATGCCTATGTTCAGATTTGAGTCCCTCAATGGTTTCCTCTAGATCTGTGATAACCACCAAAAAGTCATCCCTTGCTTGCTCAGTATCAGCAATTTTCTCTTCTAGGGCATTCTTTTCTTTGCTTAGGTTTTCTATGGTTTCCTTCAAGTCAACAAC
>NC_031999.1:52442211-52495376 GCF_001879085.1 Nicotiana attenuata | reverse complement strand
TTTTTCATTCAAGGCTTCCTTTTCTTTTTCAAGATTAGCTATGGTCTCATTTAGGTCCACTACACAGACCACCAGATCATCTCTAGATTGTTCGGCTTCTCCTAGTTCTATGGTCAGGATTTCCTTATCATTGTCAAGACTATAATAAGCATCAATTAGAACATTTGCTAATGACCTTAACTTCTTAGAAGAATAGGATTTCAGATTTCTCTGAACATCCCTGAAATTTACCTCATCATCTTCATCTTCTTCATCATAATCAGACTGAGCCATCAGCGCGAACAGTGAATCATACTTCGTTGCTTCAGTTTCCACTGCCATCATGGAACTGTTCTCTGCATCTGGTTCTCTTTCTGATTCACTGGAGGAGTCTCCCCAAGCAGCAAGAGCCTGCTTCACAATATTGTCAGCTGCACTTTTTCGACTGAATCGTTTGTCTGGAACCAGGTTCCTTTTTCCTGCTTTGTCAGGGTTTTGTCTGTGTTGCTCTTGTTTCGCAAGTGAACAGTCTTTGATGAAATGCCCTGGCTTTCCACACCTGTGACAGAGATCATTGCTCCTTGCTTTACTTGAACTACCCCTGTTTGGTATACCACCATTCCTTCGAACCATCTTTTGAAATCTTTTAGTAAGATAGGCCATATCACTATCTTCTTCACTCGAGTCACTACTTTCAGCCTTGAGTACTAGGTTCTTTTCCTTCTTTGGCTCTCTTCTTTCACTGTCTTTCTTTCTTTTCATCTCGTATGTCTTCAGATTGCCAATCACCTCATCCATGGTTAGAGTTTATAGATCTTTAGCTTCAGTGACGGCATTTACCTTACTTTCCCAAGAGCTAGGTAGAACACTGAGAACCTTCCTTACAAGCTTGTTTTTGAGAATGACATCTCCAAGTGAATGAAGCTCATGTATAATAGATGTGAATCTAGTGTGCATATCTTGTATAGACTCATCATCCTTCATCCTGAAGAGCTCATACTCGGTGGTGAGCATGTCAATCTTGGACTGTTTAACCTGAGTGGTTCCTTCATGTGCCGTTTGCAAAGCTTCCCATATTTCCTCGGCAGAATCACATGTTGAGATTCTATTGTACTCATCAGGTCCTATACCACATGCCAAGATTTTCTTGGCAAGAAAGTTCTTTTCTACAGCTTTTCCGTCAATATCACTATACCCTTTTCTGTTTTTCGGCACCATTGTTCCAGTTTCTCCAAGCTTCTTCATAGGAACATGTGGACCATCACAAATGACGTCCCACAGCTCTGAATCTTCTGCCATTATGAAATCTTGCATACGAGTCTTCCACCAGCCGTAATACTGACCATTGAATCTAGGGGGTCTGTAGGTTGATTGTCCTTCCTCAAAGTTAGGTGGAGCAGCCATTGAGATCCTTTCTAGGTATTAACCTTTTAGAAAGAACCTGCTCTGATACCAATTGCTAGATTATATGAGTCCACCACACTATAGAGTACCTGGTCCTCTATAAGTTTCCACTGAAAATACTAATGAACCAAACTGTATAGAGATCTGGTCCTATATCAGTTACCACAGTGCTAACTACAGAACCAGTATGTAAATGAGACACATGATTTTACGTAGAAAAATCCCACTAAAGGGGACAAAAACCACGGCCTACACTTGTAGGCTTTCAACTTCACTAACTTGTAAAATACCTATTACAAGCCACTTTGTAATGACTCCATTACAAAGAATTCAACTCAACTAACTTGAGGTACTCTTACCACAAGCCACTTTGTGACTCCCTAGTTACAAAGACTTTCACTAACTTGTGATGCTCTCACCACAAGCCACTTTGTCACTCTACAGTTACAAAGGCTTTTGACTAACTTGTGATACTCTCACCACAAGCCACTTTGTCACTCTCTAGTAACAAAGACTTTAACTTATGACTAAACCTAGTCACAACATAAACTCTGAGAGTTTACGGATTTTACAAAAGAGTTCCTAATCAACGCTTCTGGGTAAGCAGTTTAGGAGATACAATAAGAATAAATAACAAAGACTCAGCAAACCTAAGAACTTAAAATATCTTCAATCTTTGGATCTAGTCCTTGAGGTTGCAGCAGCTTTGTTCTTGAGAGAGGTGTTTCTAGCACTTGAAAGAATATCACTGAAAATGCTCAATCGTTATCTTGTGCCTTGCACCAGGTTGTTATACTACAAAAGACATCACCATGGTGATGTCAATTCAGAATGGTGGTGTCAATTCTTGGTTAGTACATGCCTCTTCCCAATTGGGAGTGACTGCTGCACTGTCTGTTGCACTGTCTCGTGTACAGTTGCAGACAGTCACTTTCTGCAGTTGCTTTCCAGCTGTATAGTTGACTTATACTTCTGTCAGAGAACCTTAAGGAACCAGGTCCCTGTTGTGTTCCTCTTTGTACAGTTGCGGACAGTCACTTTCTGTAGTTGCGTTCCAGCTGTATAGTTGACTTATACTTCTGTCAGGGGAGCACCAAGGGATCAGGTCCCTAATCTGATTCTTGTGAATCTAAAGGCACACTGCCCAGATTATCTTGAGTTGATTAACTTGAATACTTCTGTCAGGGGAGCACCAAGGGATCAGGTCCCTAATCTGGTTTTTGTGAATCTAAAGGTACACTGCCCAGATTATCTTGAGTTGATTAACTTGAATGATTGTACCAGGCATGCTTCAGGTCCTTTATCTGGTTCTATACAGAAAGTTTGTTAGATCATCAAGACATAGATTAAAAGACCTTAAGCCCATCAATACATAATTTCTATGATAAATGATAAATATTAATTTGATAAAAATAATAACTAACCTATTATCACAAATTAAATTGACACTAATAATGTGAATTTTTTTATATTGGTTGTGTATATAAACCACATATAATATCATTAGTCCTAGTCTTGGTTATTATATGACTAACAGTTTAGCGCAGTTCCATTAAAAATATATTTGACTTTCGCATGCTTCTTAAGTAATATTAATTTGATAATATTTAACTAGACTGTTCTTGTTTATTCTTTGATCACAATTATTATTATTAATTCCCTCTGGTCCACTTTAAGTGATTTGTTGGCCCTTTTTTCTATGGTCCACAATATTTGATTTGTTCAAATATCAAGAAAGAATTAATTTCTTTTTTCCAAAGTTGGAGTAAAGAGCCTAGAAGTACTTATTGTATTTCTAATGAATAAATTACGGTTAATATGATCAAGTACATTGTTAATTTATGCTAAAAGGTAGATTCCTTAATTTGCGTGAAAATAACCAAAAAAAATTACTTAAGGTGGACAGAAGGGAATATTATTGTTTTCACTATATTATTCTTATTAAGGAGCTACAACCATGGCAAATGAAGATTCTAGAAGAAGAAGAAGAGATGAAGGAAGAAGCTCTGTTATTAGACAACTGGAAGAAAGAAATGAGAATTGTGTACAATGTAACTAACCGACTACTGTATTTATACTATCACTAACTAACAACTAAGTGCGGTTACAACTAATTATATTCAACTAATAAATAAGTGGGCCCCACTATACTCAACACTCCCCTCAAGCTGAGGGATGAAATACATCTTTCATTCCCAACTTGTCTAGTATCGTTCCAGTTTTATCGGACATCTGATCTCTAGGATTTTAGATTAAATTGAACAAAATTCTGGATATTATTCTTGTATAGGTCAAAATCTGATCAAAGGAACTCTACTTAAGGAAGAACGACCAAGAGTCAACCAAGCCGAAGTCACGTGCATGAAGCAATATATCAACGAACGATTCAGCTACGGTTGAGGTCGAGCACTTAGTTCGGCCCGAACGACTAGTTCGACACTTAGACATTTCAGGGGAATACTCTAGAAGATATTCCAAGAACTTAAGTACTCCGGTTAAGGACCGCTGGGTAAGTGAAGTGTTTTGTATAAATATCATGAGAGAGAATAAGAAAAATGGGGTTGATGGGAACACAAAGAGGGATATCCATCCCTCTGAAGGAGAAGATGCTCCATCCTCCTAAGATCTTCGCCAAAAGGGGGATAAACCTCAAGATCTTGGCATTTTTATCTGTAGTTCAACTTTATCAAATGTATGGAGGTCTATCTAGTACAAGAATGGTGATTCCTTTCCTTTATGTACTTGTCGTTGTCATTCGATATTATTGAAGCCATCTTCCTTTTCTTACATTGTGGAACCCAATCACGACTGTAATCAAATTTTACGTCCAACTATGCTTATTTATTCTTGCCTTCCATCTCAGATCTGGAATAAATTATTTCTGGCTAGAATTTATGCCGTATCTCCCTATTTAATTAGTTTAATAAAAAGGCTTAAAAATTTTTGGTCAAACAATTCTAAACTTCTTTTTTTCTGAAAAGTTGTGTCCACACTTTCGTTTATGCATAGTGCGAAAATGCAAAGTACATTATGTCTAGTAAATTTCCACTATATCTTTAAACTTATAAGTTTGATTCTACGTGTCTGGGGACGGGCGAAGGTAGGTGGGCGAAAGGGGGTTCCTACGTGTCTCGGGGCAAAGTTAGGTTGGCGGAAGGAGGTTCCAACAAGTTCCCGGGCGAAGTTAGGTGGCGAAAAGGGGTTCAGCCGAACTTCCTTCGCCCCAAAATTGTATTGCTTATATAAGGTTAAATTTTTTTCGCCCGAGGAGAAACGAATCCCCGCTCTCATTAAGGTCAGGGAGAGTTACCAAGTCAAAGAACAATGGGAAAAATATATGAAACAAAAAAGAGTTTCATGTACATATATTAGACGTTGTCTCCTTAACTTTTTTGCTTATTTATGTTTTTAATTTTTTGAATCCCCTATTGATTAAATCCTCATTCCGCCACTGCGTATCCGTAGTACATTTTTTGAAGTAACAAGACTAGTGATTGAAAATTCTATAAGCGAAAATGAATATTTTATTCATGGAAACAAATTCCTCCCATGAAAACGTTAAACTTATAAATTGTCCGAACAATTCACAATAAAATGTTAGACCAATCTCAAGGTTGTGTCACGACCCAAGTTCGCCCTCCGTGAACTATCATGACGGCACCTAGTCTCTACGACTAGGTAAGCCTAATAAATTGCGAAAAAAGAAACAACAAAATAAAACTAGCCGAAACTGCATAAATAATACCATACAAACTCTTAAAATGAAACTACATTTCCCAAAATCCGGAATCTCATGAAATAACAAGCTGTGGAATAACTACAGTGTCCTAACTCCAAAGTGTCTAAACAAAAGTAAATACAGAAGGTCTAATACTATGAGCGAGAATGGAAAGGGACTCCTCGGTCTGCAGACACGGCAAACATACCTGAAGTCTCTGATGGACCACCCCGCCTCAAGGATGGTAGGGCTGAGGCGAAGTACCTGGATCTGCACATGAAGAACATGCGCAGGAAGGGCATGAGTACACCACAGCGGTACTCAGTAAGTGCCAAGCGTAACCTCGGTCGGGTAGTGACGAGGAAGTTCAGGGCCGTACTGAGGCTAAAGGAAATACAAGATATAACAGTGTAAAATAAAACAGTATACTTAAGTGCAACAGTAAGAAGTAACATAGAATAGAAGAACAACAACAACTTAAACAGATACAAAATAATCACGAAAATAAATACAGCTCAACGCAGAGATAATAACCGGGGATCTCCCAGGATACCGTCCTGTAGTCCCAAATATAAATATCCAGTGGATCTCCCGGGATACCGTCCCGTAGTCCAACTCATAGTGCGCGGGGATCTACCGGAATCCCGATCCGTAGTCCCAAATGTAAATACTCAGTACTGGGGAATCTACCGGGTGCAGTCCCGTAGTTCCAGTATAAAAGTGCATGGGGATCTCCTGGGATACTGTCCCGTAGTCCCAAAGTAAACACACAGCAACAACATGAAGAATGCACAATTCAATTCAAATCAACCCGAAACCACGCTCTTGCCACGAGTACTCGACTCCAAATGGCCCGAATCTATTCAATTCAATCGCATAATGTAAATAACACTTCAAGTAACTGATTCTACAAATACATTCTAAGCTAATACGCGAAATTAGGTAAAATGACCAAAACGTCCTTCGGGCCCACATCTCGAAATCGGATAAAATTTACAAATTCGGAATCCTCACACTCTCACGAGTTTAGTCATACCAAAAGTACCAAAATCGGACCTCAAATGGTCCCTCAAATCACCACTGAAAGCTCTCCAATTAACCAAAGTCCTAACCCCCAATTTACAACTGATTTTCCTTCAAATTTCATGCTATAAATGATAAAAATCACCATAATAATGAGCTTAGGAACCAAGGAACTTGCCTCAATGAATCCCTTTGAAAATCTCCCTTGAAATTGCTCTCAAAAGCTCCACCACGAATTGAAATATTTGAGAAAAATGACCAAAATCGCGAAGGAAGTCTTTTATACTTTCTGACCCAGGCTTTTCGCACCTGCGGTCCCTACACCACACCTGTGGTGCCGCATCTGCTGCCAAAGCACCGCATCTACGATTTTCACTTAAAAATCCATTTCCGCATCTGCGACAAAATGCCCGCACCTGCGATAGCGCAGGTGCGCTCCCTTAGCCGCTTCTGCGGTACCAGCCCTGCTTTCTCTTGGCCGCATCTGCGACTTCTTTTTTGCTTCTACGCGATCGCACTTGCGATCCACAAGCCACAGGTGCGGTTATGACAGCAGACTCAGCAGCTTCAGCTGCAAATTCCCAACTCCAAACTTCCCGTTAACCATCTGAAACCACCCCGAGGCCCCCGGGACCTCAACCAAAAGCACGATCAAGTCATATACCACTATCCAAACTTATACCAATCTTAAAACACCTCAAACAACATCAAATCAACCAATTAGCATCGAATTCAAGCCTAAGAACTTCAAAACTCTCAAAATACGCTTTCGATCAAAAAATCTATCAAACCTCGTCCGAATAACATGAAATTTTGCACACACGTCAGATTGACACTACGGAGCTACTCCAACTTCCGGAATTCCATTCCGACCCCGATATCAAAATCTCACTATCGAACCGGAAACTTCAAAATTTCGACTTTCGGCATTTCAAGCCTAATTAAGCTACGGACCTCCAAAATACAATCCGAACACGCTCCTAAACCCGAAATCACCCAACGTAACTCCATTCCGAGGCTATCTTCACACTGTTCCGACTCGGTCCAAATTCTAAAACTTAAACTCTCATTTAGGGACTAAGTGTCCCAACACTCTCCGAAACTCCAAATAAATCCTCCCGGCAACTCACAACAGCAGAAACAAATACGGGAAATGCAGTTAATAGGGGATCGGGGCGTTAATTCTTAAAACGACCGGCCGAGTCATTACAAGTTGACACAACCGAATTAATTGAGTAAAAGGAAACTCCATCGAACAAAAAAAATAAGGGGAAAATTTACTACTTTATGAGTGATGACAGATACGATCCGTTGCGAATTTGTACATCCATCATTTTATAATTTATATAGGAATGAAGTTGCTCTTGGCTCAACATTATTGATTCTATTTCATTGCTCTTTGACCATAAAGTAAAACCATCTTTTTCTTTTTCTTTCTGCACAAATTTGGGAAAGTACAATTAATTTTACTTTGCAAGTTGTATGCAATCATTAAAATGGGTAAAATGTTAGTAGTTGTTAGCCATGGGCAATCATCATGGTTTTGTACCAATTTTTTATTTGTAAGACTCGAACCCTAAACCTGCGTTCAAGGTTGGAGTATTACCACCAGTTGCAGAGCCACCTTCATCAGAAAATTATACTATTTAGCTAGGTTAAAAAACTATTTATATTCCTAGTCGATACACTATATATGACTCCTCTTATTTTCTTTGTACGTTTACTGTTTTATATTTTGATACCCCTTAATAAAATCTCTGAATTCGCCACTAATTACTATTAATCTTGCCACATCTCTTGATGATAAAGTTTTCACACCCAAAGAATTAATTTTTATTGAAAAAAATATTTTCTGCAATATGGTACGAAATGGTTATTATTGACCACCCCCCCCCCCCACCCCACCCCAAAAAAGATCATGCAAAAAAATATATCATTGTTTGTACTAGAGGTGGCAAAATGGAATTAAGAAAAATACTTATTCATCCATATTATTCACTAAAAAAGTTAAATAATGAACATTTTAAAAATGAATTAAGTATAAATAAGATTCATGCTAAACCAACCCCACCTGCCCGTTTGCCACCCTCATATCATACCATGAGGCATGAGGGTCAATAAATTAATAGATAGGACTTTATCAACTGAAAACTTATGATATGTCTTGGTCATAACAAATTGTGGACATCAAGCCAATTTTTTTTTGACAAAAGAACAAATAAATTAAATTGCAATTATTAGTCAATAGGCAAATAGTTCAATGTATATATATGTTGTTCTTTTGCTATATGTTCGTTGTACATTAATTACATCAAGCACGGGCCTTCTGAATGTCTTATGGCACTACTAGAAAATCCCATTTGGATGGGACAATAAACTTAATAATAATAATAGTAATAATAATAGAAATTTAATACAAAAAATTGTGGTCGAACTTTATTTTTTGATAAGAGAATCCAATTAGCCACCCATCCAACCACTTAAACTAAAGATAGTTTGCAAATATATAATATATGTATATTTTTGTATAAATATTTCTATAATTGTATATAATTAATATATAATTTATGTATACCGATTAAGAAAAGTAAACAATAAATTCAGCCTGCTATTTATGCAAAGATCCCTATTTTTGATTTTTTCATTAGTACTCGGACACTTACCTTTTAATTCAAATTCGAATCAAATAAGCTCATTCCAAAGGGGTAAGACATTCTTTATCAAAAAGTTTTTTGTTCCCTTAGCGTAAACCCGAAATCTCTAATTAAGAGTACAGAGTTCCCACTTATCTCACCACATTCTTGGTGGTTATTGTAGTTAAACACTAGTTATTACGATTATAAACCTTAAACTACACTTCATTACTTGTCTTTCCTTGTTTCCTTTCTGTTCTCACATTATTTTAATCACTTTTATCATACCCAAAAACTTAATCATTTGTGTAATACATAATTATTGAAGTGACAAGTAAGTAAATAAAATCTAGTCTCTTTAACAATTTAATTTTTTAGATGAGATAGTCACACTTTCACATGGTATCAGAGCAGGCATAGGTCTTGGATTCGAGTCTCACCGCCACCATTATAAAAAATGAATTTCCACGTCCCTGGCCAATGAAAAAAAGAATGAAGCTTACATGTGAGGGGCATGTTGAAGAGACAATTAGGTAAACAAAGTGTTCTCTCTAATAATAATAAATAAAGTGTATTTTCGGAAGTCGATATATCACAAATAGTAATAGCTCACAAACAATAATAATAACTACGTCTCAATTCGAAACAAATTGAGAATCACATGAAACTGAAGAGTAACTTAATACATTGTTATTACTAGTTACTAGGAGTAGTAAATTGATTAATTATAAGGTTCCAGAGAAACATCTTTTCAAGTTTGAATATAGGAATATACTATTTTTTAATTAAAAATCTGTAATCTTGCAAGTTTCACGGGACACAACTGAATCCAACAACATAGAACTGTACAATGATTCATTTTCAGTAAGTTACTATTTTGGGAAAATTCAAGAGAGTGTGACGACTAAAAAGCGAACAAAGCAGTAATAAGTGTAACCTTAAAACTAGACAAAGCTGTAACTCTTGACTCCACCTCTTTCTCTTCTTTCCCTGTGCGGTCAACAAAGCAAAACAACTTGTTTTGAAGTTAAATTACACATTATTATTATTTTTAAATATTTTAAGAACCTTAAAAATATCCTAAGGTTGCTCTTCCTTTTCTATGTCAAATTAATGTAAATGATATGTTAATGCTCTTTTAGCCAAATGTTTCTTTTGCAAGATAATAATGGTATAGTCTTTATAATATCAGTTTAAAATCAAGTGCATCGTAAGTTATTATGCATAACTTTTATATATTTGACTGGCGAATGTAATAATTTGGGTTGACTGGTCAAATGTATAACTTGTCCAAAAGACAATCGGTAGAAAAAAAAATAGCCAAATTTACAACTGGTAATTGAAAAATAGCCGCAATTTCAAAAGTAATTAAAATTTAACCACTTTTTCATGTAAAGATAAAATCTGAGCAAAAACATCCTTAAAAATCCGGAAATATTCCAACATAATATGCTGGAGTTCAAATTTTTTACATATGAGCTTCCAACATAATGTGCTGGAGTTCCAACATAATATGCGGAAAGTTTATATGCAGGAGCTCCATTATCACGCATATTATGCTGGAACTTTCCGTGCATTGGAGTTCCAACATAATATGTTGGAAGTTTATATGCAGGAACTCCATAATCCCGCATATTATGCTGGAACTTTCCGTGTTTCAGCAAAATGGTGACTATTTTTTAATGACTTTGCAAACACTGACTATTTTTTAATCACCAATCCAAAAACTGGCTAGCTCGTACTATTTTCACGAGAAAACCTGCTGACCGGCCCAGAGAAACAAAGCCCAATGGAATCGACTTATTTTTTTCTCTTTCTCCTTTTTTTTTTGGGGGTTTATTTCAATTTTTATATACGCTACTAACTCTTTGGCTACTAAAAAGGAAGGAGAAAACTCAGTGCCAATACATATATATATATATATATATATATATATATATATATATATAGAAACTACAATTGAAGAGTATCGTATTAACGTGGATATAATGATTATATATTTATCTACATCGAAACACCTTTCGTATCATGAACTCTCATCCTCACTTGTACTGAAAACATTCATTGTGTCAATAATAATAAATAATAATGTAAAGAAATACGAAAAGTGTCAAAAACTCTCATCCTCGCTTGCACGGTAATATTTTTCCTGCCAATATGATGCAAAAAAACAACATAACTGTTTGCTCAAAAGTTATCGCATATCTTACGAGTATAAAACGATATAAGTAAATCACGGGAAAATCATAGCAAAACGTAATAATCCATTGGACCAAATGAAGGAGACGAAAATNGCGAAGGCGCATAGCCTTGATTTGGGAGAAACATTAGAAGCCTTTATTGATAATATTGGTTTGGTCTGCCTCTCCATGAAGAGGTTCAGAGCCTTACAATGGTGTTCCTCTTGCTCAATAATATGGGTCCCGTTATCTCTTTTTTCTCTCGTCCATAGTGAAGAAGAAGCAGCTGGCAATAAGTGGCCGTGACCACGTTGGGATTTCACCTTCATGGTGGCGGATGGGCCATGGCCTTGCTTGATCGAATCAGATGCGGGTTGAATATCGTTAATTCTGAGTGGTCGTGCCACTAATTAATCATGAATTAGCTTAACACGGGATTAGCTTCGTTAATTATTGTGGGGTCGGATTCTGACCCATACAGTTAGTCCCTCCGCTTATTGAGGTCGGGCCTTGGCCGAGCTCGATGAGTGGATTCCATCGACCGTAGTTTGGGAAACTCGGATAGGGAGGTCGACTGTTGCTTCGGTCGAGGCCGAATTCTCTTTGGCGATGGCCCTTAGCCTTGTAGAGTATTAGTATTTTGTTATTGTGCTATCAAGTCATCGTTCGATCGAGGTCGAACTCTCCTCCTTGGCGAAGGCGCTTGACCTTTTAACTTACTTCGAGTGAGGTCGAGCTTCATTGTGCTCTGTTTCTTACGTTTGTTTTGGGTGCATACCCGTCGACCATGGCGGACGGGTCGTATGTTGTGCGGCCGAGGGGAGTGAGGGCACGCTTGATACGTGTTTGGCGATGTCAAAAAAATTTTAGGGCGCAAGGAGCATCTCCTCGGCATTCATAGGTCATTATAACCATTTCGAGGGCGAGACGCCGATTGGTGATTGCAAGGCTGCTTTATGGAACCTATGCAATCGAACCGGTGTGCGGTTGGTCATGTAGTTAATTGTGGCTGTTGGGGTGCATGAAGGCCACTTGTATTGTTTGTCTGAGAGAGATCCTGAAGAAGCTTTTCTTACTGTTGTTTCACCTTCGTCTTCATCCCCCAAACTTTGTTTCTTTCTCGTTATTGTATCAACAATGGCAGGCATTTCTTCCCAGAATGTTCTTCCGACGGATCTTCCAGTTAACTCACCGGTGACCGAGGGGCCATTTCCGGCAATGGGCGATGCAGAATTGGTGGAGACCGGTGAGGCTCCGTCGGTTGACGAGATATTACCTCTGCCCGAAGGTCCGATTACTGATTTCACCGCCGATGGTGGGGAGGATCAGGTGGATGAATCCCCATTACTGGGGGAGATTGGGATGTCCCGACTACGGGGACAAGGGGTCATCCCCAGCTATGCTGACGTCGTTCTCGCCAGAAGCGAGGAGAGGGTCCACACCGATCGTAGGGGATACTGCGTCTTTTACGCCTATCCCTTCAAGTTGGGGTTTAAGCTCCCGCTCCCAATGCTAGTGGTTGATTTCTGTCGTTGTTACGGGGTATGCCCGGGTCAGCTTACTCCTTCTCTTTATAAATTATTGGCAATGCTCATCTAATACGCAGAATTGGCTGGTAGGGAGGTCACGCTGCAGCATGTGCTTAGCCTCTACGCTCCCCAGAGAGTTCGTGGTACCATGATTCGAGCGTGCCCTCGCGGGACGAGGGGCCTGACTGCGAAGTTGGATGATGAGTTCGACCCTCGCCCTTTCGAGCACTTCTTCTACATCAGGAGTGAACATTTAGTGGCATGCTCCAGTGGTTCCCAGAGGCTTGGAATCATGAACGTAAGTTTTCTAATCGTCGAATTCCCTTTTCTGCCCCTCCTCACGTCTTGTGCTCATAAACGTTAACTCGTATCAATTTTGTAGCCGAAAAGTTGTTGTCGGCTCCGTTAGCTGGGATTCGCGAGTGGGTTTAGGCCGTACTCCCCCATACGGTGGGGATACGCACATGGGCGTCTTTCTGGGAGAGGCATGGTCGTAGGCCTGTGGCAGGATAAAAATTGATTTCTTCTTCTGTTCCGCTTTGTCTCAACTTTATTCATCAACTTTGTTTTCCTGTGATCAGGGAGGGCACGCCGCGTCAGGGCCCCTCAGTTGGCCTTCCGTCGGCCGGGTGCAGTCGCTCGACTTACTACGGCGCCTGTGTCGCGCTCAATACCGAGGGCGGCATCAATTGACTCTTCAGCGGTTCCTTCTCCAGCACGGGCCGCACTTCGGGACGAGGGGCCATCGGGGGTTGTGCGCCCTAGAGCGAAATCACCATCAGACGGGGAGGAGGAGAGGCCCTTGATAAGGCGTAGGGTTGTGTTTACGCCGGCTCCTCCTGTGGTAATTAATTTAGACTCTCCTCCGATGGATGCGGAGAGGGGTGCGCTCGCGGCGCCTGCTCTTGAGGGTGGACAGACAATGGGGGTCGCCCTGGCTGGCTTAGGCCATGATGATGCCGTCGCTTCGGCGACCCAGTTGGAGGTTCCAATCGCTGAGACGGGAGGTAGTTCCTAAGCGGCGGCTAAGGTTGGTGAGGTAAGCGGTCCTTCGGTGGCTACGGTGGGGGGTTCTACCTCGCTGGTGGAGGAGGGTGGAAGGGATACTGTAGGAGATGAGTATGAGTCCGAATCCGACTTGGACCCCGACGACGTCCGTATGTTCCAGGAAGGCTTCACCAATTCAGCGGTGCGCGCAGAGGGGCGGTCTCGCTTCGTCGAGGTTCCCACGAAGCTGAACTTATTGCTCCAAGGGAGTAGCTTGGTCCTGCAGTTTGAGCTGCTGTGCTCGGAGGCCGAGAACGCGTCATTGAGGGGCGTCACGGATGTCGGATTGATGAACGAATGGCTGTGATGGGCTTGAGGGTATGTTTTATAATGTCGGTTCGCTTCTTTTTCATCTTAGTTTGAACTTTATCTTAATCGTTGTCTTTGCTTTGTAGTCTTATTTGTTGGAGGTGGAGAGCATACGTCGAGCCAACGTCCGTTCGGGGATATTTTTACGGGCGCTGGAGAAATACCGCCGCTACTGTGATCGGTGCCGAGAGATGCGCATGCCCCTGAGGAATGACCCCCGTAGTCGGACCTTGGTCGAGGAACTGGCGAGGCGGGAGCTTCAGATGCAGCAAGCACTTGGCAGAGCGAGTGCTCTCGAGGAGCAGCTCCGGCGGAAGGATGAGGAGCTTGAGGCGGGGAGAAGGGCTGCAGCCGAGCGTGAGCGCCAGGGCCAGGGCCAGGCTAAGGCGGCGGAGGCCGCTGCGGAATGGAGCGGGAAAGTGACTGCGTTGGAGGGTGAAGTCGCGGTATTGAAGCTTCAAGTGAGGGATGCCTCGTCGAGGGCTGGGGCGTTGAAGGAAGCTATCCGCGTGCACGAATCCCAACGGGCATTGGAGAGGGATGCTGCGGCCTTTAGAGAAGCGAGTCTCGAGGAGCGGATCGGTGTCTTTGAGCAGGACGCCCAAGTCATGGCGGACCGGATCACAGCCTTAGAAGAAGAGAAGCAGCGCCTACGGGATCATGCCGCTTCTTCCAGCCAGGCTCGAGAACTTTGGGTCTTTGCCGAGGCCCAACGTGATGTATATAAGAATTTGTGGGAGGCCAGCGTCGTGACCGAAGCTACTTTCGAGGAGGCGCGCCAAAAGGCTCGTGAGGCCCATGCCGGCTGTGGTTTTGACGCGGCGACGCCAAAGGCTGACGCTGGTGCAGATGGTGGCGCAGATGGCGCCGAGTAAAAAGATGTTATGCATTTTTTCTTCTCTTTTTCTCTTTCCTTGTATTGATCGGCCTTGGCCGGGTGTAAGCGGAGATGACCCGCAATTAATTTCGTGGATAAATGAGATCTCCGTTCCGTTATTTGCCTTGTATATGTTTTGTACCTCCTCTTTTTTCCCCTTTAGATTTTTCTTTGCATGCGCTCGAAGGGGTGATTTGCCTTCGAGTTCGACTCTCTGGTAGGCATGTTAGTTTTTAATTGCTGACGACTCTTCTTCTTCGACTCGGGTTGAGCGAGTCGGAGCCGTTGCTTGGCGATAGCGGCACTAAGCCTTAGTCCCAGTTCGGGCGCGGTCGAACTGTCGGTTGTGATGACAGAAACGCGGCCTTGTAGTTTGACCGGGGCCGGATTTTACGTGTCCCCAATCTTAGTTTGAGTTGGGAGTACTTACTTGAAGGGCGAGGGCACCTAACCTGCGCCTCGATTCGTTGGAGGTTGGGTTTCGCTGAGTTCAATGATGAAAGGCGCTTGGTCCGAGTCTTGGTTCAACTGTGGTTGAACTAGTTAGATTTGAGGACGAAGGCGTCTAGCCTTATGGTTCAAGCGAGGTCGAACTCGTTAGGTTTGATGGCGAAGGCGCGTAGACTGAGTCTTGGTTCGACCGTAGCTAAACTTACTGGCGAAGGCGTATGGGCTTGATACAATTTGGAGGCGTGTAGCCTGAGTCATGGTTCAACTGTATTTGAACTTCTTGGCGAAGGCGCATAGCCTTGATTTAATGGCGAAGGCGCATAGCCTGAGTCCCAGTTCAACTGTTGTTGAACTTGGTTCAACCGTAGTTGAACCTACTGGCGAAGGCGCATAACCTAGACTTAATGGCGAAGGCGCATAGCCTAGACTTAATGGCGAAGGCGCATAGCCTGAGTCTTGGTTCAACCGTAGTTGAACTTACTGGCGAAGGCGCATAGCCTTGATTTAATGACGAAGGCGCTTAGCCTGAGTCTTGGTTCAACTGTAGTCGAACTTACTGGCGAAGGCGCATAGTCTTGATTTGATGACGAAGGCGCATAGCCTGAGTCTTGGTTCAACCGTATTTGAACTTACTGGCGAAGGCGCGTAGCCTGAGTCTTGGTTCAACCGTAGTTGAACTTACTGGCGAAGGCGCGTAGCCTGAGTCTTGGTTCAACCGTAGTTGAACTTACTGGCGCCTGAATCTTGGTTCAACCGTAGTTGAACTTACTAGCCTGAATCTTGGTTTAACCGTAGTTGAACTTCTTGGCGAGGGCGCATAGCCTTGATTTAATGACGAAGGCGCTTAGCCTGAGTCTTGGTTCAACCGTAGTAGAACTTACTGGCGAAGGTAGTCGATTTTGATGGCGAAGGCTCATGGCCTGAGTCCCAGTTCAACTGTTGTTGAACTTAGTTGATTTTGATGGCGAAGGCTCAATGGCGAAGGCGCATAGCCTGAGTCTTGGTTCAACCGTAGTTGAACTTACTGGCGAAGGCGCATAGCCTTGATTTGGTTCAACCGTAGTTGAACTTACTGGCGAAGGCGCATAGCCTGAATCTTGGTTCAACCGCAGTTGAACTTACTGGCGAAGGCGCATAGCCAGAATCTTGGTTCAACCGTAGTTGAACTTACTGGCGAAGGCGCATAGCCTAAATCTTGGTTCAACCGTAGTTGAACTTACTGGCGAAGGCGCATAGCCTGAGTCTTGGTTCAACCGTAGTTGAACTTACTGGCGAAGGCGCATAGCCTGATTCTTGGTTCAACCGTAGTTGAACTTACTGGCGAAGGCGCATAGCCTGAATCCAAGTTCAACTGTTGTTGAACTTTGTCAATTTTTGATGGTGAAGGCGCGTAGCCCGAGTCCCAGTTCAACTGTTGTTGAACTTGGTCGATTTTGATGGCGAAGGCGCGTAGCCTGAGTCCCAGTTCAACTGTTGTGAACTCTGTCGATCTTGATGACGAAGGCTCATGGCCTGAGTCCCATATTGTGGGTATTGAGTGCTGAAGCTCGGTTTGGATTCGAGACCTTGAGCGGCTTATCCGTTGTCTTCCCAACTAGGGTATATAGGCTGTCTTGAGGCGACTCTCGGCTCGAGATATCTCCGTGCCGGTTTCTGGCCGGAGCTCGTATCAGGGATGTGGGAGATGCCTTACAGAGACCTTCCCTTAGGAGGGGGGGGGGGGCTTCCTCTTTTTATTTGCACTAGCTGAGATGGAGAGAGAGAGAGGACTTAGATCTTGATTTGAGATCTTCGAGTTCCCCTTCGAGTTTGGCGTTTCTTTCCTTTTGGTCCAGGGAAGAACTACGCGATTTTGCTAGGAAATCCCCACAGTCGTCGCCAAATTATTTGCTCAAAAGTTATCGCATATCTTACGAGTATAAAACAATATAAGTAAATCACGGGAAAATCATAGCAAAACGTAATAATCCATTGGACCAAATGAAGGAGACGAAAATAAGTACTCAGGATTAGGGGGAGAAACATTAGAAGCCTTTATTGATAATATTGGTTTGGTCTGCCTCTCCATGAAGAGGTTCAGAGCCTTACAATGGCGTTCCTCTTGCCCAATAATATGGGTCCCGTTATCTCTTTTTTCTCTCGTCCATAGTGAAGAAGAAGCAGCCCCCTTTTCTAGGGTTTCCTCTCTTGGTATTTATAGTTGTGAGTTTCGTGAGCTGGCAATAAGTGGCCGTGACCATGTTGGGGTTTCACCTTCATGGTGGCGGATGGGCTATGGCCTTGCTTGATCGAATCAGATGCGGGTTGAATATCGTTAATTCTGAGTGGTCGTGCCACTAATTAATCATGAATTAGCTTAAGAAGGGATTAGCTTCGTTAATTATCGTGGGGTCGGATTCTGACCCATAAAATAACGCTATGTAATTTCCTTACAACTTAAGCACATGCACCAGGGAATATAAAATGGACAACAATAATCTTTAAAGAACCAAAATAAAATTAGTAGAACGGCGGGAATCAAGAATTAACAATTACTTATAAAACAACAAGACAAACATTTTTCTATAATTTTCCCTTTAAAGAAACAAACTCCACATGCTAATTCTCATATGAAACCATTCCAATTTTAAATATTACAAATTCATTTATTATTTATTGTCTTCTTCATGCCAAATGAATACCAAAGTTAGTTGAACTCTGATTCACCATCGGTAAGGCTGACACAAGAGGCTCTAATACCATCTGTAACAGTCCAGCCCGTTGTGATATTGTCCGCTCTGGACCTAGGCCCTCATGCGTTAAAAATACGTCACTAGGGTCTAAGACTTGTTAATTTATACACCAGGTATCCCTCTTGTGCTTTACCGATGTAGGACTCTGTCTAAAGTCTGGAGGGTTACAAAGAAAAAGGAAATAATTAATTTTCCTTAAAAGGAAAAATAGAAAAGTAGATATATGTCTTAGTTTTCTTTTTATGTTTCTCCATGTGGAGTTAAAGAAGAAACAAGATCAATCATCTATGCAGGTTTTGTATATGTGACAATAACAAATAATAATGAAGAAATGGTAGGCCTAATGAAAAGAAAAGACATTAAATAGAGACAAAGCTACACAATATCAAATTGGACTTACATGTGTCGAAAAATAACTTTGTCCCCCTTTTAATGTGGAAGCAATCGAAAATTGTCTTTTTATTTTTTTTCCAAAAAAAGTTAATAATTAGACTATATTTAGTAATATTGTCCACTTTCTTTCAATTGCACCAACCTTGAATAAAAAGAAAAGACATTTGGTCCCTTTCTCTACACCCTTTATACATTTGTTCAAGCAGGGTCTTACTATAGTAATTGTGTTTCACAATAAAACCTAAATTCTACTAATAAATATAGTAACTTAGGATTTTTTTATGATAAAATTTTCAAATTTATCTTTATACTATCCAAAATTATTTAATTTTATCCTCCGTTAGATTTCTTGTCAATTCTTATCGGTGTTGTTAGCAAATCGTCTCATATTTGCTATTGACGAGCTCCAACATAAACTGGACATACTTCACGTGTCCAAATTCTTCAAGAACGAAGATTCAAATTTACTCTTCAACTTTTGACTAAAACTTAAATAACCATCAGATTGAAGCTAAGTTAGGGGTTAAGGACCAAAATAAAAGTTTTTCTTTAACGGTGAACACAAATTAAATCAAAAGTTTAACAACAACAATAATATACGCAGTATGATCTCACAAGTGGGATTTGGGGAGGGTGAGACGTACGCAGACCTTAATTACCTCTGTCTTTTATAAGGTACATATGTTGTTTCCGGTCAAGAAAAACGTTTAAATTAAATCAAAAGTCTAGCGAAGAGGAAAACTAAACAATTGCAATAGGGACAAATTTAACCCTATTTTCCCTCTTCATTCATTTTTGTTGGCCCAAGGATAAGGATAGTTTTGAAGAATGACAAAGGAACTCATAAATGAACCAGGTTCATTACTGGTAGACATAGACAGGCAGACTCAAGGCACGTGAGAAGCACATGCAGAGGATAAACGTATTCTGGCATAATGGATATTTCCTGATCGATAAGATTGCATAAATGATAAGGAGAAGGACTCCTTACTCAAAGAGAACATTATCCAAGATAAGGAAGGATTTAGTAGTTGAGATTAATTAGAACTCTTCCACCAAGGAAGAGTAGAATTAGAACTCTAATTATTTCTTCATCTACTAACTCTATAGATGGCAGAATGTTCTCATTTTACAGGTACGCACATAAGCAGAAGTTAAACGTGAATTGAGAGCAAAATAGCAAGGCATTTTTGCAAGCAGTTCGTGTGTGATTCAAGTGTGCAAACCTGAAGCTACATGAACCAGATAGAAGAACCACTTTCAAGTGTCTGTCTTTTATTCTAGTTCAATTGTAGTAGGTGTTTTCATATTGTACCTTTCAGCTTTATCTAGAGGCAATTGTAATAGGTACTCAGAGTTTTCAGGTTAGAGTTAACTTGAAGTTGTCGCAGCAGTTAGAGGTTGTTTGCCACAACGGGATTAAAGTTAGTCCTAGGTTTACAAAAGAGTTTTTGTAAATGCAGTTTTTGGCTCAGTGATTTAGTGAAGAGTTTGGGAAAATCCTACTGGGAAGTAGGTCGTGGTTTTTTTCACCTTTTGAGCCAGGTGTTTTCCACATAAAATACTTGTGTTCTTTACTTTCCGCATTTACTATTTCCGCAATAGTAGGTTAAGGAACACTTAGAAGAACCAGGTCCTTCCAAATCAGGTTAAGCAAAAAATTGGTCACTACACAAATCACCCCACCACCCTTGTGTGGTATTGAAGTATAAAACATCAATTGGTATCAGAGCAGGTTATTCTTGAAGAGGCTAACACCTTAGGAACAGATCAAGATGAGTGCACCACCTGAAAACTAGGAAGGGCAATTCACTGCTAGGCCTTCACTCTTTAATGGCCAGTACTACTCTTGGTGGAAAAAAAGGATGAGAAATCCCATCATCGGAGAAGACTATGAGCTATGGGACATTTTCACTGATGGTCCCCTACTACCATGAAGAAGAATGTTGAAGGAGTATATGTGCAAAAAACAAGAGTTGACTGCAATGTTGAGGACTTGAGGAAGTGGGAAAAGAATTCCGAGGCCAAGAAATGGCTTGTGTGTACACTTGGTCCAGACGAGTACAGTAGAATTCAAAGTTGTACCACTGCTAAGGAAATATGGGACACTTTGCAAGTGGCTCATGAAGGACTCCTCAAGTGAAGAGGTCAAGAAGAACATTGTTGTATTCTCAATATGAGAATTTCACCATGAAGGAAGGAGAAACCATCCAAGAGATGTATACAAGGTTTACCACACTAAAAAATGAACTTAAGTCTCTAGGAAGGGTTATTCTTGAAGAAGACAAAGTTGAGAAAATTTGACAGGGGTTTTGCCAGTCACTAGGAAAGCAAAATCACTGTAATTCAGGAATCAAAGAACATTGCCACTCTTAAGTTGGACGAGCTAATTGAAAATCTTACTGCCTATAAACTTAGAACACAAACCATGAAGATGGATGTACCCAAGAAGGAAAGGAGTCCGGCACTCAGAATCACTGAAGGCGCTGATCTAGAAGGGGATGAAATGGCTATGATCACAAAGGACTTTAAGAAGTATCTAATGAGAGGAAAGGGTTCCTCAAGAGGTGAAAGCTACAACAAACCAAGGGTTCCTGAAAAACTGACCAACGAGGGATGCTACAAGCGTGGGAAGACGGATCACCACATCAAAAAACTGTCCTCAGTGGGAAATTGAATGGAAGAAGGAAAGGGCTGAACGAAGGAATAGGGAGAAGGAAAAGGTTCACCCCAAGAAGAACAAAGGATCAACAAAGGCTATGGTTGTTGCCTGGGGAGAAAGTTCAGATGAGGTAACTTGGTAGCATTCACCCCTACCAAATGTTTTGTGATAAAAATCTTACCACTGACAAAATTGTTTTGCAGGGAAAAAGAGTAAACAATATATACATTGTAGACCTGTCCACACTTTTAGAAAATGAACTCACTTGCTTAAGTGTGTTGGACAATGATCCCCTCCTTTGGCACAAGAGACTTGGACATGCAAGTCTGAGTCAACTCAACAAATTAGTCTCCAAGGACCTGGTGATAGGGCTGCCTAACATCAAGTTTAAGGAAGACAAAGTTTGTGAGGCTTGTGCAAGGAGGAAGCAGGTAGATCCTCTTTTAAATGCAATAAAGTGGTAAGCACGACCAGATCGATGGAACTGGTCCATCTGGATCTCTGTGGTCCAGTGAGAACTTTAAGCAAAGGTGGTAAAAGATATGTGATGGTACTTGTTGATGATTACTCTAGGTTTACTTGGACATTGTTTTTAACATCTAAGGATGAAGCATTTGACATGTTTACTTCTTTTGTTAGAAAAACTCAGAAACAACTAGGTAATCAACTTACATCAATTAGGTCTGATCATGGAACTGAATTTGAAAATGATAAGTGTGCTGAACTTTGTGATGTGCATGGCATAGATCATAATTTTTCTGCTCCCAAGACTCCACAACAAAATGGAGTAGTTGAAAGAAAGAATAGGACACTTGAAGATATGGCTAGGAGTATGCTTCTTTCTAGTAAACTGCCCCATAGCTTCTAGGCAGAAGTTGTAAATACTGCATGCTACATCATCAATAGGTGCATGACTAGACCTCTTGTAGAGAAGACTCCCTATGAGTTACTTAAAGGAAGAAAACAAAATATATCCCATCTTAGGGCATTTGGATGCAAGTGCTATGTGCACAATAATGGAAAAGACTACCTAGGTAAGTTTGATCCCAGAAGTGATGAGGGGGTATTCTTGGGATATTCTTCACATAGCAAAGCTTATAAAGTGTACAACAAAAGAACTATGTGTGTAGAAGAAAGTGTACATGTGGTTTTTTATGAAACTAACATTCTTTCTGAGAGACAAGAACATGAAGATGAAGCTATTGGGCAGGTAAGAAGTTTAAATGAAATCACAGCCCAGGCTGAAGCTGCACCAGAAGAAGGAACAGGTGATGGAACAGGTTCTTCTATCCAGGGCAACCTGACAGGGGGAACTGAACAAAGAGGAACTGAATCTAATACCTCAATGGAACCTGTCCATGAGCATGTTCCTCAACAACAAAACATTGGAGAAACATAAAGAGGAAACCAGTTGGTTGTGAAACCGTACAATTACCAAAGTTCTCATCCCATTGAGAACATAATTACTGATCCAACCTCTGGAATTAAAACTAGATCTTCATTAAAGAATCTTTGTGCTTTTGATTCTTTTGTTATCTCTTATTGAACCTAAAAATGTTGCTGAGGCTTTCCAGGATGCAGACTGGGTAAATGCAATGCAAGATGAACTCAACCAGTTTGAAAGGAGTCAAGTTTGGCACCCGGTTCCAAGACCCAAGGACAGATCAGTAATTGACACAAAATGGATCTTCAGAAACAAACTTGATGAAGATGGAATGGTTACAAGGAACAAGGCAAGATTGGTGGTTCAAGGATATAGCCAAGAGGAGGGCATAGACTATGATGAGACCTTTGCTCCAGTTGCAAGGTTGGAAGCAATAAGATTCCTCATAGCCTTTGCTACTTACATGGAATTTACTCTTCACCAGATTGAAATCAAGAGTGCCTTCCTCAATGGCTATTTAAAGGAAGAAGTGTTTGTCAAGCAACCTCCAGGGTTTGAAAGCAAGGAGTGTCCTGATCATGTATACAGACTTGACAAGGCACTCTATGGACTCAAGCAGGCTCCTAGAGCATGGTATGAAAGATTATCAAAATTTCTGCTTGAACATGGTTACAAGAGAGGTAAAATTTATAACACTATATTCTTGAAGGAAAAAGGTAAAGAACTTCTAGTAGTACAGATATATGTTGATGACATAATTTTTGGAGCAACTACTGAAAAACTAAGTAAGGAATTTGCTAAACTAATGGGGAGTGAATTTGAAATGAGTATGATGGGTGAGCTTAATTTCTTTTTAGGCTAACAAATTAAACAAAACTCAAATAGAACTATGATCCATCAGCAGAATATGTAAAACAGTTGCTTAAAAAGTCTAAAATGGAAGAATCAAAGGAAATCGAAAAACCTATTGCAACAACTACAAAATTGGATATAGATGAACCTGGTTCATCCATTGATTAGAAGTTGTATAGGGGAATGATTGGTTCACTTTGGTATCTTACTGCTAGCAGACCTGACATTGTTTTCAGTGTAGGGCTTTGTGCTCGATTTCAAGCAAATCCAAAGGAATTCCACTTGACTGTTGTCAGGAGAATATTGAGATACTTGAAAGGCACCACTAACCTTTGCCTTTGGTATCCAAAAGGTAGTAATTTTAACTTAGTGGGATATGCTGACGCTGATTATGCAAGTTTTCTTGTAGACAGGAAGAGCACCTCAGGTATGGCACACTTTCTTGGTTCATGTCTTGTGTCATGGGCTACTAAAAAGCAAAATTCAGTGGCCTTATCTACTGCTGAAGCTGAGTATGTTGCTGCTGCTTCATGTTGTGCTCAATTGCTGTGGATCAAACAGCAATTGATGGATTTTGGAATTGATGTTGGTTGTATCCCTATTTTTTGTGATAACACTAGTGCCATTAGTATGACAAAGAACCCGGTTCATCATAAGAGAACTAATTACATAGATGTTAGGCACCATTTTTTGAGGGACGACTATGAGAAAGGCTTGATCAATGTAGAGTTTTGTGCTATTGATAAGCAGATTGCTGACATCTTTACAAAAGCACTGAGTAGAGAGCACTTTAAAAGGAACAGGTTAGAATTAGGGATGATTAAGAATACCTAATGGAACCAGTTCAGAAGGCACAATTTGAAAAAAATGATAAATGAAAAAAAAAATTGGTTAGAAAATCTGGAACTTGTGTAAATAACTAGATTAATTTTTGCTCAGTCTCATACTGTAAAAAGTATACTCCTGTGCCATGTGTTAATATGACTCACTGGTCTCTAACAAAGTTTTTTTTATTTTGGCAAATTGAAACATGATCAAGAGGATTCTCAGTGAAAAACCTGGTTCATCAGTGCTGGTTCATCTGAATAGCGAGATATGTTTTCTACACTCTACACAATTTGAAATACTAATATTTAAATCATGAGCAGAGTCCTACCCAAGTCCAAAATCTCCAAAAGCCTATCCAATTAAGTTTGAACCGGCTCCATTTCAACAAGAATCCTCACCGTATTAAAATACCTAGATTCTAGGGAAGCCTAACTGACTATTCAAACTGAAATTTCAGGTTGGTTAGACTTCTATTTGACTGCTAAAAGCTGCCGTTGTTTATTAATTGCCCTCCTCCTTTAAATTCCTCATCATCATCCCTACTACTCTCTCATGATTCCCAAAAATCGTCGAAATTTCTCTCTTTTCTTCCAAAATAAAAAATAAAAAAAAATCATCCCACCCATCTTCTTCCTCACAGAATCAAGAGAAATGACTAACCCTCAAGATAACCCCGGTACACCTCTCCCACCTACCCTCTCCGATTCCTCTACTACCCCTCAACTTAGCACTACCCCTCAACCTAGGAGAAGGCGAGTAAAAATGCTTGCTCGAAAAACCGTGGCTACAGGTGCACTTTAAAGGAAATTAAACGCACAGTTACAGGCTAGTCAAGCCCAAGACTCCCGAAATTCTGATGAATCTTTCAAGTCGACGACTGAGGGGGAAGGAACTAGGTCTTCCGGTTCTGAGAAGGTAACATCTGTGCAAAATCCTTCTACTGAGGTCATCTCTCATTTGGCCAAAAATTTGGAAAATAAATTTATATTGGTTGGGTCTGTGGTGGATGTAGAAACGTTTGAGTCAAGAAGGAGAGGAGGTAAGAGTAAAAGAGAAAAAGAAAATGAGAGTGAGGGTGTGCGAAGCGGATGAGAGGGAAATAGGGAAAGAAGTGGTTGATTCTTCACCCACCTCTAAAACTATTAGAAAGTCTATATGCGGAGCTGAACCAGAAAAGGTAGAAGAAGGTAGCAAGAACACAAGGGGAAGTGAATCAGGAGAAGCCGTTGAAGGGCTAGTGAATCTTGGAAATATAGAAGATGAACCTGGTTAATATATTGAGGAAACACTAGCTGATCTATTGAAAAAGATAGGTGACAGTTCCAAACCCAAGAAGACAAGAACCCCTAAAGCAACGAACCCTGGCACAGCTAGAGCAAATAAGAAAAGGAAGGCAACTCTTTCTGAATCTTCTCAAATTTATTCCCAAGAGGAAGAACTACAAAAGGCAAGTTAAAGCAAAGTGAGGAGGAGTTGCAGAGACCTTTAGAGGAGAATAAGAAGAAAAGAACGGAAAAGGGGAAAGAAAAAGTGGTTGAGCCTGATGAGGCTATTGAAGTGGATGAGATGGACCCAATCCATCAAGGTGAACAGGAAACTGTTGAGGTGGAGGTTCAGACCCCTAAGCCCAAGAAAGCCAAGACTTCCTCAAAGAAGTCTTCATCTGTATCTAAGTCTGCTGAACCCTCTACCTTAGCTAAACGGACCGGGTCAGCAGTGAGAGCCAAGCAAGTGAAAATTACTGAAGAAGAAGAATGGAGTGGTGAAGAGGAGGATGAGCCTGACAATGAAAAGGACAAGCTGGCCAAGTTTGGCAAACGAACTCTCTTGAAGGGCAGACTCTTGAAGGACTTGAAGGAAAAAGGCATGATTCTACTGCTTGAGAGGCTAGAGGTACATGTGTGGAAGGATATGGTCATTCAGTTAGAAGGAAGACTGGCCAGAAATGAGGTTGTGTTGAATTCATGGCAAATGCTGAGGTAAAGGATGGAAGAGTCGCCAGCCTGGTGAAAGGGGTTCAAATTTCCTTTGATGCAAAAGAGCTGGGTGAAATCCTTGGTATACCCTCTGAAAGATATGATGACTATACAAGGCAGAAATGGCCAAGTCTGGATTCTCGTCCTACTGCCGTAGCCATCACTAGGAAATTCTGTGATAATAAAGAAGTAAGTGAGCCAAAGGTTGTTTATAAGAGTGAAATGAAGCCACCCCACAAGGTGTTGTTTTAATTCGTCAACAAGTGTGTGCTGCCTAGGCAGTAAAGAAGGCACATTGCCAACTACATGGACTTGGTTTTGATGGAATGTCTGGATAGTGGGCGACAGATCCACTAGCCCGGGTTTATAGTCAAGCTTCTAGATCGGGTTATCAATGGCTCCAGGGCTCATGCCATTCCTTATGGCTTCATTCTCACTACTGTTCTTGCTCATTGTAAGGTGTCACTGAAGAAATGCGAAATGGCCACAAGCAAAGACCATTTTGGAATCAATATTCTTCTTGCTTGTGATTATGAGATAACTGCCATTCCCAATGAACCTGGTTCATCTAAAAGGACACCTGTCAACAGCAAGGTCATAGACATAGTGCAGGAGAGTGGGGCAAAGGATGCTGAAATAGCAAGGCTGAAGACTCGTTTGGCTGAGGTAGAATCTGAGAGAGATGCTCTCAGAACTGAGCTCACAAAGGAGAGGGAGGAGAATGATGGAATTCTTAAAGACATGCTGCATCTTCTCCAAGCCAAAACCCAAGCCCCCAGTTCTTCCAAGCCTTAATTTCCTAGTCCTTGCCTAAACCTTTCAGTGACCCAGATTCGGGATGTTTCTTTTTGTTGCTCATGTTTTAAATGTTTTTGTTTCTTTTTGTGGATTGTGGCAGAATCATATTCTGTATTAATGAAGTTTGCTGCTTTTGCTCTTATTGACTGTCTATATATCCTTGATAGTTTGAATTCGTAGTTGATTATTAATGATTAATCCATGAATACATTTGCAGTTTTTCCAGTGGCCATGAGTAATTTTTAACATGTAGAAAACACATATTTTTTATGCAACTTTTAGATGATGCCAAAAGGGAAAAAGAAGTTGTGCTTTATGCTCTGAAAAGTGATGTTTATAACGTAATATACCTGGTCCTTGATGATAATTGAAAATTGTTTCTAACAGAGTGTTGGTGTTGAGTTGAGTTGAAACAGGCCTAAGCTTATAGAAGCACAGAGTTTGTCATCATCAAAAGGGGGAATTTGTTGGCCCAAGGAAAAGGATAGTTTTAAATAATGACAAAGGAACTCAGAAATGAACCAGGTCCATCACTGGTAGACATAGACAGGCAGACTCAAGGCACGTGAGATGCACATGCAGGGGATAAACATATTCTGGCATAATGGATATTCCCTGATCGATAAGATTGCATAAATGATAAGGAGAAGGACTCCTTACTCAAAGAGAACATTATCCAAGATAAGGAAGGATTTAGTAGGTGAGATTAAATAGAACTCTTCCACCAAGGAAGAGTAGCATTAGAACTCTAATTATTTCTTCATCTACTAACTCTATATATGGCAGAATGTTCTCATTTTACAGGTAAGCACATAAGCAAAAGTTAAATGTGAATTGAGAGCAAAATAGCAAGGCAATTTTGCAAGCAGTTCGTGTGTGATTCAAGTGTGCAAACCTGAAGCTACATGAACCAGATAGAAGAACCAGTTCCAAGTGTCTGTCTTTTATTCTAGTTCAATTGTAGTAGGTATTTTTATATTGTACCTTTCAGCTTTATCTAGAGGCAATTGTAATAGGTACTCAAAGTTTTCAAGTTAGAGTTAACTTGAAGTTGTCGCAGCAGTTAGAGGTTGTTTGCCACAACGGGATTAGAGTTAGTCCTAGGTTTACAAAAGAGTTTTTGTAAATGCAGATTTTGGCTCAGTGATCTAGTGAAGAGTTTGGGAAAATCCTACTGGGAAGTAGGTCGTGGTTAATTTTGGAAAAAAGTACAACTTTACTTTGCAAGTTGTATGTGCCTGTTGATCATTAAAATGGGCAAGGAGTATCTTTAGCCATGAACGATCATGGTTTTAGACTAGTTGCTTTGATCATTATACAAATAGTCGCGAGAATTTATTGTTTACTTTTTCTAGTCATTATATTGGATTATTGTATGATTATACACATATCATATCTCAAAATATAAGAATTTAAATACATTGTAGAATCAAGTAGAGTCAATATAAAGTGTGTGTGTGAATATATATATATATATATATATATATATATATATATATATATATATATATATATATATATATATATATATATATATATATATAAATTATTTGGCAATATAGTGTAATTTTCTGGCGAAGGGATGTCAATTGACACCCCTTGGTTGATCTCTGCCACTGTCTCTCTCTCTCACACACGCACACACACACAAAACATATATATATATATATATACTCGCTGACTATTTTTAGTTTAGATGGTTGAATGAACAGCTATTTAAGTTAATATTTTCATATCTTTTTAACCATAAGTCATAACTAGAACTATGTGACAAAACGAATTTTATTGGAGACAAAACATTTGGTTAATAAATTGAATAATAGACTTATCAAAGAAATGGGACAAATTTAAACCCCACTTCATCAGCTGAAAGTTGCATGACATATATGATATGTCTTAGTCGTAACATGTTGTGATTAAACACCAATCTAATTATTTTTGGTCAAAAAACAAATAACTTGGTAATTATTAAAGGTCAGTATATAGGTAATTAAATCGTCTAAAATGCATATACATATTGTTCTTTTGTTATATGTTGATAGTATAATAATAAATCATGCGCTTTCTGAATTAGATAAACCGATACCATTAATTAAGCTATAATTTTTCTGTACATTTTCTAATTGTTTTTCTTTTTCTTTTTTGACACCAATATAGGATAATAAAGGAATTTTCTTTGCCTTTATCAAATTCTATAACAGAAGTTATTGTTAATTCCCAAACGTAGAATAATGTTATTTATAAATGTTATGAAAATGACTAATTGTTTTATAAATGTTTTCGAACCTCATCTCAGATATATAATAAAAACATCCGTTTTTCTATTTGAGTTTACATTAAGAACTTCAATGGATATTCTCTCAATATCCATAAAATGTCACACATCCAGATATTCGTAGTTGACGTTTTTTTCCTTTTTTTTTTCTTTCACCATATGCATACGCAAATACACATAAAATAGAGTAATTAAAGCTCGAGTAGTAAGTTGACTTTGAAATAATGTAAATAATATGTTTTTTTTTTTTAAACTTATAGATTTCCTCCACACCCCCCCCCCCCCCCCCCCCCCTTTCCCATTTCAATAATTTACCAATTTCTTTAGATGTTATTCAAACGAAGATTTTTTGTTGTTTCCAATAAATTCTAACGGAGGTCCAACCTGAAGTATTACGATAGCTAAACACAGATCGAAGATTTGTACATTTTGAGTTATTTTTTTGGATTCTAATTCTACTAAATTCCATTTGATTTACTAGGTTCAAAATCTATTGTTATACTTATTTAGTTGATATTTAACACGTATACAGGATCCAAGCCAAAGTAATTGAGTTCAAGTGAATCCATACGTTACCTTTATAGTTCTATATTAGCCCCTGGCGGAGGATAAATTTTAAACCATATGAAAAAATACAGTAATTTTAAATTGTTTTTGTCAAGTATTTTGACACGTAGAGTTCACTCATTTCATGCTAGAGTTCTGTTAATAACAAAAATAAATACGAAATAATTTATTAATAGTAAGAGCATAAATAAACCTAATGTATAACAAAACTGGGTAATTTTGAATAATACACGTATAAATTTGGATCTTTTCCCTTTAAAAGATTACATCAGACAAAAACTTTAGATTATAATATTTTATAAGATTGAGAGAAACTTCTGTCCAAGATTCAATTGAATTGAAGTAGATGCAAATTTCAATAAGTTAGTTGGTTGAGAAATTCAAAAGATATGACGACAAAATGGGGTCAAAACACAAGTCAGTGTAACCTTAAAACTAGACAAACCTGTAACTTTAATGCCACCTCTTTTTCTTCATTTGCTTGCGGCGCTGGATATATATATATATATATATATATATATATATATATATATATATATATATATATATATATATATATATATAAAATATTACGAGTAGGGTTTGGGGAGGGTCAGGGGTGGAGGGAGAGTACAAGTTACGGGTTCGGACGAACCCAGTAGCTCTTGCTCAGATTCTATATTTGTATTAGTAAATCCATTAAGTATGTGTAAATATTCAATTGTGAACCCAGTAACTATAACGAGCTATGGGTTCGACGGCAAGTAGGGGTGTTCATGGTTCGGTTTGGATCGGTTTTTCCCTAAAAAGAAAGTAAGTCGGTTTTTGAAATATTCGAACCAAACCAAACCAATTAAGTCGGTTTTTCTCGATTCGGTTTATGTCGGTTTTTTCGGTTATTTGTCGGTTTTTTCTTAAATATAAGACATACACTACCAAACACATATTCCGGCGACCACATTTCCAAAGTAACACTATCAAATTAATTGCCCTTTGAAAAATCTGTTATTTACCAAGATATATTGATGATAGTTGAATCAAATAGTGCTGAATAATTTAAGGACTCAATTAAAATATGTTATTTTTAACATGAAATGGATTCTTACACTAAACAAAAGAAAACTACCAATCAAACTAGAATGCAAAGGTAAAGAACTATATTAAAAGTGCAAACTATTAACATTTACCATAAATTTTTTGAAACTTTGTATAACAATATACATATATATAGGTGTAATAATAAATTTGAAATAGTTACTCCTATAGTCGGTTTGGTTCGGTTTTTTCTGATTAAAATCAAAACCAAACCAAATTTGATCGGTTTTTAAAATTCAAAATCAAAACCAAACCAAACCAAAATGTATCGGTTTTTTTGGTCGGTTTGGTTTGGTTTTCGGTTTGGTTCGATTTTTCGGGTTTTTATGAATCCATACACTTCAAATTCTAGCTCCGCCTCTGGGGAGGGTAGTGTGACACAGACCTTACCCTGATCTCGAATCATATAACCCCATAACAACCGGAAAATGCTCCGAGTCTTCTCTCACTGTCTGAACCCGAGTCTTAGCTCCATTATACACTATCAGACTAGCCTCACACTTAGTATGAAGTAGAAAAACACTTAACTACCTTCTAACCTACAACTGTAATGTTCGGCCTCCACATCTTCCGATCAAGATATATTCACCAAATTAAGATTAATATTTTTTTTCCAGCAACTTCCATTTACACGACGTTATCAGAATTTTGCTTAATTAATGGTTGACCTAATTCTGTAGTTGGTATGATTTATATGGTCGTGGTGGCTAATAATAGGACTAGACGGGTTTATTTAGATACTATATATAATCTAAATATATATAATATAAAGTAGATTTTAATTTAATGTACTGATAGTGTAAAAATATTTATATAGTTAGATTACTTATTATGTAATTATAAGTAAATTTCTGTAATAAATGATAAATATTAATTTGTTAATTTGATAAAACAATAACTAACTTATTAGCTATCACAAACTAAAATGATATTGATAGTGTGAATTTATTTTTTTTACATTAGCTGTGTATATAAAAAACACATACTAATATTATTAGGTATAGTCTAGGATATTCTTTGAATAACACTTTAATGCAGTTCCTTTTAAAAGTACATTTAATTTCTGTATGTTCTTTAAGAAAATATTAATTAAAAAAGTATTTTAACTAAATTATCTTTATTTATTTTTTGATTGCAATTTATTAGTACTATTATTGTTTTTTACTATATTAATATCTCCACATTTATTAGAGTAAGGTTAAAAGGTAAAATAAATAAACAAATCCTTTCTTTAACTTTCTAAAATTGCAAGTACGATAACCATAACAATTAAAAAGGACAGGATCACATGAAGGAATACTATTTAAAACTAGAAACTAAGACTATGATTCCCAATATATTATTTGTTAGATATACTCGAAAGTGTTTCATCAAAATCAATAAATTAACCACAAATGCCTACTATTATGACACCTATAAAGTAACAATTACTATCATTTGAATGCTTCAATTTGCATTTTTCCTTTGAGGTTACAACTTGCAATTGATGAATAAAGGCACAAAATTCGTACAAAAGCAAAAGTTGAAGGCCAAAATCATTGCCCTTATGTTATTATAGTGATGCAACAAGCTAACTACCCAAGCTTCTTACTCCACCCTCCCTATGATTTAAGATATTATTTTATTTGAAGTGTTCGAGCCAGCTTACACATATTTTGATTAATTTCACGGAATATCTACGATCATTTTAACATTTCTTTACTTGAGTATTCTCTTTCTTATCGTTCTTGTCACGATCCGGATTTTCCACCGTCGGGAATCGTGATGGCGCTTACTAATAGGAGCTAGGCAAGCCAATTAATCATTAACTTTTTAGGCAAACCCCGACAATATTAAGGCAATGAGGCATTTAATATAAAAGCGGAAGTTCTAAATATAAATAAACGGAAAACAAGTGCGGAAATTCAATTACAACCTCTACCCAAGACTAGAGTCACTAACTCACGAACGTCTATAGAATACTAAAAACAGAGTCTGAATAAAATACAATACTGTTTGTTCCGGTACAAGGACAATAAACGAAATAAGGATAGAAGAGACTCCGGNTAGCGGGAAGTACACCAAAATATCATCAATAAAGACTATCATGAACATGTCCAAATATGGCCTGAACACTCGGTTCATCAACTCCATGAATGCTGCTGGGGCATTGGTCAACCCAAATGACATGACCAAAAACTCATAATGCCCATACCGAGTGCGGAATGCTGTCTTAGGGACATCAGGCGCCCTAATCCTCAGCTGATGGTAGCCAGGTCTCAAGTCTATCTTTGAAAACACCTTCGCACCCTGAAGCTGGTCGAACAAATCGTCAATCCTCGGCAGTGGATACTTGTTCTTAATCGTCACTTTGTTCAATTGCCGGTAATCAATGCACATTCTCATCGAACCATCCTTTTTCTTCACAAATAACACCGGCGCACCCCAAGGCGAAACGCTGGGTCTGATGAAACCCTTCTCAAGCAAATCCTGCAACTGATCCTTTAACTCTTTCAACTCTGGTGGGGCCATGCGATACGGCGGGATAGAAATGGGCTGCGTGCCCGGAGCCAGATCAATACAAAAATCAATATCCTTGTCGGGCGGCATACCCGGCAGGTCTGAAGGGAAAACCTCGGGGAACTCCCGAACAATAGGAACAGAATCAATAGAAGGGACCTCTGCACTGGAATCGCGAACATACGCCAGATAAACTAAACACCCTTTCTCGACCATGCGTCGAGCCTTCACATATGAGATAACACTGCGAGTGGCATGACCTAGGGTCCCTCGCCACTCCAAACGGGGCAAATCTGGTAAAGCCAAGGTCACGGTCTTGGCGAGACAATCCAAGATGGCATGATACGGGGACAACCAATCCATCCCTAATATGACGTCGAAATCCACCATGTCTAAGAGCAATAAATCAACACGGGTCTCAAGACCCTCAAACACTACCACACAGCAACGATGAACTCGGTCGACCACTATAGAATCACCCACCGGTGTAGATACATATACAGGAACACCCAAGGCATCACTAGGCATAACCAAGTACGGTGCAAAATAGGAGGACACATACGAATACGTAGACCCAGGGTCAAATAGCACTAAAGCATCCCTATCACAGACCAGAATAGTACCTGTAACAACTGCATCTGAAGACTCAGCCTCTGGCCTGGCTGGAAAGAGCATAACACCGGGGCTGGGCCCCACCTCCCTAAACCATATCCCTGGGACGATCGACTGCTGGCTGGCCTCTACCTCTGGCGGTCCGAGCTCCACCTCTATGATCTCTACCTCCACCTCTATGGCCTCTACCCCCGCCTCTAGCTGGCTGGGCGGCCTGTGGATCACCTGCTGCCTGTATCATAGGACGAGGACCCTGCTGCTGTGACTGAGCACCCCTCAACCTCGGGAAAGCCCTCCTGATGTGACCATACTCACCACACTCTTAGCACCCGCCTGAATGCTGCAACTGAGAAGACTGAGACTGACCCTATCGACCTGACCACCTCGGAAGCTCTGAAGCGGTGGTGCACTGATAGGCTGCTGATCAGAATAATGTGGCTGAGACCCACTACCGCCTGAAGTACCATGAGAGACCAGGAGAGTTGACTGAAAGGGCCTTGGAGGATGGCCTCTACCATAAGAATCTCTACCTCCAAACGAGGTACCACTGAATTTACCTGCATGACGGGGCCTCTTATCTGACCTATAACCACCTCCCTGTGCAAGAGCCATCTCAACTCTACGGGCCGCATTGGCCGCCTCCTGAAAAGAAATCTCACTCCCGGCTCCCATAGCCATCTGGAGACGGATCGGCTGAATCAAACCATCGATAAACCTCTGCACCCTCTCTCTCTCGGTGGGGAGTATAACAATAGCATGGCGAGCTAGATCAATGAGCCGGTCTCATACTCAGTGACTGACATGGAGCCCTGCTGAAGGCGCTCAAATTGCCTGCGAAGAGCATCTCGCTGAGTAATTGGGAGAAACTTCTCCAAAAACAACTCTGCAAACTGGTCCCAAGTCAGAGATGGCGACCCTGCTGGTCTGGCTAAACAATAGTCCCTCCACCAAGTCTTTGCAGATCCTGCTAGACGAAAGGTGGCGAAGTCGATCCCATTGGTCTCCACAATACCCATAGTCCGAAGAACCTCATGGCAGCTATGCAAGAAATTCTGGGGGTCCTCTGAAGAAGCACCGCTGAAGGTGGTGGTGAAGAGCTTGGTGAACCTATCCAGTCTCCACAAAGCATCTGCGGACATAGCCGCTCCATCGCCGGTCTGAGTCACAATACCCGGCTGAACCACTGGAACCTGAGCCTGGGGGGCTACCTGCTCCAGAGTACGCGTAGCAGGAGTCTGAACCCCTCCTCCAGCCTGAGAAGTGGCTGGTGCTACTGGAAGCAAACCCGCTCGAGAGACGCTCTCCATAAAGCCTACCAACCTGACCAAAGCGTCCTGAAGAACTGGGGTGGCTATAAACCCCTCTGGGACCTGAGCTGGGCCCACCGAAGCTGCTGGGGCTGGAACCTCCTTATCATAATCAACATGAGGCTCCACCTCTGGGACTGCTGCCCGGGGCTGAGCTCTGCCCCGGACTCGGCCTCTGGCGCGGCCTCGGCCTCGCCCTCTGCCCCTCGTAGGAGGTGCTGCTGGGGGCTCGGGTTGCTGCGCGGTAGAAGAGGAAGCACGTGTTCTCGCCATCTGCGAAAGAACAGAGTAGAAAGACAATCAGTATTTGAGAAACAGAATAGCACGACAAGAAAGAAAAAAAGTGAAGTTTTCCTAACTCTGTAGCTTTTGGGGGATAAATTCAGACGTCTCCGTACCGATCCCTCAGACTCTACCGAGTTTGACCGTGAGTTGTGAGACCTATGTAACCTAGTGCTCTGATACCAACTTGTCACGACCCGAATTTCCCACCGTCGGGAGTCGTGATGGCGCCTACTAATAGGAGCTAGGCAAGCCAATTAATCATTAACTTATTAGGCAAACCCCGACAATATTAAGGCAATGAGGCATTTAATATAAAAGCTGAAGTTCTAAATATAAATAAACGGAAAACAAGTGCGGAAATTCAATTACAACCTCTACCCAAGACTGGAGTCACTAACTCACGAACGTCTATAGAATACTAAAAACAGAGTCTGAATAAAATACAATACTGTTTGTTTCCGTACAAGGACAACAAACGAAATAAGGATAGAAGAGACTCCGGGCCATGCGGACGTCAACAAGGCTACCTCGGAATCTCTGGACTGAAGTCAACTCCCAACGCTCCTACTGTTGTCCAAAAGCTGCTGCTCCGGCACTATGATCTGTGCAAAAAGATGCACAGAGTGTAGCATCAGCACAACCGACCCCATGTGCTGGTAAGTGCCTAGCCTAACCTCGGCGAAGTAGGGACGAGGCTAGACCAGACTACCAGATAAACCTGTGCAGTTATGAAATATGTTGCGGAAAATAAACAGGAAATAAGCAGTTTATACAAGGAGGGGGAATCATGCTCTGGGGAGGCAACAGTTACAACAAGAAGTCTAAACTTAAGGATAGAACAGCCAACAGAAACTTAAATCCGGAGTAAACACACTTAAGCGATAACTTGTTGCGGCACGCAACCCGATCCTCAATCATCACTGTTGCGGCGTGCAACCCGACCCATAATCATCACTGTTGCGGCGTGCAACCCGGTCCATATCATTTAGTAATGTTGCGGCGTGCAACCCGATCCACATATATATCATTTATCATTGTTGCGGCGCGCAACCCGGTCCATATATTTATATTGTTAATCCTCACCCAGGCAACAGTCGAAAATAAGGGGCAAGGGAGTAAACAATTAGTGAAAGAAATCCCGGCAAGGGAACACAATAACACACTAAATCCCGGCAAGGGAGAAAATCATCATATCAATAAAACGTCCCGGCAAGGGAATAACCAATATCTCTTTCTTTTGCTTTCATTTCTTACTCTATAACTCACTTTATCATTTGAGGCATAGCTCCAAAGAATCAGTTCATCTCATATACCTTCACAATTCGCAACACAACTCAAGCCAATGCTCCACGGAGTCTAATAATCATAATATCTGTCTCATGCTCTTTACAGTATATAGAAATCATCAAATAAGCATGGGAGAATCACAACAAGTTCAGGATAATCTCAATATAAGGACACACGGTCATGCTAGACACCAGTGTATAGATACTCGTCACCATGCCTATACACCGTACTCGACAAATAGCAATTAGCAAGTAAGACTCTACTCCTATTCCCTCAAGCCAAAGTTAGACCAAACACTTACCTCAACTTCCATGGCTAAATCAATCTACAACGACCGCTTTCCCTCTCGAATTCGGCTCCAACTCAATCAAATCTATGAAATAACGACTTTACAACATTAATATAAGCTAAACAAATCAAAACTCAATGCCTAAATATAGTTTTCTAAGCCTTCTTCCCAAAATTTCCAAAAATTGACCCCGTGTCCGCTTGGTCAAAACACGAGGTTCGAACCAATTTCAAATCCCCCATTCACCCACGAGCTCGAATATACAATTTATTTTCAAATCCGACCCCAAAACGGGGTCTAAATCAAAGAAAAATTAAAAAGCCCTAACTCTACCCATTTCCCCCAATTTTAACCCTAGATTAAATGATTTAGGCTTAGGAACTTACTAATTAATGAATGAAAAGTGAAGGAAATGAGTGGGAATTTACTTACCCAAGTGGTCTTGAAGAATGGGGGCTTCAATGGAGTCCTAGAGCTTGGGGAGAAGAGGGTTCGTGAGAAAAATGGCTAAATCCCGTATGTTCTGCTTCTGAAATTTTNGGGAACAAGATAATATAATAAACTATCCCGGCAAGGGAGATCCACCTATAACCAAACTTACTCAATTTCTACTTAACACAATTAAATCAATACTCAGTCTCATCAATTATTGGCTCCGTGTTAAAGATTTCCAACCAAGTCCTCATAAACAACAATTAAGAATTCGATAATATAGCAATTCAGGACTCACGGTCATGCTCGACACCAGTGTATAGATACTCGTCACCATGCCTATACACCGTACTCGACAAATAGCAATTAGCAAATAAGACTCTACTCCTATTCCCTCAAGCCAAAGTTAGACCAAACACTTACCTCATCTTCCACGGCTAAATCAATCTACAACGACCGCTTTCCCTCTCGAATTCGGCTCCAACTCAATCAAATCTATGAAATAACGACTTTACAACATTAATATAAGCTAAGCAAATCAAACCCAATGCCTAAATATAGTTTTCCAAGCCTTCTTCCCAAAATTCCAAAAGTCGACCCCGGGTCTGCTTGGTCAAAACACGAGGTTCGGACCAAATTCATATCACCCATTCCCCCACGAGCCCGGATATACAATTTGTTTACGAATTCGACCCCAAAACGAGGTCTAAATCAAAGAAAATTGAAAAGCCCTAACTCTACCCATTTTCCCCAATTTCAACCCTAGATTACATGATTTGAGCTTAGGAATTTGATAAATGATGATGGAAAATGAAGGAGACAAGCTAAACAATACTTACCCAAGAAGCTTTGATGAAGAAATGCCCTAACAATCTCCTAGAAGCTTTGGAGAAGAAAGGGTTCGTGTATTTTTTGAATAAAACCCGACACTGTTCTGTTTTTATGGCTTAAAAATCGCTGGGTGAAATTACCCTACGCGTTCGCGACAGTAGGGTCGCGTTCGCGAAGGGAAGAAATTGAAAACCATTGCGTTCGCGAGTGGAGCAGCGCGAACGCGAAGAGGAAAAATTCTGGGGTCCAAAGTTTGGCCTACGCGAATGCGCTGAAGGGGGACCGTAGACTTACGAAAACGCGAGTACAGTTACGCGAACGCGAAGGAGGAGAATCTAAGGCATCGCGAACGCGGGAGAGAGGGCGCGAACGCGAAGAAGGAAATGCCTGGGCACCTATTGCAGAATTTCTGCAACATTTTCTAAGTTCTAAAACTTCCCGGAATACCTCCGAAACACTCCCGAGCCCTCAGGGCTCCTAACCAAACACACACACTAACTCGACAACTTCCTACGAACTTCAGCGTGCGATCAAATCGCCAAAATAACATCAAAAACGAGGAATCAAACCTCAAAATCATCACTTTTTCATCAAACTTGATAAACTTTCATTTTTAGATATTTAGGTTCGAAACACGTCAAATGACGTCCGATTTCAACCAAATTTCACAGAAAGCGCTTAAACCACATAAAAGACCTGTACCGGGCGCCGGAACAAAAATACGGGCCCGATACCAACACGTTATAATCAATTTCCTTTTCAAATTTCCATATTAAATTTCTGAAAAAAAATTTCGCAGAAAAATTCATTTCNCCGCGAACGGGAAGGAGGGGGACACCAAGGCAGTGCCAACGCGAGCCTAAGGCCGCGACCGCGAAGAACAAAAAGTCTGTGCAAAATTGCAGAAAAATCTGATCCTTTTTCCTAAGTTCAAAACACCCCGAACCACCTCCGAATCATTCCCGAGCCCTCGGGGCTCCTAACCAAACACACACACTAACTCAACAACATCTTACGGACTTAATCGAGCGATCAAATCGCTAAAATAACATCATAAACGAGGAATCAAACCTCAAAATCATCACTTTTCATTCAAACTTCTTAAATTTCCAACTTTTGATATTTAGGTCCGAAACACGTCAAACGACGTCCGATTTCGACCCAATTACACAGAAACATCTTAAACCATATATAAGACCTGTACTGGGTATGCCGGAACCAAAATACGGGCCCGATACCAACACGTTCTAATCAGTTTCCTTTTCAAATTTCCATATTAATTTCTGAAAAACAATTTCACAGAAAAATTCATTTCTCGGGCTCTCGACCTCGGAATTCGGCTCCGGGCATATGCCCGAGTCTCATATTTTTATACGGACCCTCCGGGACTGTCCAATCACGGGTCCGGATCCGTTTACTCAAAATGTTGACCAAAGTCAACTTTATTCATATTAATATCAAAATTCATCAATTTTTACACAGAATTCATACTTAAGCTTTCCGGCTATGCGCCCGGACTGCACACGCAATTCGAGGCAAGCCTAAATGTGGTTTTCAAGGCCTCGGAGACACAGAATGAGTGAGAAAACAGGTGATGACCCTTTGGGTCGTCATAGTTCTTGAGTATTCCAACCGGTCATAAACAATATTTTGTATTTGTAAATGTTGAAGCAATTAGTTAAATATTGGTCATTGATATTTACAAAATAAAAAAGAGTGAGAGATTTCTCGATTAAGTTCTCTTGGAACCTCAAAAAAGAGAAATTCAATAAAACTAGAATCTTTATTCAAACTAAGTACTTATAAAGATATTGAAACTCTACTTCTTACAAAGATTTTTTTGTAATGACCGATGATAGACTATAATTACGTATTTTAGTTGTTTATTACACTCTAATGTACTGTATTTTAATTGAGTTTGAACTTCAATCACTAGTGTTTTGCACTAATTGTGTACTTTATGCCTTGTAGGAGTGATTCCAAGCTATGTAGATATTACAAAATGAATTCAAATGATTTGGAGCTTTGTAGTCTGAGTAAAAGTCGAAGGAATCAAGCCGGGATCATGTTCGGGGATCAATGGATGATAATTAAGAATGAAAACGGAGAATCGAGCGGGCATACAGCGCATTGTCTAGTAAAATACACATAACTTTTCGCTCATAACTCCGTTTGGGCTCCACAATATATCGTTGGGAAGCTATTTGAAAGGGCTACAACTTTCATGTTTTGCATTTTTGCAAATTTGCGCGCCGCGCCTGTGGAACTTTCCTGCACCCTATCAGAATCAGCTCTCTGAACTTCTCCATAAGCACACCATGACGTGTCGCCCCATGCGGCGCACCTGTACAAATTTTACAGAGCCAGAGTCTTATTTCGCGCAGGAAAGGGTATTTCGTATGGGCTCGACCCTACTTGGTATAAATACATATAAAAATGCTATTTTGAGGACTTTTGACACATATTAGACCTAGGGAGACCTGAGATTAAATCAAGGGATAGCACGGAGCCGCCGTGGGGGAAGAAATTTATCAGATTCCATATTTCTTCCATCAAACTTAGTATTCTTTACTTTGTCTTGATGATTTATTGTTTTGCTACCATGTCTATGTGGAGCTAAACTTCACGTTCTAGGGATGTGGTTGACATGATTATTACGTTTATTAACTACATCTTCGTTAATTTGGATTATCATCTTGTGGTTGTTTCTCTAATTCTGTGCATAATTGCTTAATTGTCTGGCCAGCAGTTGAGTTCTATTTACTATCTATGCTATGCTTGGGAAAGCCGTGTTCAGATTAAAGTAGAGTTAGAGAGGGCTTGTTTCTGAACCCGTGGCTCGGGGGAAGATTTCGCTGTTAGGATAGGAACATACCTAACAGTCTTGATTAATTAAATACCGTACTATATTCGCTCATGATAGACTCAATACCGTAGGAATATAGGATTGATATCTTGTAGACAGGCGAGTAGTAATGTAGGAACATGTTATTCATATAAACGATCTGGTTAATTAGCAACCATAGATAATCTGAATTAACGAGTGTGATTATTGAACTTAATAGGATTGATAAACCAACCACAACCCTGGTATCTTCATCTCCTCTGAATTAAAGTCTCATCATACCCATTTGCATTCTTGTTGATTTAGTTGTTATTTGTTTAATTTCCGCAATAGTAGACAAATAGAAAAACATCACTATTGATTATCTTGGACAATCAATTAATTTTAGTTTGCTTAGTTAACGATCAATCTATGTCTCTATGGGTTCGACATTTGACTTTCGAGTCACTTTATTACTTGACGACCACATATACTTGCGTGTGTGTTTGGTCCCAACAAGTTTTTGGCGCCGTTGCCGGGGACTTAGTTATTGATTGTTTAGTTAAGTTAAGATTTTATTTGTTATTTGTTCAAGCTTTAATTTTTTTAGTTTGCTTTGCTTGTGATAAGGCAGGCTCTTCTCTTGAATGCGGAGAAGTAAAAGCGCAAACAATCTCCTTCCTCTTGATCCTGAAATCGAACGAACACTCCACAGAGTGAGGAGGGAAGTCAAAGCTAGAACTAGAATCGAAAGAGAGTTAGACATCGTAGTTCAACCACAGCCAATAGAGATGGCAGACAATGAAGAGCGTCCACTAATAGAAGCTGCAAGGCCCAATCTGGCTCTTATGGCTCAGGCGATTGTGAAGCCAGACATCACGGGTCACTTTGAACTCAAACAGTACATGGTACAGCTGATTCAATCCACAGGGCAATATGTGGGTCTATCTCATGAAGACCCGCAGAAGCACATCGAGAACTTCTTGGAAATTACAGACACCTACAATTACTCAACATTTCCAAGGACTATGTCAGGATGACACTGTTTCCCTTTTCACTGATGGGGGAAGCTAAGGAATGGTTACAAAAGGATCTCGCGAACTCAATCCACAACTGGGACGATCTTGCAAGGAAATTCTTAATCAGGTTTTTTCCCACAAAGAAGACAAAGTCACTGAGGAGCTATATTCTGGGGTTTCAACAACGAGATGGGGAGACTCTTCGACAAGCTTGGGAAAGATACAAGAAGCTACTCAGAGACTGCCCACATCATTGTCAGACTGATGAGGTATTGGGTCACATTTTCGTTGACGGGTTGGACGAGGCATCAAAGATGAATCTTGACTCAGCATGTGGGGGTAGTTGCATGGCAAGACCATACAGAGAGATCCAAATCCTGCTAAACAGTTTTACTGCTAATGATAATAATTGGCAAGGAGATGGGAAACCACGAAGAGCACTTAAACAAAATACAGCAGGTGTGATTGAGCTTGATGATCTCCCAGCTCTGAGGGCAGATATAGCGAGATTAGCAAATCAGATGAACAAAATGACAATACACCAAGCACAACAGATGCAACATGTGCAACAGATGTCTACTTGCTGCGAGTTATATGGTGAAGGTCGCACAAGTGACATATGTCCCGTGAATCCTAAATCAATCTACTATGTGGGGCAACAATCTAGAGGGCCGATGAATCAACATGCTCGATATGGTAACACATACAATCCGAACTGGAGGTATCATCCTAACTTCTCTTGGGGTGGAAATCAGAATATCAGGCCTCAAGCGAATTACAATCATCCATCTCAATCCCCACAGCGAGCAGAAAAGAATTTGACTGACATGATGAAAAAGCTCTTGATAGACAATCAGAAAGTTATGGCTAAAAATCAACAAGTCAGGGCTGAGAATCAACAATTACGCACAGAGTCAGAAATCTAGAGAGGCAGTTTGGCAAATGGCTAACAATCAGAATATTTGACCTGTTGGAGCTCTCCCGAGTGATACTGAGCCTAATCCTAAGGCTCAAGTCAATGCGGTTACTTTGAGAAATGGAAGAGAATTAGAAGAAATTCCAGGAAAAAAAAAGAAGAAGTATACAACTGGACCTAAAGAAGAATTAGTTCCTAAGGTCGTTGAGGAGAATAAGAAAGAAAAGCCAGAAATTGTGACAAGGCCGCCACCTCCGTTTCCACAAAGACTGCAAAAGCAAAATGATGATGCTATGTACAAGAAATTCTTAGATATTTTGAGCCAAGTGCGTATGAATTTGACTTTGGTGGAAATTTTGCAAGAAGTGCCTAAGTGTGCAAGTATCTCAGAGATATTGTGGCAAACAAGCAAAGACATACAAAGTTTGAAACAGTTGCACTTACTGAAGAGTGCAGTGCTAGAGTTCAGAGTAAACTGCCTCCTAAGTTGAAGGATCCTGGGTGTTTCACAATTCCTCTGTCTCTTGGAAAACAAGAAGTTGGTAGAGCCCTGTGTGATTTAGGGGCTAGTATAAATTTGATGCCATCCTCATTGTTCAAGAAACTCGGATTGGAGGTGCTTAGACCTACTACAATCACTTTGCAGTTGGCTGATAGATCACTAGTTATGCCAGAAAGAATTATTGAGGATGTGTTAGTTCGAGTGGGAAAGTTTATTCTTCCTGCTGATTTTATTGTTCTTGATTACAAGGCAGATGAGGAAGTACCCATTATTCTAGGGCGACCATTCTTAGCTACTAGTGGAGCGCTTATTGATGTTAGGGAAGGGAAGTTGAAGATGAGAGTTGGTGATAAGGAAATCACTTTTAATGCGTACAAGGCACTTAAGCTTCCTAAGCATTATGAGGACTTTGCATGATTACTGCGGTAGAACAGAAGGGGATAGAGCAGAGCCCTGATGTGAATTGTAGTGATTCGGATGGGACAACTGAGTTGGAGGATGTGGTGTTGCAAGTTGAGTGTGTAAGGATAATTGAGAAAAGAGCCAGAGATGAAAGAGGAGACCTTCTGAAAGCATGTAAAAAGGCTAGACTTAATGGGGTAAAGAAGAAGAGAAAGCGCCCATCCTGAGCATAGTAGCAGTTCGTGCCGCGACGTTAAACCAGGCGCTTGTTGGGAGGCAACCCATCTTTACTGCTTTCTTTTATTTTTATTTTTTTATTACATTATTTTTGTAGTATTTTTTTTTGTTTTGTAGGATTATAAGAATAGGAAGCAAAGCCATTGGACGAGTGCAAAAGCGAGCTAGATGGTGAGAACTAAGTGTGGGGTGCCCCACAAAGGACCATGCATGAGGGAAGTCTGAGTATCCAGTGAGCCGCTATTGCTTCGGCCTTTGGCCTTTCAGGGAGTTTCTTGTCCGCCCTCATTATTGTTTTGGCTTTATTTGTGCAATGGGGACACTATACTTTTTTAAGTGTGGGGTGGGAGAATTCTCTAAATAATTAGTAGTAGCACGTTAGAAAATGCTTTTTGTTTTCGTAGTTGTGTAGTATTTTAGTTATGATAAAAAAAAAGAATATAGAAAAATTGAACTCTTCCTGACGATGGATCTCCTAGACAGTTTTCTTGAGGGATTTAAGTCTAAAGAAAAGGGACAAAAAGATTTTCTTTGTAGGTAGTGTAGCAATTCCCCCTTGGTTTTTCTTTGTGCCGCGATTCTTTTCCAAGGGTTTTGTTTGAACCGGGTGTAGTCAGTTTTATTTTTTTAGAAGTAGGAAACCTTGTGCTATGTTTGAATTGAAGCAATATCTCTTGACTTTGTTATGCCTTGAGAATAGCGAGTACTTTGGTTGTGAAGCTTAGGCTCAATTTTTGACTCTTGTATAAGTACCTTAAATCATATGATCTTAAATTTGCTTAACTGCTTTGACTAGAGTGTCTTGATGAGTCCAATCCTGAGTGAGTTATGTGCCATGTGTGTGTAAGGTTTTGTGTTATTCTGTGCATTGCATTTGAAGTCTAGAACTTGCCCCGTGTATTTGCAAAGCGAAATAGTAGTTTTGTTCAGTCTTGGAAGTAATATAGGCGTTTCTTTGTTGAGACATATATATATTTTACCCGCCTAATTGTTATGTATCATAGTTAACCCCTTTGAGCCTGTAATCCTGTTTCTTTGGCAACCACATTACAAGTCTTACCCATTTCTTTGAATTAACCATCTATTTGAACCTTTTCACCTCTCATGAGTACTTGAATTGCTATGAACTTTGTAAAAGTTAAAGTGTGGGGTGGTTGGTTTGGCTTTTGAGTGGAACTAATGAAATAAAGAGAAAGGTGCACTGTGTTGAAAAAAAATAAAAGCCACTTAAATTAAAAAGAAATAAAAATTAGTTGTATTGTTGTGAAAAATAATTCTTGATGGTGGTGGCTAGTGATATACTTGTGCTTAAAGAAGTATGGAGTTAATATATATTGATGTGAAGGTGGAGTTATGGTTTGACATAAGTGTGGGATTTTAAATGTTAAAGTGTATGTATTAAAGTGCTTAGGGAAGTGTAGTCACTCTTATATCTAAATGTATCATACCCGTCCCGCAGCCTACATTACAATCAAATAATGTCCTAATTGATCTTAGACTGAATGAGCTCGATTAGTAGAGTAGTACACTACGGGCAACCCTATGGTGCATCTTTTGTGGCATATGAATATTATTTCTGAGAGTGAGTGAATTCTTTCTATCTTGAGTTCCTAAGTGTTCTTAAATTTTATTGTGTGGAACTACTCTCTTTTGTTGTGTGAGGACACTTGATTCATGAAGAAAAGGTAATGTCAGTGACCTCTATGTTAGAGTAAGTGGGTGAGTTGTGAATAATGCGTGGTACCTGTGAGTCAAATCTTGAGGTGAAGATGTTACACTCTTGTGCTTAGTCTATTTCAAATATTCATGGTGTGATGAGTTAGGAGAATTGTTTAAAAAAAGGTCGTGTCTATATAAAGTGTAGTTTAATTGCTCGAGGACGAGCAATGGTTTAAGCTTGGGGTGTTGATGATAGGCTATAATTATGTATTTTAGTCGTTTATTACACTCTAATATACTGCACTTTAATTGAGTTTGAACTTCAATCGCTAGTGTTTTGCACTAATTGTGTACTTTATGCCTTGTAGAAGTGATTTCAAACTATGTAGATATTATGGAATGAATTCAAGTGATTTGGAGCTTTGAAGTCTGAATAAAAGCCCGAGGAATCAAGCTGGGATCGTGTTCGGGGATCAATAGATGATAGTTAAGAACGAAACGGAGAATCGAGCGGGCATATGGTGCATTGTCTTGTAAAATGCACATAACTTCGTTTGGGCTCCACATTATATCGTTGGAAAGCTATTTGAAAGTGCTACAACTTTTATGTTTTACATTTTTGCGAATTCCCACTACTGCGGCGCTTGGTGCGCCGCGGTGCGCGCAGCGTCTGTGGAACTTTCCTGCAGCCTGTCAAAATCAGCTCTCTGAGCTTCTCCATAAGCACACCGCGTGGCGTGTCGCCCCATGCGGCGCGCCTGTGCAAATTTTACAGAGCCAGAGCCTATTTCGCGCAGGAAAGGGTGTTTCGTCTGGGCCCAACCCTACTTGGTATAAATACATATAAAAATGCTATTTTGAGGACTTTTGACACATATTAGACCTAGGGAGACTTGAGATTAGATCAAGGGATAGCACGGAGCCGCCGTGGGGGCAGGAATTTATCAGATTTCATATTTCTTCCATCAAACTTAGTAATCTTTACTTTGTCTTGATGATTTGTTGTTTTGCTACCATGTCTATGTAGAGCTAAACTTCACGTTCTAGGGCTGTGGTTGACATGATTATTAACGTTTATTAACTACACCTTCGTTAATTCGGATTATCATCTTGTGGTTGTTTCTCTAATTCTGTGCATAATTGCTTAATTGTCTGGCCAGCAGTTGAGTTCTATTTACTATCTATGCTATGCTTGGGAAAGCCGTGTTTAGATTAGAGTAGAATTAGAGAGAGCTTGTTTCTGAACCCGTGGCTCGGGGGAAGATTTAGCGGTTAGGATAGGAATATACCTAACAGGCTTGCTTAATTAAATACCGTACTATATTCATTCATGATAGACTCAATACCATAGGAATATAGGATTAATATATTGTGGGCAGGCGAGTAGTAATGTGGGAACATGCTATTCATATAAATGATCTGGTTAATTAGCAACCATAGATAATCTGGATTAACGAGTGTGATTATTGAACTTAATAGGATTGATAAACCAACAGCAACCCTGGTATCTTCATCTCCTCTGAATTAGAGTCTCATCATACCCATTTGCATTCTTGTTGATTTAGTTGTTATTTGTTTAGATTCCGCAACAGTAGACAAATAGAAAATATCGCTCTTGATTATCTTGGACAATTAATTATTTTTAGTTTGCTTAATTAAAGATCAATCTAAGTCTCTACGGGTTCGACATCCGACTTTCGAGTCACTTTATTACTTGACGACCACGTATACTTGTGTGTATGTTTGGTCCCAACAATGACTATTACATTCACATTATTACATTATTTTTAGTTTTTCGTACTGTGTCCGATACAAATATTGGGAGCACGATTAAATTCACTGGAAAGTCCCACATAGATATTGAAGCGATTTCTTATGAATGCAATTTCATACTCAAACTTTAACCTGAGATATTTGATTAAGGATGAAAACATATTTAGCGCTTCACCATAATTCTTATTGGTACATTCTTAATTACTAGTTAATATTCTCTATTATTGAATAATATTCCAATTCTAAATGTAAAATAAATAGAATATACCCCAAAAAGATAACTAATTTTAGTGGCTAAGAGGTGAAGTAACCTTAATGCTATAGGCCACAACAAAAGTTAAAAGTTTGGGGGGGGACTAAATTTTGATACAAATCTTGAGCTCCCCGTGATATGGACTCATCATGATCAATTATATCAATTTCATGGACTTAAATTAAAGCAAGTGGTCCTTTATTGATTTTTTATCAAGTTAAAATGATGTAAAATCATCAACATGACTAATCATAATTTATCTTCCACGTACCTCGTTCCCTTTCCCCACCAAATTAAAAATGGAAAACCGAAAAAAGAATGAAAAGCATAGAAATTAAGTCAAGCAAGAAACACACCTCAAAAAGAAGAAGAAAAAAAATTAGAAGAGAATTACACACAACCAAAACAGAAAAATAGAAAAAGAAAAAGAAGATAAAATATAATTCTTGATGAAAAAGTTGACGCACGGTTCAACCCTGACTTGGGACGGCATCAGAATTTAAAGTTTATGGTTCCTGGACTTGCCACAAATTCATAGTTCGACTTAGTTAGTGGATTCGCACTTAAATATTTATACATATTAAATAAGTTTCTAATATAAATACCGAATCTAAACAACTTTTATTGAGTTCGTCTGACCTCGTAGTACTCTAGCTAGCTCCTCCCTTGACTTGTATACGTACATTCATAGTATATGAAAAAGGATATCACTAACTCGAGATTATATAATATTTGACTTGAAAAATTGGCTTGTTGAGGAAAAAACTTAGTAGGAGTTTGGACATAAAAATTACTATAATTTTTTATAAAAAATAGTATTTGGAGTTAAGTTGAAAAATAGTATTCGAAATTTGAATTTATGTTTGGTCATGTATTCACTTGAAAAAATATTATAGTTTTGTGAGTGGGGGAAAAATATTAATTTTTTTTAAAAAGTGGTCAAAATCACTTTTTGGTTTTTGAAAAACTCATTTTTGATTTTTTTCCAAGAACTTAAAATTCATGGACAAACACTTTTTTTAAAAAAAATCGAAAGTAAAAAAAAAAAAAAAAAAGATTATGGACAAATGGGTCCTAAGTTTTATTTACAATTTTTAGCATCATCATATATTCTAGTCAATAATGTGCTAATCATGCTTTCCAAGTTGAAAGACTTTCATTTCAGAAGTTGATGTTCCTCTCCCTGTTTGACAAACACCACTTAAATAATAAAGTATAGTTGGTAATTGTCAAACTCATCTCAATTACTTTAGGTTTTAAAAAGTATTAACTCCACTTAATGCACCCCTAATGAGACTTTGTTAAACCACTACAGTAACAACAACATATTTAACGTATTTTCACTGTGTAAGGTCCGAAGAGGATAAAGTATACACAGACTTTACCGGTATTTCGATGAGATGGATAAATTATTTTCGATAGACGATCGATTAAACTTTGATGAACTAATAAGGAAAAGGAATTGGTCACTTCCTTTGAGCCAACCTACTATGATTTGACAAAAATAAAATCCTTAGTTCAAGTATAGGAATACTAGCTAGCTACTTGAGTTGTACCCTTTAATGATGTGATGTGATGATAACAATTTTTTTTTTTTTTTACTTAATTAAAGGTTTTAAGTTCGAATGTTAAATATAAAATTTTCAAAAAAAAAAAAAATACTTTACTTTTCTTAATGACCTTTATGGAAAACCAAATTAAACAAAGACGTAGTCTTTGGATTCAGATACTTGAAGCAAAAAAAAAAAAAAAAAAAAAAACTTAATTTGTTAATTGTAAATAAATTACAATAATTAAGATGACGTTAATTATTTTATTTTTCGTTTTGAACCCTTCTTTTAAAATTGTGTCCACCCTCGAGAAACACAACTCATGCATATCAATTCAAACTTTTTTAATATCTTATTACCGATAGAAGTTTCACTTACTGACAGAAGCGGAGCTAGAATTTAAAATTTATTTATTCAAATTTATTATGAAACTCACAACTTATTTTAGTTATTGAGTTTGCAATATATATATATTGAAAAAGTGACGATATTCAACTGAACCCGTATCTAATAGATTAACTCCGCATTGGTGACCTGATACATGTGCTATGGCAGATAACATATAATAAATAATTAAGGTGTGTGCAAACTGATTTGATAATCTAAAAATGTACTGTATAGCGGCTGTAAAAATAATAGCCAAAAAAGTATAAAATTTATATATTTTTTGCATATATATACATTCGGTATGTTATATACAAAAATTATATAAATTTTATATATTTTTTTGGCTACTAAATATAAATAATTTCTTGTGTGGTCTAAAAGTGATAATACCCCTTGATAAGTAGTATTATGTTATTAAAAAGAAATTTTTTGTTTTAAAGTCGAAAACAAAGAAAAAGAAAAGTAGAAGACGTCAAATCGCGGAATTCCCGAAGATGATATCGTTATTAATTATTAATTAATTAATTATTATTATTAATAAAGAGAAAAATAGACAAAATAGTTTGAGTTTGTTGGCCTATTTTACTAATCAAAATTGGGTGGCGCCAAAAAAGAAACCAACTACATCTTCTTCTTTTTCTTCTCCTCCTCTCTCTCCCCAACCATATTATACGGTTAATTAACGTATCGTCGCCGGAAAATTAACGGCGGCTATCGTCCGGCGGCGACTTTGATGATCACTGCTAATGTGTCGGTTTGATTATTTAATTAATTACTGGTTAGTTTTGATTTCCGCATTTGAATTTGTTCTGCGAATATTATATACACGTGATATATATGTATTTGAAATTCGTACGCGATTACGTGTTTTTGCCGGCAAATTAACAGCGGCTTTCGTCCGGTGACTTCGATTAGCAGTGCTTTACGTGTCGGTTTGATTAATTAATTACTTGTTAAGGTTTGAATTTGCTCTGCGAATAATACATTTTTGCGTCTATTTGTTCATCGTTGATTATGTAAACCAGTATTTTTGAACTTATTTTTCTTTTGTTATAGAAATTAGAATATATTTTTTTACAAAAAAAAATGAAAATTTTAAATTAAATTTCGGATTTTTTCTGGATTTTAGATATTTTTTCTGTCTCTATTTGCTAGGGTTATGATCATGTATTAAAAAACGAAACTTTCAGTTGGATTAGAACATTTTTATCTTTGTTTCCCGTGTTTTTCGAATTTCATGCTGTGTGATTTCATATTCTAAAAAAGGAAACTTGTTTGTCATATTTTGACAATTTTATTAAGTTTTTTAATTTTATAGGGAAGATTAGACGTTTTTGTTTAAATTTGGGATTTTTTTCCTGTTTAGCTTCCTTTTTGTGTCTATTTTGCTAGGGTTCCGATCAAGATTTCTGTTTAGCTTCCTTTTGTTCAATTTTTTTGAACTTTCAAATGATTTTATGCTTTCCTCGAATCTAATGTGGTACTTCATATGTCTAAAGAAATAAAAGGAATCTTATTTTATCATTATATGTTTGAAAATTTACTGAGTTTTGTGTTAAATTCTGTTTCATCACTCTGTTTCTATTTGTAGGCAAAAAGAATACTACTACTTAGGACTAATTTGTTTCTAGTTTCTGAACCATCTTTATGGTGACTGTACATGAATAATGCAAATGTTCACAGAATCAGGAACAAAATCTGCCATACCACATTATTTAGATCTATTTTCCTTATGATTTCAATATATTCTCAATATTTCATTGGTTTTTGTTCCTAAAATCCACTAAACAAGGGAAATAGTCAACATAAGAAATATTTATTTTTTGGATTTCTTCTTTTATCGATGTACGCTTGTTAGTGTAAAGAAATGTATATAGGTTTTTTACATAGATATGAATAATTTTTTAAGTGCATTTATGACACTGAGAGTTCATGGGGATGGACAATGATCTTACTTGCACGTGGTCCTCCATTTCCGCCCCCATAACCCTATATATTTATCTATCATTTGCTTGCTTAATTATTTCTTTATTCCTTTTAGCAGGATTGTGATTGGGAAACAAACAAAAGTTTTATTATAATTTTAAATCATTGTCCTAATTATTATTTAGTTAAAGCACCGAAATGGAGTTAATCTTGAAAAAAATGATTGAAGGCTTATTTGCTTGTTGATTCAAGTATGACCTCGTAATTAAAGTGGAGTTCAAATCCCAGGTACTCAAAAAATAATATTAGTCGTTGATTTCTTCGCATCTGCTCCAACGAGTTATTTGATACTTGTACTCGTAAGAGGTAATAGGTACCGGTGAAATTAATTAGGTGCCTACAAGCTAACTTGAACGCTACCGTTATTATAAAAAAAAATAAGAAATCCAATTTATTTATTTTTGAGAAACTATCTTGTGTATAGTTACCTTACGTGTAAGTTTGAGTGTAACTGAATTCACTTTCATGAAAAGGAGTTGGGTGTGGGAGAGAAGGAACAAGACAGAGGGGCTGTGACTATCTGTGTAATATATCCAGCTTGGCTGACCATGGCACTCCCGTGAGAGGGATAAAAGGTTGTTGTTGGGGCCACAGGGAAAGAGAAGGGTCAAAAAGAAGGAAAAAGCAAAATTAGGAATGGGAAGGAAAGAGATACAAAAAGAAAAAGAAAAAATTACCAAAAGTTATGGTCCACCAATGGTAAATACCCTTTCGTTCTTAACTAGAAATTTCGAGTTTAAGCCATGCAAATAGAGTCGTCATTGATAGGAAGCAACTATACCTCCAAAGTGGAATTTTTTGGTATGAATTTGAATTGATCGGGTCTCAATGTGTGTATTGGACATCCGGTGGAAAAGTTAAAAAAAAATAAAAAATAAAAAAAGAAGGGTAAAAAAAAATGTAAATGAGAGAAGCTTTTCTTGTCCTGTGCATCATTTTCTAGTCCTATTTCTTATCCTATACCCACCCCATCTCCCACTATACTTCCCCATTTCGAGGGAAGAGGTTAATATAACCTCTTTCTCTTTCTTTAACAAGCATACAATTGTTAAATTTTTTTCTCTGCGTGCCAATGTACATTCTTGTCTTGATAATAATACTGATTTGGCAAATATTAGCATAGGGGTTCCTCTTTTAATTGAGTTCTTGACATTTGCTTGATCTACCTGGTTTTGGGTATTGATCATTGTGATTATAGAACAAGAATTTGCAATTTATTGGCTGGGATTCTAATATTGATTTTTCTTCAGATCTGGGTGCCTGTAAAGATGTATTCTTTTGATCATCCTTTTTCTTTTCAAATGGTATATTAATTATTCCTTCTTTAATTTTATCTTTAGTATATCTTACTTTTAGCCTCGAATTTTTGTGGCAGATTTACAGCTGAGAAAAGGATCTTACTTTATTGGTCATTGGTGTGTAATT
>NC_031999.1:52428496-52441380 GCF_001879085.1 Nicotiana attenuata | reverse complement strand
GAGTCATTGGAAGAACAGTACAGGGAATCCAGTAGCAGATCTCAGACTGTTTCAGCTCCTGGATCACGACTTCCGTCACCGAATAAGGCATCTGTTATATCATCCTCTGCATCTAGAGGAGTCAGTCCATCTCGAACAAGATCAGTCCCAAGTACACCATCTAGAGGGCCAAGTCCTTCTCGGATAAGACCATCTAGTCCATCTAGACAACCCAAAACTTCTACTTCTGTCCTCAGCTTTATTGCAGATATTAAAAAGGGGAAGAAGACAGCTAACCACATAGAAGATGTTCATCAGCTGAGGTTATTGTATAATAGACATCTCCAATGGCGGTATGCTAATGCCAGGTCAGATGCAGCATTGCACGCGCAGAAACTTCAAACAGAGGTTTGGTTATTTCCCTTGCGAAGCTTCATTGTGTGCCTTTAGACTTATTTCTTTAGTTACCTTATAATCATTAAAAAAAATTCCATGTACCTCTCGGAGTTCTCTTCTTCTAAATTGGTTAATGGTGATCTTATGCATGGAAATGTTCATTTGGTTCCTGAGAAGTACTGCATGACAGGAAAATCTATTGAAAATGTCTGCGGTATGGACATTGTTTGGATTAGTAATACAGAAGGGGAAAGATTATAATTAATGAACTTTTGATCACAAGCAGCAGGTTAAAACCCTTTTTTTATGATAGTATAGAAAAATTGGCATTCGCTTATCTTACTAATATTGGCTTCTTACTTTCTAATTTATTATTTAATTATGTTTTGTGGGGTTGGAATCATGGACTGATATCTTTGTGGCTTGATGTTCTCTGGGAGCTTTCTGATATTTCCCCATCATATAACCGACTTGGTTGCGTTTTTGCTGATTTAACTGACAGTTTTAATTTCCGCCTGTGCAGAAAACATTGTACAATGTCTGGAGGAATACGTCGGATTTATGGGCTTCTGTTATTAAAAAGAGAACTGCACTCCAACAGCTGAAGCTGAAGTTGAAACTTTTTGCAGTCTTAAATGAACAGGTAATGTATCTTTATAACATATGATTCGAATATCATCCCTGGTGTTTTAATCTTTCTGTTTTTAGTATTTTCCAGAAAAATCTGTGGATTGTAGATTTCTTGAACTTCCTTATCATAGGATGATCCAGTTCGAAATGAAGATTTGAGTCTAGACCACATCTTTTGTCTTTTCTCGTCTGTGTAAGGGATTTAATATAGGCAATTATTGGCTTGTGGTTGAAGTTTGTAGTGATGGAAAGCAGGAATTTCACTGTAGAATTCCATGAATTTTTCTCTGGCTTAGCTCAAATCATTGAACACTATATGAATGTAGTCTCCTTTTCGTGATGAGTTTCTCCTCATAATTGAACTATTAGGTATGAGTAGGACGCAGTCACTTGTTAGCCAGAAGAATGTACCATTTTTAGGTACTATATGATATCTTCCTGTTATCTGGAACCTAACACCCATAAAATGCTTGAGGTTTGATATGAATATGTGAATTTAGATATCTTCTGTTGAATAGTGAAAGCTTTTAAACCTAGAATTTTGAGCTTGATTTTTTCTTACAGAAACAGTCTGTAGTCAGGTCTTACCTTTAACTGTTCCAGACTTCTTCCTAGTTCCTTTCCTTATGCTGATTTGACTTCTCTGTATCTGGATATAGTTTGAAAATCAGGGTTCAGAAGAACGGTATGTAACTATATCATTTTTTCTTTTAGGGAGGGGGGTTGAAGGAGAGGGGAGTAAGAAGTTTTTGTAGCATAACTGATGTTAAAACTCACATTCATTTGTTCAGTAGACAATCTGATTTCTATTTAGATCTTTACTGTAGATGTGGCGTTATTGTTTAAACTGATTTTTTTTCTGGAAATGATTGGTTCAGCTCACCTACCTCGATGAGTGGGCTTCAATTGAAAGGGATCATACCAGTTCAGTATCCCATGCTATACAAGATCTACAGGCATGCACTCTCCGTCTTCCAATAATTGGACGAGCAAAGGTATGCAACTTGATACTTAGTGTTTTGAGATCAATGATTCCTAAGACAGAGTCTTATTCGAGTTGGCTCTTTTACAGGGTGATATTGAAAGTGTTAAGGAAGCTGTTTGCTCAGCTGTTGATGTAATGCAGGCAATGGGATCCTCCATGCGTTTTATATTGTCTAGGGTAAGTTCTTATATTATTTTAAGTTCTATTTTTTCTTGTTCTTTCTTACCATTAATTTACTTTCCGTTTCTCTAGTGTTTAAGTAACATAAAATGCAATAGCAAATTGGACCAGTGTTGTCTTTTACTATCAGGCTTTGTACAATCCACAATTGTTGTTTGAGATAAGGGGAGTGAGAGAGCTGATATTAGAGAGATAGAAAAGTCATTAGCATATAGTTTTCTGTAACAGAGCCGGTAGCTACGTTCTGCTAGAATTATTTTAGTTTGTTGATCAGCAGAAGTTGCAACTTTGACTGTTTGACAAATGTAAAGATTCTCTTTGCACATTTTCTATTAGTGTTATACCGAGCATCGATTTTCAAAAATAATATTGATTTGACAGAATGAATGATATGCATCTCGGAAAATTTTTGAAGATTCTCTCGCTATTTTTTTCTTTTAACTTTCTTGCTATTCAAGATATGTTGCAGATGGAAAAGTAAACTATAGATGAACACTACAATGCTCTAGAATTAGGCTTAAAATTCTTATGCTTAGGCTTCTAGATTGCCTTTGGCCTTTACTGACAGTTAGAAACTCTTAATTGCCAAAATCCACCTAAAAAGTAGATTTTGTTTCTTGTGTAAGATAGCCTCAACTGAAGTACTAAAAGGAGAATGTCAAACAATCTATGGTATCTTGATTGCTGAGAACTTCATAATTTTGTCTGCACTGTACTTTTTTTTTCTTTTGTGGTAAAATTGTTTCAGACAATTTTCCTAATTTTTGCACTCTGCACTTTTGCAGGTGGAAGGGATGAACTGCCTGGTTTCTGAACTTGCTGATGTGGCAGCTCAAGAGCGAGCCATGCTGGACGAATGCGAAGCCCTATTGTCTTCAACAGCGGCTATGCAGGTGAGAAAAAAATGTGGCCTCATAAAGTTATTGCCTTCATTATAGAATCTCTGCAGCTACTCCTTAGTCTTCCTGTCGTATTCCCTTCTCCATTTAATGGCTTTGTCATAGTTCAACTCAGTTGATTTATCACTTAGCTTGACCTCTCTCAATAATTGTTATCATCTCCCATATCCATATAGTGATCTTCTAGTTCTGTCATTAGGACTGAGATTACTTGTTGCTTTACTTCAGATTCTTTCTTCATTCGTTGCTGTTAGGATGACAATTTAAGGTCGGCATTGATCAGCATTAGTTTTTACCCAGCAATGAAAACTCATGGTTCTAGCAACCAACAAAATTTGCAGTATCTATTATAGAAACTCGAAAATTAAAGTCCCACCATGTCTAGCTTAAATGTCTTAGGAGGTTATCTCAGTGTTTAGGGCAGCACGGTGAACTAAGCTCCCGCTATGCACAGGGTCCGGGGAAGGGCCGGACCACAAGGGTCTATTTAAGGTCGGCATTGATCAGCATTAGTTTTTGCCCAGCAATGAAAATTCCTGGTTCTAGCAACCAACAAAATGTGCAGTATGTATTATAGAAACTCAAAAAGTAAAGTCCCACCATGTCTAGCTTAAACGTCTTAGGAGGTTAGCTCAGTGTTTAGGGCAGTCTGGTGCACTAAGCTCCCGCTATGCGCAGGGTCTGGGGAAGGGCCGGACCACAAGGGTCTATTGTACGCAGTCTTAACCCGGATTTCTGCAAGAGGCTGTTTCCACGGTTTGAACCCGTGACCTCCTGGTCACATGGCAACAACTTTACCAGTTACACCAAGGTTATCTAAGTATTCGATAGTACATATAGTTCATGTAAGGAGGGTTTGTCATCTTCATTCTAAGCCTGCGCTAATTCATTTTCCATCTCTGTTCCAAATACATTACACGACGGACGGAATAGCGTGTACATTTTGATGTTCCATGTCCGATGAACTTGATTATCTAATGCGATTACTTGACAATAATGCAGGTAGAAGAATATAGCATTAGGTCTCATCTTATACAATTGAAACAAGCTTGGAGAAGTGATGAGCAGCTGATACTTGGGAATTAGATAGCTTTTACCAAATGCTTCTCAAATGCAATTCTAACCAACTCTTCCTCGTCAAATGAAGAATATGCCACATCTCCAGCCTTAGCTAGTGTGTATAGTAATAGGTTTTTTTTTCTCATTCTTTTTTTTTTCCTTCTAATTTATCATGGGAAATCTTGAATTATTCCATTCTTTTTTCTTTTTCTCTCTTTTTTTCTTCTCCACATATCTTGCAAAAAGCCGTCGTCCTTATCCTAATGTAACTTTTTGTATCATCAACAAAAAAAGAAATGCAAAGGAAGAACAAGATTCAAAATTAGTTATAGAAAAGAAGCAAACTTACCAAAGATCATCTTACGTTCTTAAAGTTTTCCTTAAACTCAAAGTTTTCTATTTATTCATTTACATACAAACAAATTTGACAATCATTTTTTCTATTGATCACTTAAGATTGGGATTGGAAATCATAAATAGAGAGCAAGTGACCATTGCTAAAGAAGATGACTCACTTTGACATAATATGATTTGAGTCCATTTCTGTTCATTTATCGAATCATTGACAGCTCTATGCATATTTTGCTTTAAAATTTTTGGAAAAGCATTCAAATTTGTCCTTATGTTATTCGAAATTTGCTCAAATTTGCCATTTATTGGTCTTTAAGTTCATTGATACCGTTGCTTTTAGTAAATGTTTAGTATTTACGCCATTCAGAGACTTTTACTCCCTCCGTCTCATATTATTTGTCATGATTCTCTGGTACACGCCCCTCAAAAAATAGTTAATTAAGATGAGATTTTGACTACTTCCTTATTCATGTCTTAATATTTAATCTTTCTTCATTTGTATTTGGACAAAATTATCCATAAGTGAGGTATTTGTAGTCTTCAAGGATAATTATTACTAAGGAAAAAAAGGAAAAAGTTGTCAATTTTGTCTTGAACTTCTGAAGGACAAATAATTTGAGACAACTATTTTTAGTAATCACGATTGATAATATGAGACAGAGGAGTATGTTTGTGTTTACCAAACAGATATACTAAATTGGGAAAATTTAAGTAGATTGTTCAAATGTGTGCAATTAGGAGGCATCAAATAACAATAACATAACAAAGGGCATTTTAATTTGTTTAAAGAACTAGAAAATCTCCAATTCATAGGTCAGTAAAACAAATCCTTCGGGGATCATTCACAAAGTTCCAAAACAACCTTAGCAATTTAGCTTATACAAAGGTTAAAAGTAGTTTATGCAACAGCCTCAGCTTGCTATCTTGGATCAATAATCTGACTGGACTTATTCCTAAATTTCCAGCCAGAACTTTCATGTATGTGTTCTCCTCCTAATTCTTACTATGTTACATTAAACATGTGTGTGTGTATATATATATATATATATATATATATATATATATATATATATATATATATATATATATATATATATATATATATTATNGTCCATCTGATTCACGTCCGGTACCAACTGATACCGCATTGTACTGCGTTCCTAGTATAAAAACAAGGTCATCAAGAAATAGAACAACAGATTTAAGTGATTTGGCTAAGCGACTAACGGCTATGAGATTAAAAGGACTACCAGGAACATAAAGAACTGAGTCTAAAGGTAAGGAAGGAAGTAGACTTGCTTGACCTATTGCAGTTGCCATGGCTTGAGACCCATTGGCCATTGTGACTGTTGGAAGAGATTCAGAATATGAGATACTAGTGAAAAGAGATTTGTTACCAGAAATATGATCAGATGCACCTGAATCAATGACCCAAGACTCAGAAGGTGAAGATTGAGAGACACCGGTCATGCTACTATTTGTTGGAACGACGGAGGTTAATCCTGAAGATGTCTGTTTACGTGCTTTGTACTGAAGGAACTCAATATAATCTGGTAAAGAAATCATCTGGATTGGATTTATTGCATTTAATCCAACAGATTTTGAGGTAAAGGCTTCAGGTAATGATTCCATTATAATATTGTGCCGGAAAAAAAAAGCAGAAAATTGCTGGATCACTGTTCACGCCGGAAAAATCACTGTAGCTCGCCGGAAAATTCCAAAGTTGTCAGAATCTGATGTAAACTTGATGGGTAGGCTCGGAAAAACACGAAGAACACACTTTCCAAAAGAAACTTTTTGAAATTCTGGCCGGAACAGCCCTCACGCGCCGGCGCGTGAGACAGACGCGCCGGCGGCGGCAGAGCTCCGGCAAGCGCGTGGGGGCGTGTGGATGAGTGTTTTCAGGTGAACTTTTCTGGGGTTTGGTCGGATCTCTCTTGGGGACCTTTTGGTGGTGTTGGATTTTGCACAACACTGATAATTAGTGACTTTGACGCAATTAGTCACTTAGGTCACCGGAAAATTGCACGGGAGAAAAATATTATTATTGATTAATTAAGACAATGATACACTGAGCCCTATATATACACAATACATGTCCTACTCCTAATACATATGGGATTAGGGTTATCTACTACTATTTACACAATGAAACTAACACATAGCAACATCAAAAGAAGCAAGGTTAGATACAACATGGGGACTGGAAGGATGGAATGTTATTTTCAGGAGGTTTTTGAATGACTGGGAGCTTGAGAGAGCTGTGGAGCTCTACAAGACCTTGGATGTTTTTCAAGGTTTCAGTGATTCTGAAGATACACTGATTTGGAACCTAAACAGGGATGGGAGCGGAACCTCACTGTTAAATATGCTTACTTGGTTGCCTCTCTATGAAAATATGCTCACTAAGCTCAACAATGGAGAAAAGTTCTAGAAAGAACAGAGTATTGGAAGGGAAAGAGAAGAAAATAGCGTGAAAGAGAGAGAAGCAGAGAAAAGAGGAAAAGAGGAATATTCATTTAGCATAATCTCCCCTCTGTTACAGATCGTACAAATACAGCTACGAATGCAAAACTACTACACATGTCCTAGACAATAGAGAACATACAGAAACTTAGATGGACCTAATTGAAATAGAATAAATATCCACTTAAACCATAAATTGGACAAAAGTGTAAAACTTCTAATCTCTAATTAACAACTCAATAACCAACATTTCTAATATCATCTTCACTCATTAAATGCCATCCTCCTTTGAGAACCTTGTCCTCAAGGTTCAAATTGGGGAAACTGGGATTTGATGAAGTTGTAGTCTTCCCATGTTGCTTCCTCAGGCAACAGATTTGCCCATTGCACAAGAACCTGAGTGGCAGCTGCATTTCCTTTCTTCACCATACGCCTGTCCAGAATTGCAATTGGTTCCACTAGAGGTTGTCCATCATGAGAACATATAGAAGGCTCAATGGAAGGAATCTGACCATGCCCCACCCTTTTCTTCAACTGAGAAATGTGAAAAACTGAGTGTATCTTGGATGAAGGGGGTAATTGTAACTCATAAGCTACTGGACTGATCTTCTTAATGATTTGATAAGGACCATAAAATTTGGCTGCTTGCTTCAGACTCTTCCTTACAGCAATTGAGGTTTGCCTATAAGGTTGTAATTTGATGAACACCCAATCTCCAACCATAAACTCCCTTTCTGTTCTGTTCTTGTCTGCATAAAACTTCATTCTGCTTTGAGCTCTTTCTAGGTTCTCTTTCAATAACCTTGCCATCAATTGTCTTTCTTTAATTATTTGATCTACAGCAGCTACTTTGGATTGTGAAATCAACTCAAAAGACAACTGAGGAGGATCATATCCATATACAACTTTGAAAGGGGTCATTTGAGTAGCTGAGTGGTAATTAGAATTATACCAAAACTCAGCTAAAGGAATCCATTTGCTCCACTCCACTGGTTTATGGCTGGTCATACACCTCAAATAATTTTCCAAGCACCTGTTTACTCTCAGTCTGCCCATCTGTTTGTGGGTGATAGGCTGAGTTGTAAACTAACTTAGTTTGCAACAAATTGAAGAGCTCCTTCTAGAAGATACTGAGAAAGACCTTGTCTCTATCAGAAACTATGCTACTAGGTAAGCCATGCAACTTATAGATCTGGTCCAGAAATAATGAAGCTACCTGTACTGCAGTAAAAGGATGAGTTAAAGTTAAGAAATGGGCATATTTGCTATACCTATCAACCACAACCATAATTGTATCTTTCCCTCTTGACTTGGGCAAACCTTCAATGAAATCCATCGATATGTGTTCCCAAGGTCGGGAGGGTATTGGTAGAGGTTGCAATAGACCCGGATATGCCACCTGTTCATTCTTACACCTTTGACATATTTTACAGTTCTTGACCACCTTTTTAACATCTTCCAGTATTGAGGGCCAATAGAACACAGATTTAACTCTATGGAGGGTAGCAGTGATGCCAGAGTGACCTCCCAAATTGGAAGAATGCACATGTTATACCAATTGCTGTCTCAAATTTCCTTGCTTACCGATCCAGACCTTCCCTTTGAATCTAAGGATGCCTTGCTGCAGTGTTACTTCAGTTGAAGCTGCAGGATCAACTGTAAGAGCACAGACTATCTTCGTTACTTCCTCATCCCCTTCATAACTATTCCTGATCTCCTCCATCCATTTTGGTTGCAATTGTATTAACATTTGACAAGCAGAAACAGCTTCTGTTGACATTTGCCTCCTCGAGAGGGCATCTGCTACTGAATTATCAATTCCTTTCTTGTAATGGATCTCAAAACTTAACCCCATCAGCTTGGTCAAGCCTTTATGCTGCAAGGCAGTGGTGATTTTCTGTTCTTGGAGAAACTTAAGGCTAAAATGATCAGTCATTATAATGAAATGACTAGGGGTCAAGTAATGTCTCCATTTGTCGACAGCATGTAATAAGGCAATCAACTCTTTCTCATATGTTGAGAGACCTTGATGCTTTAGGCTTAGTGCCTAACTAAGAAAAGCAATGGGCCTCCTATCTTGCATAAGAACAGCTCCCACACCTATGCCACAAGCATCCACTTCCACCACAAATGGTTTGCTAAAATCAGGTAGGGCTAAAACTGGGGCATTAGTCATTGCCTTCTTGAGTGCCTGAAAAGCTTCAGTAGCTTCATTATTCCAGTGAAAACCCCCTTTCTTCAACAATGTAGTCAAAGGTTTACTAAGTGTAGCATAACCCTTAATAAACCTTCTATAATAACCAGTGAGGCCGAGGAATCCTCTTAACTCTTTGATATTTGTAGGTAGGAGCCAAGTAACCATTGCTGAAATTTTGCTAGGATCTGTACTGACACCTTGACCATTGATAATGTGACCAAGGTACTCTACTTGTGGCTGGGGAAAGTCACATTTAGATCTCTTGGCAAACAGTTCATGTTGCCTCAATAAGTCTAAGACAATCTGCAAGTGTTTCAAGTGTTCATCCAATGATAAACTGTAGACCAGTATATCATCAAAAAAGACTAAGATAAACCTCCTTAGATAGGCCCCAAAAACTTGATGCATCAAGGATTGAAACGTGGCTGGTGCATTTGTTAAGCCAAATGGCATAACCCTGAATTGCCATAGTCCATGATGTGTTCGAAAAGCAGTCTTATGCTCATCTTCAGACTTCATTCTCACTTGATGATAGCCAGACCTAAGGTCTATCTTAGAGAAAACTTTGGCTCCTTTCAACTCGTCTAACAAGTCCTCTACCATAGGAATAGGGTACTTATTCTTGATTGTTAAAGAGTTTAACCTTCTGTAATCCACACATAGTCTCCAAGAGGAATCCTTCTTCTTTACTAACGATGCAGGTGATGCAAAAGTAGACTGACTAGGTACCACTGTCTGAGCTTGTAGCATATCCCCAACCATTTGTTCAATAGCATTCTTCTGATCATAGGAATATCTATAGGGCCTCAAGCTGAAGGGTTGTGCTTCTGGAATTAAAGAGATGGCATGATCACAGTCCCTAGGTGGGGGCAGTCCTTAGGTTCTTCAAAAATATCAGCATATTTGTCTAACAATGCTGAAACTGCTGATGGTAAGTCCCCTTTTTCCTGAGTACAGATAGTGGAGTTGAGAACATACACCTCAGCTATGCAATGGCAAGCCTTCTTAATCAACATTTTGATCATCTCTTCATTGTCGATGGTTATCAATTCCTTGCCTTCTTGCTGCCCTTTTAGAGTAATGAACCTGCTTTCTCTTACAAATGATAAACTTAGTGGTTTGGTGTTAAGGACCACTGGAGCAAAATGATCAATCCAGTCCACACCTAGTACCAAATCACACCCACCAATTTGCAGAATTCTCATATCAAAACAGAACAACTCTTCTTGCATCTTCCACAGAAATGCAGGGCAATAACTATCAGAATACAAGATATCTCCATTTGCCACAACTACTTTCATGGACCTACCACACGGAATCTTCTGTAACTTCATTATCTTCACCACTTGAGGGTTCAAGNGGGGGGGAGTAGATAGAGAGAGAGAGAGGATAGAGATGATTTCTTATTTCAGAAATTTCACCATTTTGCCTCCAAACTGACCAACAAGAAACCTGAAATGTTCTAGTTATGTAGCCCACGAGATTGCTACATCACATACGTGGAAGCGAAAACTTCTCTATGAAAATTAGCAATCTTATAAGGAGGATCCAATTATAAGAATGGACCACTTTAATAGCTGCTTATTCCACCATCAAGGTAGGCAATGGAATGAAAAGACTCTTTTGGAGTGACAATTGGTTAGAACATGGTCCTCTTAGAGAATTATTCCCTGATCTGTTCAACATAGTGTGAGAATGCACAGGAGAAAAATATTATTATTGATTAATTAAGACAATGATACACTGAGCCCTATATATACACAATACATGTCCTACTCCTAATACATATGGGATTAGGGTTATCTACTACTATTTACACAATGAAACTAACACTCCCCCTCAAGCTGGTGCATATAAATCATATGTACCGAGCTTGTTACATATATAACTAATACGAGGACCAGTGAGGGACTTGGTGAAAATATCAGCAAGCTGATCATTTGGCTTTACAAATTTTGTAGCAATATCTCCTGAGAGTATCTTTTCTCAAACGAAGTGACAGTCAATCTCGATGTGTTTTGTTCTCTCATGGAACACTGGATTTGACGCAATATGAAGAGCAGTTTGATTATCACACACAAGTCCCATCTGACTAATCTCACCAAATTTTAGCTCCTTGAGCAACTGTTTGATCCAAATTAGCTCACACGTGGCCATAGCCATTGCTCGATATTCTGCTTCTGCACTAGATCGAGCAACAACATTCTGTTTCTTGCTCTTCCAAGACACCAAATTTCCTCCTACTAAGACACAATATCCAGACGTAAAACGTCTATCAGAAGGTGATCCTGCCCAATTGGCATCTGAGTATCCAACGATCTGCTCATGGCCTCGATCTTCAAACAATAAGCCTTTGCCTGGAGCTGATTTTATATACCGAAGAATGCGAACAACAGCATCCCAATGACTATCACATGGAGAATCCATAAACTGACTCACAACACTCACAGGAAAGGAAATGTCAGGTCTAGTCACTGTGAGGTAATTTAATTTACCAACCAACCGCCTATATCTTGCAGGATCGCTAAGAGGCCACCCCTGTCCTGGCAGAAGTTTAGAATTCGGATCCATCGGAGTGTCAACAGGTCTACAACCTGTCATTCCTGTTTCCTCAAGAATATCTAAGGCATACTTCCGTTGTGAGATCACAATACCCGAGCTAGACTGAGCGACCTCAATACCCAGAAAATACTTTAATCTGCCCAGATCCTTAGTCTGAAAGTGCTGAAAGAGATGTTGTTTCAACTTACTAATACCATCCTGATCATTGCCGGTAATAACAATATCGTCAACATAAACGACCAGATAAATACAGAGATTTGAAGCGGAATGTCGATAAAATACAGAGTGATCAGCTTCACTACGAGTCATGCCAAACTCCTGAATAACTGTGCTGAACATACCAAACCAAGCTCGAGGAGACTGCTTTAGACCATAGAGGGATCGGCGCAACCGACATACAAGGCCACTAGACTCCCCCTGAGCAACAAAACCAGGTGGTTGCTCCATATAAACCTCATCCTCAAGGTCACCGTGAAGAAAATCATTCTTAATGTCCAACTGATAGAGAAGCCAATGGAGAACAGCAGCCATGGATAGAAAAAGACGGACTGATGCAATTTTAGCCACGGGAGAGAAAGTATCACTGTAATCAAGTCCAAATATCTGAGTATATCCTTTGGCAACAAGACGAGCCTTAAGTCGATCAACCTGGCCATCTGGACCAACTTTGACTGCATACACCCAACGACAACCAACAGTCGATTACCTGAAGGAAGAGGAACAAACTCCTAAGTACCACTCGTATGTAAAGCAGGCATCTCGTCAATCATAGCCTGTCGCCATCCGGGATGAGACGGTGCTTCACCTGTAGACTTAAGAATGGAAACAGAGGACAAAGATGACACAAATGCACAATGGGATGATGAGAGACGATGGTAACTTAAACCGATATAATGAGGATTAGGATTAACTGTGGACCGTATACCTTTTCGTAGTGCAATCGGTTGATTAAGAGGAGACAAGTCCGCAGTATTAGCAGGGTCAGGTGCAAGACGTGAATCAGCTGGGCCTGATGCTGGGGGCGGACGACGATGATAAGTCAGGAGTGGTGGAGCTGTAGACGGTTGAACTCGACTAGGTGGTGGCACTGGAGCTAGAGTTGGTGGAACTGGACTAGGTGGTGGCACTAGGGGATATAGTTAGATACTGGAGCTAGTAGGTGGTGGCACGTGGAACTGGA
>NC_031999.1:52388665-52428476 GCF_001879085.1 Nicotiana attenuata | reverse complement strand
CCAATTTCTCTGACTCTTGAATGTTATAAATCGAAAGAATTTCTCGCATTTTCTTAACCCCCCTCGGATTTGTACCATCAAATTCTGGAAAATTGAGCTTAGCTTTAAGCAAATTACCATTTGACGTGTGTTCTACTGGGTTCACTCCTTGAATTGGTGGTGCTGTTGGGGTGGGTAACAGAGGCGGGTTTGAAGAAGAGCCGGATGTTGGAAAATTGGGAATAGGGTAAGGCTTGGTATAATGTGACGGAAGAGCCGGTGGAAATGTAAAACCACGACCTATGGGTGCCGAACTCGGTAAGAAGAGTGACTGAGTTAATGGTAATGTCGTTGAGGTTAGCAAAGGTAAGGTAGAAACAGAGGTACTTGATGTTTGGTCGATTTCACGAGTAGCCATAAGTGTCTGTGGTTGAGGTGAAAAGGAAACTGAATCTGACCTCCTGTTATTGTCTAAGCTTGCCAGAATGAGTTCCAATTTTTTATTCGTGTCCATTTCCAACCGTCAATTCCTCTCTTGGGTTTCTTGAAGCTGGGAGGAAAACTGAGTTTGTTGAGTTTCAAGAGCTTCGAACCGTTTCGTCGTATCAGCCATAAATGATTGGAGCTGAGTTTTAATTTTATTGACACCCTCTGTTAACCCTAGAATCTCTGGATTTGGAGGCATGGTGACCCGATTTCCGGAGCCCAGCCGGCTCTGATACCAATGTAACAAATGCTAAGCTCACTAAGCTCAACAATGGAGAAAAGTTCTGGAAAGAACAGAGTATTGGAAGGGAAAGAGAAAAAAATAGCGTGAAAGAGAGAGAAGCAGAGAAAAGAGGAAAAGAGGAATATTCATTTAGCATAATCTCCCCACTCTGTTATAGCTCGTACAAATACAGCTACGAATGCAAATAATACTACACGTGTCCTAGACTATAGAGAACATACAGAAACTTAGATGGACCTAATTGAAATAGAATAAATATCCACTTAAACCATAAACTGGACAAAAGTATAAAACTTCTAATCTCTAATTAACAACTCAATAACTAACATTTCTAATATCGTCTTCACTCATTACATGTCGTCGAAGGCGATTTACTTCTGGGATAGAATTAGGGTTAGCCTAATCTGGAGACTCATCCTCGTTGAAAGGTTGGTAAAAATAAGGACTATAAGAACATTGTTTCATCTTCTCTCGCATCATCTGAATGCAGCTCAGCTCCTCCTTCTCCTCTCTCATCTCAGCGTCTGTCATCTTCCAAATTTCTAGGGCACAGACCACAAAAAGGAATTAGAGTCCCTTCTTTTATATGTATATCCTGTGGTAGTACTTTAAAATTTCCTAAACTTTTGTTGAGGGAAAAAGAAATAACTGAGTTTTTTACGGAGTAGTAGATCCCTTATCATTCACGTGTTAGAACCCGCGTCTGATATAATTTGACAGATGGTTGAGCATGGAGTTCCGGTGAACCAATTGGCCCAAGACCAATGCCAAACGATTCCTGCTGTTCAGGAGATCGTTTCCAACTCATCGAACCCAAACTTCATCGGCTCAATCTCCACAACAATTCGAAAAGGTAATTCTGCAGATTTGGGATTACCAGGTGTTCGACAAAATGCTCAAGCCAATTCCCCAGCTCAAATGGTTGATAATGATGTCCCTCAAGCTTTTCATGATCATAATGAAGTCAGGCGTCAACCTAATTCTCGTGAAGCAATTCAAAAAAAAGGTGATCGAGCACTTTCTTCCCCTTCAGTTCCTCATGTGGTCGTCAATGGTGTTCAAGGTGTTGAACCCGAATTTGAACCCATCAGATAACGAAAATGTTGGAGACAATTGATGCTAGCTTTTTTAGTTTTACTCAGATTTGTTTTTGGACAAGAATGTCACGTGGCCTAGTAAAAAGACGCCAACACATTAATTTGAAGGTCCAGCTGGTCTGCCGTCAAAAGTAGGGGTATTTTAATTAATAAAATTAAAGTAGTGTACGATGGACTAATAGATAAAAGGAATGTGTATTTTTGAACTGATAGATGGACGGAGGCTATAAGTAAATCATTTATCAAACAATAGGGTTAGTTTAGGTCCATTTCCGATTTTGCTTTAAAAGTTTTGGAAAAGCATTCAAATTTGTCCTTATATTATTCGAAATTGCTCAAATTTGCCCATTATTGGACTTTAAGTTCATTGATACCCTTGCTTTTAGTAACTGTTTAGTATTTACACCATTCAGAGACTTTTATAGCCTGTTTGGCCAAGCTTCTTTTTGGCCAAAAGTATTTTTTTTGGCCAAAAGCACTTTTGGCCAAAAATTGAGGTATTTGGCCAAGCTTTTGGAAGGAAAAAAAGTGCTTTTGAGGAGAAGCAAAAGCAGAAAAAAGTAGCTTCTCTCCAAAAGCACTTTTTTGAGAAGCACTTTTGAGAAAAATACATTTAGAAGCAGTTTTTTAAAGCTTGGCCAAACACTAATTGTTGCTCAGAAGTGTTTTTCAAACTAATTAGCCAAATACAAACTACTTCTCACCAAAAGTACTTTTGAGAAAAGCGCTTTAGAAAAAAAGCACTTCTCAAAATAAGCTGATTTTTGCAGCTTGCCAACAGGGTATTACTCCCTGTGTCTCATATTATCTGTCATGATTCTGTTGTACACGTCCCTTAAAAAAAAATTAATTGAGATAAAATTTTGACTACTTTACCCTTATTCATGTCTTAATATTTAATCTTTCTTCCTTGGTATTTGAAAACTATCCATAATTGAGATATTTGTAGTCTTCAAGAGTAACTATTATTAAGGGTAAAAAAGGAAAAAAATTAATCAATTTTGTTTTGATCTTGTAAAGTGAAATTTTTTTTGATACAACTATTTTTAGTAATCACGATTGATAATATGAGACAGAGGGAGTAAATGTTTGTGTTTACCAAATAGAAATATTAAATTGGGAAAATTTAAGTAGATTGTTCAAATGTGTGCAAGTAGGAGCATCAAATAACAATCACACAACAAAGGGCATTTAAATTTGTTTAAAGAATTAAAAAATCTCCAATTCATAGGTCAGTAAAACAAATTAACATCACTGCCTTGCAACAGCCTTAGCAATTTAGCTTATACAAAGGTTAAAAGTAGCTTATGCAACAGCCTCAGCTTGCTATCTTGGACTTGTCCTTCAATATTCTGACTGGACCTATTCCTAAATTACTGGGTATATGTTATTATTGTTCTAAAGGTTAAAAGTAGCTAAACAATGGGATAGCTTATTCTGTTTTGGCCTCTTTTTCGTTGCTCAGTTTTCCCAAAGCGTCAAAAACACTCTTCATCGATGGCCTGATGAACATCCAGGCAACGACAAGTCAGCTCTGTGATATCTGATGCAGTTTGATCATCAACGACAAATGAGTTCTGCCAAACATAAGGCTCATATTGAGAATAACTAAATACAAACTCCTTTTTGGCTATCAACTCCATCAGTAGAAGACCAAATATACAAACTTCAACAAACATCAACATAGAAGAGAGAAAAGATACTAGATTTCATCAATTGACAGAAAGGGAGGGAGAGAGAGAGATGCTAGAGATGAATTTCTGATTTCAGATATTTCACCATTTTGCATCCAAAACTGACCAACAAGGAAAAAGTATTTTGTGGCATTGGGAACTAATAAATGCAAGAAAGCAGATTTCAATGATGTGAACCTCAATGACAAGTACTCCTCCACGACTCAAGGTACAGATATAGTTTCATGTTTATGTTCTCGCTTTTGTTTCAACTATCTTAGGTTTCAGCTTTAGTTATTTTGGTGTTATGTCACAGTTACATAACTGACCATATGCTCTGGCATAGCTTCCATGTAAAGATTGTCATGTCTTGACAACTAATCCTAACTTGCTTGTACTGAGATACTGAGCAAAAGTGGGGGGCTTTAACAAAGGAAATCTGGAACTCAAACAACACAGTAGATGAAGCATTACGTATCATGCGTTGCACAGACAATTATACTATAGCATGAAAACATCAAAGATGACAAAGTCTGAGCAAACATGCCTCCATCAAAAACCTCTGGAGCATCCCTACCAACAGGATACAGAAGAGGAATTTCAGAATCCTCGTTGACATGATAGTAAACGGCACCGAAATCAAACACTTTAATATTCATTTCCTGCAAGCCAAAACAATGTAGTAACTCGTGAAGAATCTTCAGATATCTTAAAGAAACAGAAAGTCGAGAAGACGACCAAGGGCTCAAACTCAGCCGCATTTATGATAATGCATGAAGCAGTAATACTGCCAACTGCAATCCTCCTTTCATGCAGCCATGCCAAGAGGTCTGCAAGTTGAGTTGCCACTCTTATCCGATAATCCCATCCAAATGCATCTGACGAACAAGAAAAAGAAAAGATAACGGATGTGAAGAAGCACACAAAATTCACACTAAACAGCCATTCAACGTAATACATGAGGTAATTTAAATACCATCCAGAAGCACATCAGACAAATCTGCGATAAATTCTTCATCATAGACAGCTGCAAGCCTCCTCTCACAACAGTACGTAGACAACTTTATCAAATATGGATGTGCACTTGCTGTTTCATATAACTCAATCTCATCCTACAAAAGAACCCCTTGCATCATTCATTCAACCCAATATAATAGATAAGAACATCAAATTAAAATGTATCTGAACATACACAAAATTTCAATGGACGAATAGAACATAGATGGTCCCTAAGAAGGAGAAAATCCCATGTTTTTACAATCACTGGTCGTTTTTCAGATCCTTTAGTAATGGTTCCACGGAACAATCTGCCTGAATGAGTCGTCTGAATAAAGTTCTCAGTCTTGAAGTCAGTAATCTTTTCTAACTCGGAGTAGCTGCAATGCTTCACCTCACCATCTATCACCGGCAGACTTGGGAACTCAAAGCTGCATTTGGCGACCAGAGAACACAGTCAGAGAAGAAACACTAACATCGTGGACGTGTAGCTTGAGAAGTGCAGTCAAATGAAATGGGACATCTTCAGGTCAAAGAGAAAGCTGGAGTAAGTAGCCATTAGATTTGATAAAGGACAGGGTTCGACTTTATCAAAAAAATGGTATCGCGGAATAGGGAGAAGGAAGAACTTTTGAAGTTTGCAAAGGCAATTCTTTCATCTAAGTCTAACTCATTTAAAAAAAGAACGGAAACAAAAGAAGCTCTGTCTGAGATCAATTATGCATGCTGTCAAAAAAGTAAGAAAGTGCCATGGTATTTGGGGTTTTAATTTAGTGAAAATGAAAACAAACGTATAATGATGCAAGAAAATAACTACAATTAGAAAGAAAAATTATATGGAAAAAAGATTCAGTAGAAGTCATATCAAGTTCAAACTTCAAAACTATCTTAAGTTCTGATCCAGATGTATAAATGCAGTAAGAAGCTCCAAGTTTTCTCAAACTAAAAAACTACCTAATATTTCTATACCTAACCACTATCACTTTTGTTAACAATAATATCTTTCTTAGAAAGCAAAAGGAACATCTCTAGTGGCGGATCCACATTGTAACCAGAGGCGGATCCTGAAATCGAGGTTGCGGGTGCCACTACTTTATGCATATAGTATATCATAGGGGCGAATATACATGACACCAAGCGGTGTCACAGGACATCGCTTCCCCAAAAACTTTTACTAAATATATAATATATAAATATAAATAATAAATAAAATAAAAATATTGGATATAAATACAAAAGTTGACGTTGTCACTATAGTTATTTATTCATTTGTTCCCTTCTTTAGATGTTACACCATTTATGAAAATTTATGCGTACGCCTCTAAGTATTACCTACAACTAGCTACAAGACCGAATTGGAAGGATGGGTCGGTTCGGTTTGTTTATGGTTAACTCGAATAGGTCTTTCATTCACAAAGCAAATAAATTCGATTTAGATTCATTTTTATTCATGAAAGAGTGTCCCAATGAAATTTTTTGCTTAAAGAATAGCTTAATACTACATATTCTTTGTTTGACTAGATTAATTTACCTTTATCATTCTTGGGTTCTTTTTTACATGTTAATTGTCGAGCTATATGATAATATGCTTAAAGCGAAACCTTCAACGTTCAACCCATAATAATCAACTCAAAACGACTATTAATCAAGTTATTTTTTTCAAAAGCCAATAGAAAAGACGGTTCCAATTATACTCCAATATTTAAATTAATATTGTGTCATATAAAAAAGACATTATATGCTAACTATCTTGGAAAAATTGTTCATGAATTAAGGTATAATAATACATAGTAGAAACAAAATAAAAATTGGTATACAAAAGTTTAAAAAATAAAGAAGAAGAGAGAAACTTAGCAAATAAAAGGAAGAAAACGAAGAAAAATAGGAAAAAGAGGTGAGGCCCTAGGGCCCAACTGAAAATAAGGGAAAACCAGGAAAAAGGAGAGAACAAAAACTAACGCTCCTGTAGGGAATCGAGCTCGCATTCTCAAAGAGAATGACAATCTTCAGAAGGGACGCTCAACCACTAGCACCCACATCGACTTTGTTACTTTAGGTTGCCATCGCTTTAATATATCGTTTTTCCACACATATATTACATACATAGTAAAAAATTTAGGGAAGCGAGCGGGTGGCGTGGCACCCCGACCTCATAAGGTAGATCCACCCCTGATTGTAACTAGGGGCGTAACCACGTGTTACTATCAAAAAATAAAACTGTGTATATTAGTAAGTCTCTCTAATGAAATACTATTAGGGAGCATTTGAACACACTTGATGCATGCATGCTCTCTGTATAAACGACCATTTGGGTTCGAACCCCGCTTTCACATTTGTGTATGCATATTTAAGTTTGTTTTTCCTTTTTGTATTTCAAAACACGATGTGCTACGGTGGGCCTAGTAAGCTTGTAGGTCAAATTAACCACAACTTCTTGTAAATTTATTACACTAAAGTTTATTTTACTCGGTGTTGTCAAAAACTCATTTAAAGTGCACTTAAGCCCTAAAGCTCAAAAGAGGGGTGCTTCACCTCGTTTATGTTGCACTTCAGTGTAGGCAAGGCACTAAGGCGTGTGACTCATTGTCAATGATTTCTATCTTGAATAGAGTTGTAATAAACAACAAACAAGTGTATTATATTGCGCCCTTTTTTCTTTTACTAAAGCTCACACTTTAACTGCGAGTTGCACTTAACCCAATAGACTTAGAGCACTTTTTAGAGCTTTTCGCCTTTGACAATACTGATTTAACTACAAAATTAGACCCTTCTACAAAGTGAATTTTCATTATCTCTTTCATAAAATTAGCTAAAACATGCAATTAATTTTATTTGATGAAATTATTTATATTTATTTAGAGTACGGTGAAAGCTTTTATTTGTCTTATATTGAAATTTCTGGTTTAGGGTATACGCCCCTTGCTTTAATTATCGGTCTTAATTTAGTGATTTGTAACTCTTTTCTTATTGTCTTCTATTTGTAAATAATAGTAACTTGTTATTTCTTAACACAAACGTATTTTATATTCTGTCAAATTTCTTAGAGTTGATAAATTTTTAAATTGATTTATTTGTTCAATTTAAACATAACCTTGACTTCACTGAAGTAATATTTGTTTATATTAAATAGATAAATTGTTTGAAAAATAGAAGTGAATAGCTTTTTTGTTCTTCTTTAAGAATATGTGACAACAACAACAACAAGCCCAGTAATTTTCCGAGGGTAAGATGTACGCACCCTTGCCCCTATTCTGGAAGGGCAGAGAGTTTGTTTCCAATAGATCCTCGGCTGGAGATGGTGACAATAAGTAGGAATAACAGCAAGATAAAAAGACTGAAGTCAAGAAAGCAGTTAAACTCTAGGTAGTAAAAGCCAATGAATAGAAGGATATCATACTAACACTAATAATAGCAACGAAGTAAAAAGAGAAACGCTCGACTGCCTACCAACCTTCTACCCTAATCTTCCACCTCCACACCCTCCTATCTAGGGCCATGTCCTCAGTCAGGTCCAGCTGCGCCATGTCTCGCCTAATAACTTCTCCCTAAGACTTTTTAGGCCTACCTCTACCCCTCCTAATACCCACTGACCTCTCACACCTTCTGATTGTGGCTTCTATACTTCTCCTCTTAACATGACCGAACCATCTCAACCTTGCTTGTCGCATCTTATCCTCCACAGGGGCTACTCCCACCTTATCCCAAATAATTCCATTCTTAATCATATCCAACCGGGTATGCCCACACATGCACCTTAACATCCTCATCTCAGCTACTATTATCTTCTAGACATGAGGATTCTTAATAGACCAGCACTCTGCTCCATACAGCATAGTCGGTCTAACTACCACCTTGTAAAACTTGCCTTTAAGTCTCAACGGCACATTCTTATCACACAAGACACCGGAAGCGTGCCTCCACTTCATCCATCCTGCTTCGATATGGTGCGTGACATCCTCATCAATCTCCCTGTTACCTTGTATTATAGATCCAAGGTACTTGAAACTACCTCTCTTGGGGATGACTTATGTATCAAGCCTCACCTCCATATCAACTTCCTGGGTAACGTTGTTGAACTTACATTCCAAGTATTCCGTCTTGGTCCTGCTCAACTTGAAACCCTTAGACTCAAGGGTCTGCCTCCAGACCTCCAGCATCTTGTTAATACCACCCCGCGTCTCGTCAATAAGAACAATGTCATCATCAAATAACATACACAATGGCACATCTCCTTGAACGTGTCGCGTCAATGCATCCATCGCCAAGGAAAATAAATATGTCACCTTGGTAAAAAATATAGATATGCCGAATTTAAAATGACTTTATTTTAAAATCACGCTATGAATAAAAATGACAAAATGAAAAAGAAAATAAAAAAAGATGCGATCAAATCCTTCCTGTAGTGCTCGGCACCGCTTACACTACTGATTACCATCGTCTTAGAGCTCGTTTGGCCAAGTTGCCAATAAATGCTTGTTTTTAAAAGTGCTTTTCAAAAAGTACTTTTACAAAATACTCCACTTATTTGTTGTCTCTTACGGTGTTGATATTATTTGTCTGGTTTCTGTTGTTGTTACGGACCATTTGTCTCTAAGCCGAGGGTCTTCCGAAAACAGTCTCTCAACCCTTCCGGGGTAGGGGTAAGGTCTGCGTACACTCTACCCTCCTCAGACCCCACTAGTGGGATTATTACTGGGTTGTTATTGTGGTACTTTTACAAAATACTCCCTCTATTTCAATTTATGTGAACATGTCTGACTGGGCACGGAGTTTAAGAAAAAAGAAAGACTCTTGAACTTGTGGTGTAAAATGAGGCACATATATTTTGTATGGCTATTAAATCATTGCATAAAGGTAAATTGTGTCCAAATATGGAAAGGGGTCATTATTTTTGGCATGGACTAAAAAGGAAATAGGTTCACATAAATTGAAATGGAGGGAGTAGCAGTTTGTGTTTGTCCAACTCATTCACGTAGTGCTTTTCGCAAGCAAATTGTGTTTGGGAAATCTTTCTAAAAAGTACTTCTAAGTATCAAATTAGGAAAAAGGACAGTTCAAGTTCACTTTGCAATTAGTACTATTTAAAAGAAAAAAAGAATTTAAATATTTACTATAAAGAAATTCAATTTTTTTTTTACTCATAAAGAAATTCAATTCAATTATAATATATAAAATACAAAAAAAAATATAAATAAATTTTTAATCAATATAAAATATAGTCATTCCCAATCAATAATATTGGGGGTATTTGGTATTATTTGTTATGTACATGATAATTTAAATATATCAAAATACAACATTCAATATAAATTAAATATACTATTATAAATCACTATATAAAAGAAGAAACTACTTATAGTAGAGAGAAATTCTAAAAGAAGAAAAGGAGAAAGAGAATTAAAATATGATGAAAATAAAAAAGATAAGAACGTATGGTAGAAAAAAGGTTAAATTAATGAGGGATAATTTAGAAAATATAAATTTATTGTAATGATATTTTTGTCCTGAATAAATTAATTTTCTACTTCGGCGTCTTGATAGAAACTAGAATTTGTAGCTTCTGAAGTATAAAAACTGCTTCTGTTGTTGTTCAAAAGCATTTTTTTTTTTTGCCAAACATCTCACAATTCCAAAAAAAGTACTTTTGACTTCCCCAAAGCTTGGCCTAACAATCTCTTAGACCAAATACAAAAGCTTTAGCCGTGCCTTGTATATGTATTAAGAAATGCAGTAAATATTTAAAAATATTTACAAATATTTAATTGTGAATCCAATTATTATTGTTTTCTATCAAGAATAATAGTTACTATTATATATTAACTGAAAGTTGCTATCGAAACCCATAAACTTTCAACAAGAAACTACTCTAGCCTGATTAATCACATTTGGGAAAGGGAGAAATTAAGTAGTAAATGACATAAAAACAAGAGAAAGGTGTGAAAATGAATGTTATAAACACAAGATAAAATGACATAAGCACAGCACAATATTGCCTTCCTTAAACTCAAATCGAATGGAACTATCACCAGCATAATAGAATTCAAACGGCAGAAACACTAGATCTGGACAATAATATAGCAAGAGAGAGGAGAAAAAAAACCTAGAGTAATCCGAGCAGAAATGATGAAAACTCTCATGGTTATAGCGTTTAGCTTCTTCACTAAGTAAAGGGATATGCCAATGATCGTTGAAAGGTTGGAAATAATAAGCTAAATGACAGCATTCCTTCAACTTCTCTCGCATAATCTGAATGCAGCTCACTTTCATCTGCTCCTCGTTCTCTCCTCTCATCTCAGCGTCTGTCATCTTGCAAATTTCTAGGGCACAGACCACAAAAAGGAATTAGAGTCCCTTCTTTTATAAAATTTCCTAAACTTTTGTTGAGCGAAAACGAAATAACTTCAATACTGAGTTTTCTACGGAGTAGATGTAGATCCCTTATCTAGAATTATTCACATAAATAATAGTAGTGGTTTTGGTTTATTTTTAAAAATAGCAGTTTATTTTTACAGTTGTAGCATAAAGTAATAGGATACAATACAATAGGTTTCGCAATTTACTTCAGAAAATTGACATTCCCGCCAAACCTATATATATTGCCCACACCACTCCACTCTGAAGCAAATTCTCAAATGATTTACAGAACCATAGCATCCATAGCTCAAAGAGACAGAAGCTTCTTCGTGAGCCTAATAAACCAAGCCACCACACTCTCACAACTCAATCAAACTCACGCCCATTTAATCCGCCATAGCATAACCACTGATCTCATTACAATCACAAAACTCACTCACAAACTTTTTGACTTTAAAGCCATTTCTAAAGCCAAGAATGTATTCACCACCTTTAATAAAACTAACCCACCTGATCTTTTTCTTTATAATGTCCTCATTAGAGGCTACTCAAAAAACAATTTGCCTTTTGAATCTTTGTCCCTTTATTTACAACTTATCAAGAATACAACACTTAAACCTGATAATTTTACCTTTGCTTTCATCGTTTCGGCTTTTTCTTCAAATGGGTATGAAAAAGTTGGGGTTTTGATTCATGGGCATTTGTTAGTTAGTGGATTTAGTAAAGATGTGTTTGTTGGGTCGGCATTGGTGGATATGTACATGAATTTTTCAAGAATTAGTTATGCGTATAAGGTGTTCGATGAAATTACTGAACGAGATGGTGTTTTGTGGAATACAATGGTTTCTGGGTTGGTGAAGAACTGCTGTTTTGAGGAGAGTATACGGGTTTTTCGTGATATGGTAGCAAGGGGGGCGAGGTTTGATTCTACTACATTGGCTGTGGTACTTGCGGCTGTTGCTGAGTTGCAGGAGTTGAGGAATGGAATGTCGATACATTGTTTGGTTGTTAAAATGGGTTATTATAGTCATGAGTATGTTCTTACAGGTTTAATTTCTTTGTATTCGAAGTGTGGTGATGTTTCCGCGGCTAGTATGTTGTTTAGGATGATAAGAGAGCCGGATTTGATCTCGTGTAATGCGATGATTGCTGGTTTCTGCTTTAATAATGAGAATGAATCTTCGGTGAGGTTATTTAGAGAATTGCTTGTTCAGGGGGAGAAAGTTAATTCAAGTACCATTGTTGGTTTGATTCCTGTTTCTTGTCCTTTTGGTCATCTGAACCTCACAAGTTCTATCCATGGGTTTTGTGTGAAATCTGGTATGGTATCAAATCCTTCAGTTTCTACTGCTTTGACTACAGTTTACAGCCGACTCAATGAAATGGAATTGGCGCGGAGGCTCTTTGATGAATCCCCACAAAAAACCTTAGCTTCATGGAATGCCATGATATCTGGTTATGCCCAAAATGGGTTGACAGAAATGGCTATATCGCTCTTTCGTGAAATGCAGAAGTTGGACATATATCCAAATCCTGTCACAATCACGAGTATACTTTCTGCATGTGCTCAACTTGGAACATTAAGTATGGGAAAATGGGTCCATGACTTAATAAAGAAAGAGAAATTTGAGTCAAACATTTATGTATTAACGGCTTTAGTTGACATGTATGCAAAGTGTGGGAACATTGAGGAGGCGCGGCAAGTATTTGACAGCATCGTGGAGAAAAATGTGGTTACTTGGAATGCCATGATTTCAGCTTATGGTCTCCATGGACGTGGTCGAGAAGCACTGGTGTTGTTTGATGAAATGCTTGATTCTGGAGTTTCCCCAACTGGCGTCACTTTCCTTTGTGTCTTGTATGCTTGTAGTCATGCCGGCTTAGTAGAAGAAGGTGAGAAATTATTCCACTCTATGATTCATGATCATGGCATTGAGCCTTTATCTGAACATTATGCCTGCATGGTGGACCTTTTGGGCCGAGCTGGAAAACTAGAAAATGCATTGGAATTTATTTATAGGATGCCTCTTGAGCCAGGTGCAGCCGAGTGGGGTGCATTACTCGGTGCATGCATGGTCCACAAAAATATAGATTTGGCTCGCTTGGCTTCGGATAAGTTATTTGCATTGGACATGGGAAGTGTTGGATACTATGTTTTACTTTCAAACATCTACTCAGCAGATCGTAATTATTTTCAAGCTGCTTCAGTTAGGAAAGTTCTTAAGAACAAGAATTTAGCAAAGACCCCTGGGTGCACTTTAATTGAGGTTAATGGACACCAGCATGTCTTTACATCCAGCGACCAGTCACATCCTCAAGCAGTGGCTATTTATGCAAAGCTGGAGGAGCTGATGGAAAAGATGAGGGAGGCTGGATTTCACGCTGAGACCAGCACAGCGTTGCATGATGTTGAAGAAGAAGAGAAGGAGATGATGGTCAAAGTTCATAGTGAAAAGTTAGCTATTGCTTTTGGGCTTTTAACATCTGAACCTGGAACTGAAATCAGAATCATCAAAAACCTAAGGGTTTGTGTGGATTGCCATAATTTCACCAAGTTTGTCTCCAAGGTTACGGACAGAGTTATTGTTGTAAGGGATGCCAACAGGTTTCATCACTTCAAAGATGGGGAGTGTTCCTGTGGAGATCATTGGTAAAAGAACTTTTTACTGCCAAGGATGTTTAGTCAGTTTTTTAGGAGCAATATGGAGGTTAATGGAGCCAGTTTGTGTTTACCTTGTGCGTAGATCCAATTCTTATAGAAACAAGGACAAGAGGATAGCTCAATCACTTGTGCACGTGCAATGTCAAAGGTTCAAGTTCATCGATGCCATTATTTGCTGTTTATTTGAAGTACGCAACACGGTTTGGCTCATAAGAAAAGTTTAACCGAAAGGAATCTTTTGCTTGTAAAATACTGCATTGAGTACAATGCAGTTTAGCGAAGAGTGTAATCTCTTCTTTGGTCATGAAAACTGGTTGTTTTCAGTGGTTTACATGATTTTAGTTTGTCTGGGCAAAATCAATAAATATCATCATACGTCGCAGATTTTATCCTTACATTAAGACAGCACTTGATATTGCAAGAACAGCAGTCTTTCGTTTCTTTTTCCTTCCACCCCTTTGTTAGCTTTCGAGTTATGTTGATGAAACATAGTCCATACAAATGTATAGAAGGGCAGGATATCAACTGAAAGTTACTTTGGATCAAATAGGCATAACTAGGTTGAGCTCTTATACACATTTTTCCTTACTCATATGATATCTCATTTCTCGTAATCTTATTTTTAAGTTGTCCTAAACCTGTGGTGCGCAGGAAGTTGCTGAGGAGTCTATCTGCTTGAATTCGCAGAAGATTTGGCGATAAAGGTTGCATAAATTTGTCAGAGAACAGGCTCTTTAGGTACTAAATCCTCTCAAAACCTAAAGAAGTACCACTCATCTACTTTATTTCATTCTCTGACATGCATCTTCAAGTGCCAAATGTTATCTTCTTGGAAATTATATTCACTTAACTCTTTTAAGATAGGATGAGGGTATTCGGCACATTCAAATTCTTCATTCATTAGGACTTCCCTCGGATATTGCACTGCATATTTGCTCATTAAGTTCACAATTTATTAGCTAAAAGTTCTATCAAAGCTCGTATTTGGTCACTAAAGTGGGAAAAAACTTAGCAGATTGTTCAAATACTTTCATTTAGCCATATGCAAAATCGAGTACAATTTCTACACTAAACAAAACTTCTCACACTAGGTTTATTCTTTTGTTTGCATACTCCACTTTGAGGGATGTGGTCCGAAGAGAAGTATGAGCAAGCACGTCAGCAGTTGAGTCCACATTGCTTGACATCTGGTCCCTTGGTTTTGAGCACAAATGGATCAATTCGAACCCACAGCAAGGAAAAGATGGAGGCTAAAAGTATTGACCATATGACGACAATGGTTGGGGTCCTGTTCTGCCTACCCATAAGACCCTTGAGGAATGGATATAAATGAACAATGACCCAAAAAGCAAAGAAAAGCTTTCCAAACAGGGGACCCCACGATTGGTATCCGTTGTTGATGGCATCAGAGATACCGGCTACAACCCCAACCAAGTTGATTATGAGAATCGTCGTTGGAGGAATAAGGAGAGTAGTCCACTTGAAGGCATATAGCTCTCCAAAGTCGTCATCATCTGTTGCCTTAGATGTCACAGTAAAGTTGGTATCTATGCCAGCCAAAATCTTGAGAAGACCTTGCACTACAGCAAAAAGGTGGGCAGATATCCCTCCAATCACCCAAAATTGCTCATTTCTCCACCATTCCTCAATGCTTACTCCACTCCACCTTAGCTCGAGAATTCCCGTAGCAAAGATTGAGAGGAAAAGAGCAATGAAAAAGAGACTTGCTAAGGTGCTTATCTGCATCAATGAATTTAAGTTCAAGTCAACTGAATAACTTAGAAAGCAAGTAAGCTTGTGACATAATTAGCTACTTAGCTGCAACTGGTGCTAGAAGCGTTCCTAATTTTCACTTATGCCTTTAAGAAAAAAAATTGCATTCTTACCTCTGGCATTATGAATTTTCCAGTGAGCAAGCAGACAGCAGGGAGAGTACAGTAGGCAAGGAGAGGTAAGGAAGTGAAAGGGTAAACGGTTGTGTTAACATATGATAATCGTTCAAGCCACTTAAGCTTTCCCCCCTTGTGGCCATACCAAACTGGGCTGTGACGACTGAAAAAGATCTCAACGGAACCAAGAGCCCATCGAAGCACCTGGTTGAGACGATCTGACAGGTTGATGGGAGCAGACCCCTTAAACGCAGCTACTTTAGGCATACAGTAAACTGATCTCCAACCACGGCAGTGCATCTTGAAACCTGTTAAGATATCCTCTGTGATAGAGCCATAAATCCAACCCAGCTGCAAGTTGAAAAGCAGTTTCAACCAATCAAATGAGATATTTAGAAAGGTTATTACATTAGAGGTGGATTATGGTTCTTTATATATCTCAAGCTAGCTGCATATGTTACTGGTACAGAAAATTTTAAGCATTTATATCCTCTTTAATTCACAAACTGAAATATGCTTGTATCCATGCAATAGCATATATTCTCTAACCACAGTTTCTTTTCGTTAGTTTTAGTTTGCTAAAGAGTTTCTTGAATGTAATAGTCGAGCTATTAGAAGTACATCACAGCACTTATTGATAATATTACCTCCAAACCCCATTCTGTTTTGTCTTCATAGCCACAGCTGATCACATGGATAGCTTCCTTTAGCAAGGCTGCTGGGCTCGATGAAGGAGGGACCCCGCCTTCAATCATTAAAGTTGAAGTCACAAAAATTGCTGACTGGCCGAATTTCTTTTCAAAATTCATCTGGGACATTAATAGCTCTTTGTCATCGTCAAATCCTGAGGTAATAAAGAAAAAGAAAATAAGGGAAAAAATAATCTCAAGAGGATCTTATTAAACAAGCTGCTTAGGTTATCTTGAAAGTTGAAACTTAAAATTTTAGGAATATGACCTTGAGCATTTGCTGCATCTCCATTGACTTCACATTTATAACTATCAAGCTTCTTTTTGCGTCCGAAACATGGGCAACAGTCACAGCTGACCATTCTTGGACGCTTGGCACGTTTAGGAGGATTGTAGCCATATAAAGCTTGCCTTCTGAATACACATCCTGTGCCTACATATACTGGACCTTGTATTCCGTCTAGGCCTTTCATGTTAATCTGCCCAAGTAATAGAAGTAAGTTCACGGTAAAGCTAATCTCAAATAAGTTAAAGCAATTGACCATCACTTTATCTGTTTGCTATATTAAGTATTGTCTATAAAACATCTTCTCAATTCTAATGTATATTAGTTTTTTGGTAAGGGCCTTATGTGGCATATTTTGCTGGATCTTACATCAAAGAAGACTGTGTTTCGGTTGGCATATCTATCGTGCCTGTCTATTCCATCAAATCTTTGAGGAAACTGGACGAAGCAAACTTTTTTGCCCATTTGTGGGTCCATTAAGAAGCACATGGCTTCTCTGGCTGCCTTGCTGTTGTTTAGGTAGTGATCACAGTCCAAGTTAAGCATAAATGGTGCATTGGTAAGAACTCCTGAAACACGAACCTGCAATGTTCACATTGAGAAAATATTCTGTCATTTCTGCAAAAATTCTTGTCAAAATATCTGATGTAATGTGCATAATGTTTCTAAGTAGATGTGTATAACAATTTTGACTTGTCAGTATGTTTACCAGGGCATTCATAGCACCAGCCTTTTTGTGATGCTGGAAACCAGGCCTTTTTTCACGAGAAACATAAACAAGACGAGGGAGTTCATTTCCTTCCACGTCAGTTCCTCCACTTTGGCCTAAAAAGACTTGAATCATACCGGGATGGTCCCTTGTATTATTTCCCGGCCATGGTGTTCCATCTTGCATGATCCACCCTCCCGGAGGCATTTTAGTTGCTTTGGCAACTAGTGCATTGATTCTTACCTTGAATTCTTCATACTCTCTCTGTCAAGTACAATAACGTTTGTGATTTCGTGACTTGGTAAAGTTTTATATTAGCACTAAGCTGCAGATGAAATCGAGAGTTCAAGCTATACCTTCATTGCTCGTCTCTCCTTAACGAATGTTGGCTGGACTTTGTCCTTGAGATAATCGATTTTTTGAGAGAAGTAAAACTCTGGTGCTCGAGGCTCTATAGCAAACTTCTTGCAGAAGGGTACCCATTTTCTAGCGAATTCTGCAGTTTCTGATAGTGCTTCGAAGGTGCACATTGAAGCTCCATCATCAGATAGGTAGCATGAAGTTTTGTCAACAGGGTAATCCATTGCTAATATTGAGAGGATCGTATTAGCCGTAACAAGAGGAGGTTCCTTCATAGGATCCACTGTACTGACAAATATATCGACGGGGGCTAGCATGTTTGGTTCTCCTTCCCTCTCATACCTACATAAAAAAAATTGTGAAATATGTATTTCTCTAGTGGTAAAGTTTGTTAGAACTTTTAAGAAGCAACTCGGAAAATGATTTGACTTGTAATTGTGAAATTTATAATCTCATTCAGATTAGATTGCAAATATGATTTGTCATAGTTTCTCTTCTAGTAAGTTTTGCCTGAATGCTAAGCTCTTCCTCTTCCGTGGAACTTTAGTGTGGTTCCGTTAGTATCTAATATTGTACTTAGAGTATGGCATATTTTTGCGAAAACAAGGGTCACACATCGGCAATACTCAATTGGTTTTATGTCCATGCTTAAGCAGGACAATAGACTTGCAAAGATTTGTCACCTGAGAGAGAGACGATCAAGGTAAGTCTCACGGTCGATTGGGAACCATTTGGGGAACTGATCAAGGATCCAAGAGAAGGCAAACCAGATCTCACAGATGATAGAAGTTAGCCAGAGACCAATCGCGTCATGCACTGGATTCAGAATTCTGTAACGTAGGAAGATGGCCAGAATAAACAGCCTAGCCACAATCACCATCCGGTAAGGATTTATCTTGCTTGATGCTATTGGCACTTTTCTTGACAAAGGCTGTCTTGCTTCATCCACCCTGCATTTTCACATTGATTAGCGCTGAGTATGTTGCAGTTTCAATTAGCTAATTTTAAGCATTGAACTGATGGATTTGAGAAGAAATCACTGCAATCTAGTGAATCGGATATGCATTATCAACTAATAATCTACAGGACTAGATATACCAGAATTTTTTAGTGACTATAGATTTCTATACATCTATAAATGCCTTCTCATTTCAGCTAATTCATTCTTACTACTCCTGGCATGAACTTGTCATATGTAATCCTTTCACTTCCATTCATGTGAATGTGATTGAGAAAGAAGGGAGTGATTTTAAATAGTCAAATGCTAGTATATCTATCTCCAACCACAGGAAATAACCAAGACACAACCGAGATGCAGAGGTGGAGCTAGAAGTTCGAGTACGGGTTCAGCCAAACCCAGTAGCTTTTGCTTAAATAGTATATTTGTGTTAAAAAAAAATTAGAACCCAGTTATTAGCACTTCAAACGTTTCAAAATCCAGAACCCATAGAGTTGAAATCTTGGCTCCCCCTTTGCCTAGATGTGAGCATTTTGCATCGTGTAATTCCCATGCCTCAGTGTTATGGTTCAAGATATGTATTTGCATAATGTTTTCATGTTAAAGTTCAATGTTAACTACTTACATGGCCATATCAGGGTCAGCATAGTCATCATAGTCTTGCCCCAGATTTCCTTGCTGCAATTTCCAATCATCCATTCTTTCTTTCCACCCTCCCTCTTTCTTATCATCCCATCTTGCACTTCCAGGTTCGGAAGCTGGATACGGATGTATCCTTTTGTGAAGGGAAGATCCCAAAATCTGCTCTCCGTTTGCATGACTTGATATCGGGAATTCACCACTAACCTGTATCCATGAAATGCATTCATATCCAAGGTATTCAAAATTTTCTCTTATCTTAGAAATTCTTGGACTGATATTTTAATATTCGTACCGGATGTGAGCGGATTCCAGCAATGACAGGAGGGTACTGAGCGGAATCTTCATCTTCTGGTCCTCTTCCATAGGTCATCTTACCATGGAGAATGGTCTCAACAATATTTCTATTCTTGTTTTGCTCGTCATCAATTTTGAATTCGTGTTCAATATCATCAATATCTTCTTCATCTTCATCTCCCGCCACCCTTGGACTCCCTTCAAGACATCAAATACAATTTAAAACAAAAATTAAATAACACGAACAATTAACCAGAACAAGTTTGCATGGATGTGAATGTTTAATTCATCAAGATGTATGTGTATATACCTTTGAGACGTTTGTATCTGGTCTTGCACTGTGGACACTGTTGAGTTCCTTCCCTTCTCTCATACTCGTAGCATGGCCGGCACACAGGGAAACCACACTCATTGCAGGCCACAAAGAGATCACCATCCACTGTTAGTCCTATTTCATCCCCACATATCTCACAAACTTGTCCACTCAAATCCTTCAATGGCTTATGCTGCACCAAATATAGGACAAGAAAGAAAGTTAGAATCGGACGAAAAAGAAAAGCAAAGTCATCTTTTCCTTCTCTATATTTGATATTGAACATAAAGATATAACTTAAATGTAACACTGTGAGGGGTCGTTTGGTACAATGGTGGGATATCTTTGGATATCCCATGAGATTAGCTAACCCACCTTTTGTATGGGAAAACTAATCCCACCATTTTCGTGTAAAAGTTGTCCCGGGATTAGCTAATACCCCAAACCAAACATGGGACAAAATTAATCCCAATTCTATCCCGAGATTATTATCCTTATCCCATGTACCAAACGACCCCTAAGATTACTTCTATGCATGCACTCCAATGTTAACTTTGGACATTCCAAAAGAATGTTCCAAAGACATAATTACCTCTTCATGGCCATGAATGACGACGAGCTCGTTCCGGTTATGCGAACCAGCAACAAGACCGGCACTGGCTTCCATGGCAGAGGGAGGTGGTTGATATGATTCTAGTGAGAAATGGAGGGTGATGACAATGGTATATATGGTTTAAAGTTTACTTTTTAAATGAAAGAAAGAATGATGGAAGGTAAAATTAGTAGTACTAGTGTCATTTTCTATGTATCTTTCTTGTACCTAATATATGTCCATTCTATGGAAGATGTGTTGGTTGCAGAGTCTCCATTGCCTTTAAGCTAAGCTTCCTCAGTTTTTCAACAACCATGCACATTCTCTTTCTCTCTCTTCAACAGAATTTGCTAGTATAGCCAGCTCTTTGCTTAAGCTTTTCCTTTGGTTGGTTGTATTTTCATATTAGTCCCAATTTTTTTCTTATATTGCTTGAATGTCCTTTACTTTTGAGAATTACTATTATGAATCATTAATGTCAGATATGGCTTTTATTCAAAACATGATTAGTATAAAGGAGTTTTCCATTCTCTCTCTCTCTCTCTCTCTCTCTCTCACACACACACACACACACATACATATTAACAGATTTGCTAGTATGTCAGCTCTTTGCTTAAGCTTTTCCTTTGGTTGGTTGTATTTTCATATTAGTCCCAAGGTTTTTCTTATATTGCTTGAATGGTCTTTTACTTTTGAGAATTACTATTATGAATCATTAAATTTCAGATATGGATTTTATTCAAATCATGATTAGGATAAAAGTTTTTAGTAAGTCAAATTTCTTTCAATTGGAAAGCACACATTAATTTCTAATTTGGAAAGAAACTTATTGATTGGAGTCTAGGTTTTATTTTCTTTGTCGTTAAAAGAAGTTTTTTATGACAATTTTTTTAGAAGTGGAATATATAAGAAAATTGCATAAGTTTTTTAAGGGAGAAAGTCAACACTATAAATAACAGTGTGAAAGATACCGAAAAACTGAAGCTCTTATGTAAGTATTTTTGATTCTGTACTCAATAACTTTATTAACTCAAATCGTATCCAACGATACCTTAGAGCTTATCTGAAACTTAATCACATTCAATGATGTGATAGTAACCGTTTAAAATCATATTTGAAAAAAAATAAAAGTAACCCATTTATTTAGTAATTATTAAACAAAATAAATTGCAAAAGAAAAACTACCATGAAGAAATAATTTAATTTCACCCAGATTTTTGTTCTCATATTGAAGTTACTCAACCAGATTTTACAGGTAGTTTGGTTTGAAGACGGGATAGGTAAGATATTCACATTATTAGAGGAAATGTTATAGTATACAAAAATTAATACTCCTTCGTTTCATTTTATATGATCGTGTTTGACGGTCTCATAATTAGATATTAATTAGTAATGATGGAAGAATATTCTAAAATAGTGGTCGTGAAAGAGAGAAACATATTCCATTAATGTTAAGATATGACTACTTCAATAATTTAATTTCTTGAAAGTTGCAAATGTCGTATAGAAATAGAATTATGTTAGATATCTTGAGAACTAATAAAACAAAAAAAGTATCATATAATTTAGAAGCGGAATGAATGTTTCAAACTTAGCGAACAGAAAAACCTTAGTACTAAAAAGGAAGAAAATAACCACGATTAAATATCTTTGAAATCGATCCTATATTTGAATGCCAACAAGAAATATCGTTAGAGGATGCTTAGGCTTCAAGTACTTCTATATAAAGTTTCCCACAAAATAAGCTATTGAAAGTGTAGCTAGAAAACTAATTGATAGCTCATCATTCTGATAGGAAAGTCCCTCCTTTGGTATAAAACTCTAACCATACAAAAATGAAAAGGAGAAAAAGAGAGTACCCAAATTCTCTCTCTTTTTTTGGCAAAGGTAGTGTTGTGTCCGAGTCAGCTTGCGCATCTCGACTGGATATCTGTTACTTCCCACCAGTATAGGTACTAGATAATACAGGAATTGAATAACTCCATTCACTATAACTTAAAACCATTCTCCTCTTCATCACTTTGGCCCGGAGCTAGTCTAGGGTGTAGGTGCATAGGCTCGGATAGGTGGTAAGCGATCCCTCTCCTTATTTTGTAGTAGGGCGATTGGATGGCAAGGGAACACAAGTCTCATTCTACTTGGGATTTTGTATTTGGAGATAGAGAGCGGGGTCCAAAATAGCATGATGTCTTTGTCCGGAGCTTCCGGCCCATCAAGCTCTTCAAGAGGTGGAACCGGCCCAGACCGGGCAGACCTAGGGAAAAAGGTCACCCAGCATTTTTACATCTGCTGGATATTTGAACCCTTATCTGCTATGGTCCATTCTACCTTTGATTGACCGATAGGCCACACCCCTGGATACTTAGAGAATATTCAAATTCCTCATGTCATTGCGTGAAATATAACAAGTGAAGTAAAGCTCAACTTACTTCAACTTTACCTATTAGATGTTACTACAAAAACTTGAATGTTTCTTGCTACTGTTACAGACACTACACAAGTGTATATCCTATTACAGGCTTGTATTTGACTAATTCTATACAAGACATATATCAGGGTGGCATCTCACATTTCACTTTAGAAACATATGCATATGATTATCTGCTAATAAATTCATCTGATGCTCAAACACTGGCTGAAACTTCAGTTGCTGATTTTTCCTTTTTCTTCGGTTGCTCTTGACCTTTCTGTACAATAGCCTTATTCGGTACCAATACTATGAACATGTTCCTATCCCTGAAACTTTTGTTCTCCTCAGTTGCAAGCTGCGAATGGCACCATAATATAAGACGTTAACTAGCCGGAGAGGGAAAAAGAGTTAGATTACTACTTCACGCGAACTAATTGAAATCCTGCATGCACCAAACCTACCTCGCCAATGTCATTCTGAAAACGCTTTATTAGCTCAATAGCATTATTTCTGAACTCATTTTCACGGCCTTTTAAGTTCACTATGATTTTTACCTGCAGGAATTAACAATAAGTAACGTTTTAAACATTAAACCATCAAATTCGCTAAAGCGCTGCATGCTGAAATACAAGATTCCGAGCTACCTTGTCACCGTCTTTCAAAAACTTCTGAGCAGCTCTCAAACGCACTGAATAATCATGAGAATCAATATTGTAACTGCAATAATATTCAAGAGAACTTTCAGATACCAGGAAAGGAGGCCAAAACAAACGAGGGAAAATAGGGTAAAAGATGTACCATGCCGCAACATATTAGTAAAGATTAGCGCTACAACCGTAAAAGATGTGACCTACTAGGTTTACTGGTCTTTTTTACTTCAGAGAACATTGATATTGAAGCAGTTACCATGTGTTAAAACCTAACAATATAACTAACTTTTCTTGCTGGTAAATATGTCAAGCAATTCAACTAAAGCAAAGAGAAATACAAATATTGGAAATTCCCCCTTTTACCATTGAGAAAGCCTATTAACACAGAGAAATGGGAAGAAAACTTCATGCACTTTTTTTCATAGAGGCTAAATCGACAGAGCAGCAATCACTTTAGAGACGGAGGAAAAGGCTACACAGCACAATTGTTGACACAAAAGAGTAGTGTGCAGATGAGAATAACCGTTTCTGAAGACTTACAACTCTGAAAAAGGTGAAAAAAATGCAAGACCTATGGTGTGTGAGGTTCAAAAGGACTTACTGGTCTTCTGAAAAGGAGAAACGAAAGGTAAGTCACCGTAACTAGAATTTCATGTGTCAAGTCATAATAGCCATTTCTTTTCATAGACAAGTCGTAGATACTTGTAAAGAGTTAAATGCTTACGATGAGCTCTCAGAGCCACTCCTTAGTAAACATCCAAAACTAGTTAACTCCATGTTGATCCACATCAATATCAATAAACACATTAGGCAACTAGTTCATGATTATTACTTCTCCTTAAATTGAGGATACCTCAGAAGAGTCGATGTACACAGACGAACAATGAGTTAGATTATGCCTCCGGTACTATCTTCTAACATAGCTAAAATATACTCTCTCTGTCCCAATTTATGTGTTATACTTTCTTTTTTAGTCTGTCCCAAAGAGAACGCCATACCTCCTTATTTAGAAAAAATTTAACTTTAAACTTCCTACTTTACCCTTAATGAGATGATTTTATAGCCACACACTTTAGACCACAAGTTTCAAAAGTCTTCATTTCTTTCTTAAACTCCGTTCCGAGTCAAACAATGTCACATAAATTGGGAAGGAGAGAGTATGTTTTCTCAATAAGTAAATAAAGAATCTAATAGCTAAAATATTTTCCTTTCCTAGTTTACCAAGGATTTTTCACATTTGCTCAACTCTCACAAAATCTCATGCTCTCTCTATCTTCTCTAAAACTCTGAAATTCCAGGATTTCACTTTCTTAGCCATCAAGGAAAAGGTTTTCAAGGTCCATGTCTTTACTCAAGCCAAAGCAGATGTGACTTATATTTCTCTGTTATCTTTTCAGTCTTATGTTAGTTTAGCAATTTACTCGTCACAGTCTCATTTTATATTAAATCAAAATGATTTAAATTCAGAAGGTAAAATCAACAAAGAAGTACAAAAAGGCTTCTATTGTTAGTGTATGCCCCATTCGACATAGTCAGATGGAAGCCAACAAATTAGAGACACATCTCTGGATTTTATGAATGAACAAATTGATGCCTGATTATTTTGCATTTGTATATGATATCAGCCGATGGTTTTTCAAGTCTAGAGGCACTTCATTCTTGCTGTTCTAGTGTTAGTATTATATATATGCATTAAATGATTTTGATATTCTCACCTCTCGGCCCAATCGCAACGCTAATGATAAGAATTTATTTTAAGATAACTGCAACTCAAATGAATTATTTCCAGGAAAGAAGGCACATCCAGAGACTACAGAAAAACCATAAACAATACAGAATAAAACTTTAAATACTGAACCACCAAAAACAAACTAAAGGAGAAAATATGGCCATAGTGTTAAAGCTTTTCACCAAGTGGCCATCTAATGAAGGACTAGGAAAAAAGCTAAACATTTTCTCTTATAAACATCAGCGCTAGGTATACATGATATGGAACCTTACCCCATTTTGAGCTCCTTCAAATCCATGCGGCTGGCTGTCATTTAAAAGAAAAAATTCATCCGTAAAAGGAAGTTAAAATGGGATCTATATTTCAAATGAAAAGCAAACCTCTAAAAGGCAAGACATGTACCGGCATTTTTCTTTTGCTGCTCCTTTTTCTTCTTTTGCAGTTCATACTTATACTTACTGCCAAAAACAAAGCAAAATATCAATGTACTGACCTCTTAGTAATTAAAAATAATAAGAAACCCGTGAAAAAGATCATTGCATCTAGTCAGCATACAAACGACCTAAAATTGATATGCAGATAATAATTTGCACTATAACGTAATAGTCAAGCAAAAATAACACAGCATAATACCTATGATCGTAATTTCTAACCCACCTAATTCAAGCCAAATAGTATGCTTTTCGAAACTTGCTTGGTTTTATATGATTTTCGCAGTTTCATACAAGCTCGGCTTCTGGTTTAAGAAATACTCTTAACCCAGTTTGGTAAAAAAGAATCAAAATTCCAGCTCAAGCAGATCGTATTTCATGATTTTTACTCTTTCATTCTATTCCCAAGAACACAAAAACAATTATACAACGCTACGGAATAGTAAACACTCTTAAGTCTTATACTAGTAACAAGTTCATGTAAAACTACGACTAATGAAACGGAACAAAGGGCATACCAATTACTCTTATTAGATGTTTCAAGCTACAAATTACGACCTTAATGACTCATATGGCTTATACTCAAATTCTGCACGTGTGTAACTAGATCATTCCAGGAATCAAGAAGTATCTGTCATGATTGAAAATCAGAGACAACAAAAAACTTCTGATGGATATATCTTACTTGTAATCCATCATTTTGACAACCGGCGGATCTGCTTCTGGAGATAGAATCACCTACAAACATCCGCCAAAGAAAGAATAATATAATCAAACCAATATTAACTTTATCCTAATCAGTATTCTGGATAAGCTACTCTTCGTCTAGCTCAACCTAGGATAGAACTTCTGTTGACCACTAAATACATCATCTTGCATTTCAATTTTTTTTTCCTGCAAGTAATGTACTCCCTTCTAACCAGGGGCGGATCCACCGTTACAGTACCAGTTCATCTAAACCCAATATTTTCGACATGGAGCACAAATTTATACGTAAAAGTTCACTAAAATTGCAACAAATAGAAGATATGAACCCATTACTTTAAAAATATAATGGGTTCATGCGAAGAATTTTAAAGGTTGGACCCATAGAGTTTAAATCTTCAAAACGCCTTTGCTTCTAACTACACCTAATAACCTGAAGCAATATTATTCTCATCTTCCTGTAAACCCCCACTCCCACCCCTCCCACCCCACCCCAAAAAAATACCAGTACAGAGTATATTATTTTTCTTCTTGGAGCTTCATAACTGCAGTCAACTTTGCCTAGTTTAACACATATAACTGCATTATATTTTACCATATTTTGAATAAAATTCTTTTCTTGACTCCACATTATTTTTTACCATACAACACAAGATTACTAGCACAAACGCCGCGCAATAGAGGACTACATTATCACAGTTGACGGATACTTTATTATCCCCATAAGCACAAAACTTGAAGAAAAAAGTTACATACAATCAATTCAGTCTTTCAGAGACATACCAAGTCAAGGCTTGCATCCTCAGCTTTCTGAAGAGCTTCCATTTTTGACACTATCCCCAGCTATATAAGAAAAACCAATTAAACAAAATCAATGATTAATAACAACTATGAAACCAACACAAGAAGCAAATATGAAATTAGACTAACCATGTTCTGCTTTTCATCAATGAGCCTAACCTTGTCTGACCTATTTCAAAGCACCACAAAAAAACTAAAAAAGTTAACATCTCTAACACAAGCCCAATACATTTCAACATTTAAAAAGAACATTTAATATCACAATAACTAAGAAAACCAAAAAAAGGACATGAGTTTCCTCTAAACATTACAACAAGCTGAGCGCACAACAGAAGAAACTAAAATAAAGTTTACATCTTTAACAAGAACCTAATACATTTTAAAATTAAACAAAAACATTTAATATGAAAATAACCAAAAAACTCTATCAAAAAGCAAAATGGATATAAGAATTTCACATAATGTTACTCAAGCTGAGTGCATAACAAAAGAACATGTGGAATACCTAATAGAGGAAATATCAAGGGCTTCATCATCATCAGAACGTGGGGGCGGCCGGAAGTTACCACGGCCGCCTCCGCCGCCGTAGCGGGCGGAGACAGTGGCAGCATAATAGATAAGGGAGGAGCAAGAACGGAGCTGAGGAAGGTGAAAACGGAGGCCACAAAGAGAAGAATTAAGAGAAGGAAGAAAAAGGGGTTTAGTATTTGGTTTAGAGGAAATGGTGGGTGTGAGAGTGAAGGTGGTAAGACCCGCCATGGATGATGGTGGGTGGGTGGGTGGGTGGTTTTACAGAGAGAGTTAACACACAGTGTGGTGGATCTTATCCATAGGTGCTTTTGCTCTTGAGGCTTGGCTACAAGTCTTTTTGTTTGGTGATATTTAAGGGTCCACATATTAATGGGTTGGATTATAAATATTTTAGGTCATTGGTCAATTTGGGTTGAGCCAAGTTAACCTATTATATTTTAGGGATTTTTATATTTCTATACCATATAGAAACCTTATTACCCTTAATGTTTAAGGTTTGATATAATTATATTTAGTGTACCAAATTACCAATTCTATACCATAGTGTATTTTAAGAGTACAATTAATGCAGCATATATCCTTCCTTAATTCAAGGTACCAAAAATGGGCCGTTTTTTTTTTTCTGTATCTTTTAGCAGCTTCACCGTTTCTGAAAACTTTGGCCCCAATTTCACTGCAAAACATCAAAATAGGAAAATATTTTTATTGTTTTCTTAAAGAAGGAAAAAGGAAAAGAATGAACTAGATGTAAATAGACGCATACCATGCTCACGAATTCTATAAGCATAACTTTTTGCCTTCTTTCCCAATTTCCTCTTCTGCATAATTATAGCAGAATCATCTTGACCTGCAATTAATATCAATGTATAAAAGAGTTAGGAAAAATGAGTTTTGTTTAATTTTCCTGTTTTTCATAAATATTCTGGACATACTTGGTTTTGACTAAAATTCAGATTGAAACTCGAAGAAGAACAAGACATATTGCAAAAATTTGTAGACCGTTTTTTGCAGAAGATTTTGTAGAAATTTTAGTCGTTTTGGATTTGTGAAAACAGAAAACAATGCATCTACAATCAGAATACAGATAATCTACAATTTATCTACAAACTGGATACATTGAATTTTAATATCCCAATTCCCATTTCAATTGTAGATAATTTGTAGATATAGTGAAAATTTTGTAGTCATCCATTTTAGGATGTCAGACATTTTGAAATCAACAATTTCTAATCATAGATTGTAGTTTATTTTTTGTCGTATAAATATAGTAACTTTGTAGATAATTTTGAAAACAACATTGCTTTATTCTTTCATTAAACTGATTTGTAGTTTAATTGTAGGCAAATGTAGTAATTTTGTAGATAATACTGTAAAACCATAATTCTATGCAATTTTGAACTATACAAACTTGCACTTGTGATATCGTTGGTGATTGTCAATTCAATATTGAAATCTCGTACACTTATACATAACGAATATGAACCTAAGTTTTTATTCTCCTTTTTGGTCTCCATATACACACGAACCCCCATATCATTCTAAACTTGTTCGTTTTTTGGATTTCTAGATTGAGAGAAAAAAAGATAAGAACAGATATATGATCGCCAATTTGATTTCTGAAAACGACGAAGAACAGAATATAACAATTTTGAGTTGTTGAATCTCGAAGATTTATTCTACAATTTGAATTCAGTTTGTTGAAGCTGTTCGTAGTTGAGTCTGTTCGTACTTTTTGAAGTTGTTCGTACTTTTTTTTTTTTTAATTTTTGAATTGTAGTTTAAGAGAAAAATACGCAGATGAGAAATCTCCTTTCCGTTTCAAAAATTGAATTTAATGTAGAATCAATCAATCCCAAGATTCTTTCCTGATTTTTAGCGCGTTTTTAAGGGAATATTCTGCCTTTTTAATACCTAATAAACGAAAGGTACAGAAATTATAGGAATACTAGGCGGGTAATTTAGATACTATGCACATATTTGGTAATAAAGTTTCATATATGGTATAAGAAGGAAAAAATCCCTATATTTTATAGCTCATTCTGACCCATTAAGCAGCCCAAATACAACCCATGAAACTCACCAAAAATAAAAGTTATCTCAACCCAACTTATATAGAAATTTATTTAGTTGTCCCAATTTTATTTTATTTTTTATTTTTTTTTTTATATTTTCAATTTTATGTTCTTTTGTTTTTCTGCACCATCCGTACCCCACCCCACCCACCATCCCCGCAAAACCCTCCCCTCAAAAAAAATATTTTTACTTTTTTTTTATATTTTTAATTTTCTATTTTTATTTTCTGCACCAACCATCCCCCCCCCCCCCCCCCCCGTGAAACAACCCTCCCCTTAAAAAAATTTTAATTTTACTTTTTTGTTTTCTTTGTATTTTTAATTTTCATTTTTTTTTTCTGCACACCCCCTCCCCCCCCCCCTGCAAACTCCTAAAAAAAAATATATTACTTTTTTTTTATTATTTTTAATTTTTTTTTTCGTTTTTTTGCACTACTCAACCCACTCCACCCCTACCCCAACCCCCAAAAAAAATTTCAACTTACACATTTTAAGGTAAAAGACTTTTTTTTATTCAAGATAAAAAATTTCAACTTACACATTTTAAGGTAAAAGACTTTTTTTTATTCAAGATGAGCATGGTTCTAAAACATGGGTCAAGTTGGGCGGGATGGGTTATGACCCATTGTTTAGCCCATCTTGACCCATCCCATCTTAGCCCAAGTACACTTTGGGCTGGATTGGGCAATGACCCATTTATTAACCTAACCCATCTTGACCCGCCCAAATTCAGCGCAACCCGCCCATTTGCCACCCCTAAGGACATATAGGTAAAGATCTCTTCAGGCTATTGTGACCCAAAGACAGTGGACTTGGGCCTGATGATAAAGTCGGATTGTTGACACAGCAGAGCAGAAAGCCCAATATTTACCGGGCCGAGCTATCTCATTAGCATTTGCCCAACTTCCCCGAAACCCTACTATAAACTTTCTAGGGTTTTAATGCAGCAGACAGCAGCAAAGACTCTTCTCCGCCGAAGGTGAACTGCTCTCTCCTTATTCTCTCTATCATTATTTACAAACACAAAAATCATGCGAAATGTATTGTTTTAACTATTAAATTCAGTGCAACAGGTGAATAATCAGAGAAAAAGAAGAAATGGGCGCAGGTGTAGTAGCCGCCCCGGTGGATGCAAGCGCAGAGAATAATGTTCACAGCGATGTTATGCTTTTCAATTGCTGGACCTACGACGATGTTCAGGTACCTTCCATTTCTCTTAATTCCTTTTAAGTAACTCATTTTTTCATAATGACATATTTATTGTTGCTAAAAACTCCTTCCTTTTCCTAGAATCAAGCTGAATGTACTTCCTTTAAATTATACTATGTTGCTCCACTTAGCACTAGAAGTTCTCTACAATTTATCTGCTGCTATATAGATATCTCTACAAGACTGAGAGGCTTCTAGCAAAAATTGGTGTCCCTTACCTATGTAGATCCTTTGCCATATTATTCGTTCATCTGCACTGAATCCAAGAGATTTACGTCTTTTTGGACTGCGCATGTCCATGTGATTTTAGGTTTACCTGTCCCTGTTTAGATGACGTTCACTCAGCATGGTTGCACTTCTATTGACTGGTACCAGATAAACAAATTAGCTAATTCTGGGGAATGGGAGATTAGGAGGGTAATATTATGTGCTTTGCTGTTAGTTCTATTCCATGAAAACTGGTGTGTATTCAGTAAAAGTGTGTAATTCTTTCTCAACAACATTCCTGAAGTGGAGAACATTTTGTTAGAATTATAAATTTAATAATTAACAGACACTGGAGAGAAATAGAAAATGAAGAGTGTTAAGTAATACTTAGATGATTGTTACTTTTGTTTCTGCCTTTTATACTTGAGTTTTATTTTTAAGTTCCTCTATTAGCAAGGCTGAAACATATCTTGAATACAATTTAAAAGTTCTCTCTAACTATGATCTCACTTTTTGGTGAAGATCAATGACATCTCTGTTGAGGATTACATCACAGTAACTGCTTCCAAGCATCCGGTTTATATGCCACACCAAGGCCCAGTGTTTTGGGATATGGGGCCAAACCCTCTTCTCTCTTTCGCCCATCTACCTCGGCTGCCACCCTCATAGTCCTCAATCTTTGGCACATCTGGATCGGGATCGGCGGAAACTCACTCCCGGCATGTCCAATAGTGATCTTTTGGCCATTGAAAGGGCACCCAACGGTAAACCATGGTTTACTGACATCAGGGAATATATTGAACACCAAACGTATCCCAAACATGCAACGGAAAATGATAAGAAGACAATCAGGAGGTTGGCAATGCAATTCGTTGCGCGGGGATGCGATTCGCCAAGCTGGGGCAAATCTTTCCCCTATCTCTAAAGGGGTTCGACTCAATACTCTTGTGTGTATCCTTTGGCCACCAATCTAGCCTTCAACCCCTCAACAGCTCCATCAGCTTTTTGTTGACTTTATAGACCCACTTGTAGCCCACTATTGATTTCCCTAGAGGAAGAGAGACTCAATCCCAAGTAGCAAACCATTCTAGTGCTACGATCTCTTTCTGCATAGAGCTGCCAGCAGGGTTGAGATTGGTTGATCGGAAAGCTCAGGCAGGAGTAGGACATTCCATACAAATCTTTCTGATCCGCTGGATGGCGGCTCAAGATCAGCCTCATGAAAACCTTATATTCCCTGAGGAGGTTCTACCACGTGGAAACGCTCTTTAATGGAACTTTAGCCTTAGCTGGTTCCCTCGGAGTTGAGTTATAGTTAGCAGATGGGATCTAATTCATTAGAGGAAGGGATGGTGATTAACTGATAGAACCTCTTCTCTATTGTTGAGAGGCTCACCAACTCTCTTATGATGCATGGACGGAACAATGGGAAGAAGCTAATGGATGTCCGCATCATCAAGCATGCAATGAAGATCATTCATTTGTTGATTGACCATAACCCAATTCAAGTAATTGTTGATGCTGTCATCAACAGGTGCGCACTGATGACGGGCGCTTAATTGATCCATATATTCTTCTATCTTTATTTTTAGGGTAACAATGGGCCCATCTTTGCATCAAATGTTGTTTCAGTATTTGCAGATATTGGTTTGGCCATCCATATTTGCAAATACTGATATTGAGTATCCAAAATGCTGGTGGATCATTTGAATACTAGTTTGACTAATTTCAAATAAAATAATAATTTTTGCTAACAAATATTCAACTTTCTTCAACTGTTTTTTCTAAGTGAAGTTCATGTCTACCATATATGCAACTCGTATTGGTTCAGTTGGTGTTGTGAGGCGTCAGGCTGTTGATATTTCTCCACTTAGCCGTGTTAACCAGGCCATTTATTTGCTAACAACCGGTGCACGTGAGAGTGCTTTCAGGAACATCAAGACCATAGTTGAGTGCCTTTCAGATGAACTCATCAATGCTGCAAAGGGTTCTTCAAACAGGTAAAAGGATTGAGATTTTGAGTGTTCACGCATCTTAGAAAATTATAGATATATTTCAAACTTACTGCTTCGTTATAAAATAGTATACTTGATTGGTGAACCTTTTTTTCCAAATCACTTTCTTTGGATGTTTGCAACTTATTTGCTTACTACTGTGGATTATGTTTGTTTCTGCAGCTATGCCATTAAAAAGGATGAGATTGAGAGGGTTGCCAAGGCCAACCGTTGAAGAGGTCGATATTGGAGAACTATTTACAAGACAGTTTTGGGTTGTCATTTTCTCATTTCTTTTGTCATGTAGTATTTTAGCCTGTCATGGAAATGAAAGGATCCAATTATCAGCATCTGCTATTCCTTGTTGAGTTAATTTCTTGGATTATTTTACGTGTTTAAACTTGATATGCTTGGAATTGGTATAGATGTTAAAATTTGAAGTTCCTTTCGTCGGGTTCTCAGCATTTTTTTTAAAAAACTTAATATGCTTGGAATTGTTATAGATGTTAAAACATGAAGTTCCTTTGGTGTTTTTATGTGTGCCTGAGTGCTATTGTTGACCCTGAATGTGGTCGATGCTTTCATATATTTAACATAATGTCAAGATAATTCCTTGGGCATGTCACTTCTTGATTTGAAACTTGCCGAGATTAGCTATGCTCTATTCATGTTACTTTTGTAGTCATCTCAATCTGGTACTGCGTATGTTTATTAAGGTGAATTGAGATTTTCTAAAACTATGTGTTTTACGACATCCATTGGATATGCAGGTCTATTTAGGATATAAGCCTGTAAATTCCATAACAACAGTTTAGTTTTGATCCTTGCTATATGCATATAAGGATTTTGATTCTACCAAAAGGAGAGTAAACTCTGTATTCACGATTAATGACATTAAACAATTTTGTTAGTCTAATCTTATCAAATTCTATTATTGGATATATGGATCTATCTTTTATAAAGGACTATTGAAAAAAGTAGAAATGTTTGGACAAAAGAAAGTGATGGATGTGAAAGGAATGTTAGTACTGAAAGAAAAAATCATGGAGAAACTCAGTCAAACATTTACCAATGTTTTAGAAAAGAAAATAGTGCATAAATTAGAGAGGAATGAGTCATCTATCAAGATTAGTCACACAAGGTTACCTAACACAAACAAACACGGAAAAATAGCAAAAATGAGACAGAAAGAATCCCACATTAACAATAAAAACGAAGACATGTAAACTGACTTTTTACATGCCATAAAGACCAAGTAAACAACCTAAAAAACTCCATTGTTTTTTACATAAACTTCATTTCAATGTTAATCAACTTCCAAACGAAGCAGCAGAAAGAAGCAACCCCAGTGAAGAAAATAACCATATTCAAGGGAGAAAAAGAAGCAATAGTAGTAGTACAAAGTTTGTTGGTGTAAGTCTTCAGGGAAATGGACAGCTAAAGATTAAAGGCACAACATAGAAAATAAGGATGTGGCTTGGAACTTTTGAAACTGCTGAGGATGCTGCTCGTGCTTAGGATCAAGATGCTTGTCTTCTTCGTGGATCAAACACTTGAACGAATTTTGTTACTCGTGTTTCTGCTAATTCCCCACTTGCTTTTAGAACAGAACAAACAGGGGAATTCTATTGTAGCTTTAACATGTAGTAAGAAGAACCAATCAACCGCAATAATAATCTCTTGAACCACACTAATACACCCATCCTTTTTAGTGCCATCTGCCTCTTAGCCGCTGAACTCAAATATCTAACCTCTGCCAACCCCCTTCCACGCCAACTCACAACTATCCATATTTCTTGGCAGCCACCTAAACCTGACATCTACAAGCTTAATATAGATGGTGCATTTGATCCCAACACACATCGTGGAGGGGTAGGGGGCGTCTTTCGAGATTCCATTGATGATTGGTTAGGAGGCTACTGTAAACCCCTATACTTTACCAATGTTTTGCAAGCTGAATTGCTTACTCTTTATTATGGCCTAAGTTTTGCAATCAATCGATCACTCTCCCTACTCATAGTGGAGACCGACTCTTAGATACTTATCGCTCTCTTACCATCAGGTAATCATAAATACTTACACATTTTTAATGCTTGCAGGTTGATGTTATATGAGCTGCATATGCCGGTCATTCAACACACATTCAGGGAGGGGAATGGAGTAGCGGATGCTCTGGCATGTTTTGGAAGGAATATGTAAATTACCCAGCCTCAGGATGTTATGTTTGTTGAGAATCCCCCACCTTTTATGTTAACACACTTATTTTTGGACTCCACGGGACTGCAACTACGCGTTCAGTTCCCTCTTTGTAATTCTACTGTATGTTTTCAATAAAATGACAAATGCATGGTTTAGCAAAAAAAAAAAAAAAGAACCAAAGTACTAGTACTAGTGGTATGACTAGTAACATCAACAATAATAGTCCAGTCAAATTAGGGTTGACGATTCAGTTTCTAGTGAGAAAATGCAAGAAATTTATCTTCTTGAAGATATTATAGCAGCCGATTTCAGAAGTAATGAAATAGTACTTAATTCTTGTGATGAGGAAATCGTACAAGAAAATCAACTATTTGACAGCTTATATAAGCTAAAACAACTATGCCGCAGTTTCAAACAAGTTAGAATCGGCTATATGAATCCTCACAGACCATTTCTATTTAAGTTCAACTCCGACTGAAAACAGTTTATATGAGCCTGATTTGATAAATTGCTCCGATGAATTTGATGAGAGTTCGTGTTCTTCACAACATGAAATGTCATGGGGCTTTGATCAAGGCTTTGAGTTTCTGAAGAATTATTAGATTTTCCCAAGAACTTGGTTTTGGGTGAGAATACAACTGCAATGAGATTCACATAAATTGAGAGAATAAAAGTAGAAAAGCAAATATCAGCATCAGTTAATCAAGAATACATGGAGACTGTATATGATCCTGCTGAATCTCTTTTCGGATTTTTCCCCTTTTATGTTCTTTGTTACGCTAAAATTTACCAACAGATTATGTTACCATAACTTCTTGTTTTCTGTCAATTAATTTGTATATTTCCTTTGTCTGCTTTCCTTGAGAATTAGGAGAGAGATGAAAGGCAGTTCAGAATTGACTGCAAAATAATAGAGAAAATTTTAGTGGAAAAGTCAGGAGATATCCTTCTGTGTTTTATTGGAGTTAGTAAGTAGGCGATTGGACATAAAAATTGTAATTTTTGAAAAAAAAATGATATTTGGAGTTAAGTTGAAAATTTGTATTTGGAATTTGAAATTATGTTTGGACATGCATTTTACGTGAAAAAATATTTTCAATTTTATGAGTGAAAAAAAAAGTTTTTCTGAAAAATATGAAACAATGGTCAAAGCCACTTTTTAATTTTTGAAAAATCTCCAAAAACTTACAAAATTTTATGGACAAACGTATTTTTTGAAAATAAGATCGAAAAAAGAATAAAATTCTATGGGAAAACGGGTCCTAAAAAAATATGTAGATATGGCAACATTTCACGATATTAGTATAAGCAAATCATTTTTGAGTTAGATACTATGAGACCTTTTCGTTAATAACAGTGATGTCTAAAACAGTTTGGGGTCGTGTATCAGGGCAATCCAGCTCTACGGGCATGTATTCACATGTATTCGCGCCATGTATTCATGAATACAACAGCTAAAAGCGCCTAAAATCAGGTAGTCCAGCTGTATTCACATGTATTCGTTCCATGTATTCATAAATACAGTAACATCAATCACCTTTAAAATAGGTATGTCCAGCTGTCTAAGAGAGAAGAAAAACATAAATAGCGCATTTCATGCCTCAATGGTAATATATACCATAAATATTTATTTTGCTATAAAATATAAAAAGTAGCTATAGAAAATAATATTTTCAAAAGATTTTAATTTATAATAAGGGTGTATACCTTTACCATAGGAGGTAAAATTTCCAATAAATTTCCGCACTTGTTGGTCTGGGTTGAGGTCTCTACTTACCACTTAGTATTGGTTAACGAAGTGTTGCAAAAATGATACTTTAAGTTCATGGAATGAGAATATTATTCCCTTGCCTCACTCCACATATCTTCGCGAATGCGAGAGCCCTCTCGCGAATGTGAAGAACAAAACTCTGCAACAGAAACAACAGAAAATTTGCAACTTTCAAAACAAGGATTTAATTCGATTAACCACCCGAAACTCACCCGAGGCCCTCGGGACCTTAACCAAACATGTCAACACATTCCATAACATCATTCAAACTTGTTCCAACCTTCGGAACGCCCAAAACAGCATCGAAACATCAAATCATCATCTGATTCAAGCCTAAGAAACTCCAAAACTTCCAAATCCCGCTTTCGATTAAAAAGTCCATCAAACCTCGTCCGAATGACCTAAAATTTTGCACACACGTCCCAAATGACATAACGGACCTACTCCAACTTCCGGAATTCTATTCCGACCCCTATATCAAAATTTCACTATCAACCGGAAAACGCCAAAATTCTAATTTCGTCAATTCAAGCCTAAATCTACCCCGTACCTCCAAAATCAATTCCGGTCATGCTCCTAAGTCCCAAATCACCTCCCGAAGCTATCTGAATCATGAAAACCAAATTCCGAGATCGTTTACTCACAAGTCAACTTCCAGTTGACTTTTCCAACAAAAATGCCAACTTAAGAGACTAAGTGTCTTATTTCTCTCTACAATCATTCTGAACCCGAGCCAACCAACCCAACACAACATAAAAGAGTTGAACCACAAAAAATGAAGTAGAAATGGGAGAAACAGGGCTAAAACTCTCGGAACGATCGATCGGATCGTTTCATAATGCCACTTTAATACAATTTAATAAAAATTTATATGTCATATGTTCTTCTTCTTCTTCTTTTTCTTCACCAGCCAAAATCAACTATCTGCATCAAACACCCTCAAAATTGAGATATAAACTCCAAAGAATATTTCCAATTATTTGCAACAACACCAAATCCAAACAAATAATATTTTTTGAAAACCTGAACTCGAATTCAAATCTTTGAAGTTTTTTAATGGTTGTCAGTGCTGGGGAATCAAACTCCATCAAAATTTATTGATTGAAAATTTCAATTTGAACACCAGTTGTGCAACATGAAAGAAAATTGCGAAGTTAAAACTCATAGTAAAACGATTGGAATCCATTAATGGATTCTATTAAAACTTTACACAATATAAAAGGATAAAAATCAGAGAACATTGAAGGAAGAAAAATTGGGGGGGGGGGGGGTAATAGAGGAGAGAAAGAGAGAGAGAGAGAGAGAGAGAGAGAGAGAGAGAGAGAGAGAGAGAGAGAGAGAGAGAGAAATCAGTTATAAAGGGATGGGAAATAACTGATATTCCCTATTCAATTCATAATACTCACTAATACTAATTTGTATATAATTGATAAATTGTATATCAACTTGTAATTTAATTAAAACTTAAATAGGTAAAAATTGCACGGGCGCCCTATTTGGTCGCCCCCATTTAACCTATACCCATTTTTTTTAAAAAGTTTTAACTTGTACCCACTTTTTAAACAACTTCAGCCCTCTTCCTCCTCCTTCACCTCCTCAAAGTTATATCCGCCCAAGAACAAAAATGCATATGTTTCAACTTTCAAGAAAGGAAGGAAAACAAAACGTTAAAAAATGGGAGAGTCATCCACTCAAATAGAGATCGACAATAGTTTTAACGAATAAAAAACCAAATATGAAATAATCTTTCAATTTCCATTCTCAACATACATGATGCAGAAATTCTTCATAATTGTGATAAGGAATTAGTTTCCATATAGAACTGACATAGGTCGGTTAAAATGTGGCCATTGGGTTCTCTTACGGAAGAAAGGTTGTTAATTAAAGTAATGACGTTTGGAATTGTGAGGGAAATGAAATTCTCAGAGAAGAAGAAAGAAAAACGCGACCTTCTACGACGGTAAAGTTCTATATGGATTGATGAAAAAGATTTGAACAAAAAGACACTTGAAGTTATTTGTGATGCTATTCAACTTTGAATTATTTTCCTTCTCTAGAGCTGATTTTCGCCAGTCACAAACAAAGACTTCAGCTCTAGAGCTGAAGTTCGCCAGTTACAAAAAAAAAAAACTTCAGCTCTAGAGCTGAAGTTCGCCAGTTACAAAATAAAACTTCAGCTCTAGAGCTGAAGTTCGCCAGTTACAAAAACAAAAACTTCAGCTCTAGAGCTGAAGTTCGCCAGTTACAAAAACAAAAGCTGCAGCAATTACAAACAAAAACTTCAGCAAATAGAGAACAAAACTTCAGCTACTATGCTTAAGTTCAACAATTACAAACAAAAACTTCAGCACACTTGGTTCAGCACACTTGCTACTTCAGTCCCGTCTACTAGAATGCTGAAGTTTTGCGTGATTGCCTTTGCTATTTCAGCCCCGTATGCTGAAGTTACGCGAAAAAGTGGGTACGCTTGTAATTTTTTTTGCAAAGCGGGCACAAATTAAAATGTGACCCAAAAAGTGGGTACAGATGCAAATGACCCCTTAAATAGTGAGAATAACTTAGTCTCTAATATAGTACATATAGGAGTGGCAATTTGAGCCTAAACCCTTCTCACCCGCCCAACCCGCCCAGAGATTAATGGGTTGGGTTATAAATATTTTAGCTAATGGGTCAATTTGGGCTGAGCCCAAGTTAACCCATTATATTTTATAGCCCATTCTGACCCATTAAGCAGCCCAAATATAACCCATGAAACTCACCCAAAACAAAAGGTATCTCAACCCAACTTATATAAAAATTTATTTAGTTGTCCCAATTTTACTTTTTTTTTTTGTATTTTCAATTTTATGTTCTTTTGTTTTTCTGCACCATCCACCCCC
>NC_031999.1:52381673-52388653 GCF_001879085.1 Nicotiana attenuata | reverse complement strand
AAAAATTAATTTTTTTTTCGTTTTTTTGCACTACTCACCCCCCCACTCCACCCCTACCCCAACCCCTCAAAAAAATTTCAACTTACACATTTTAAGGTAAAAGACTTTTTTTATGCAAGATGAGCATGGTTCTAAAACATGGGTCAAGTTGGGAGGGTTGGGTTATGACCCATTGTTTAGCCCATCTTAACCCAACCCATCTTAGCCCAAGTACACTTTGGGCTGGGTTGGGCAATGACCCACTTATTAACCTAACCCATCTTGACCCGCCCAAATTGTGACGACCCGGCCAGTCGTCTCATGAGTTACCGGCCCGTTTCCCCCATTTCTGCTTCTTATTGCTTTGTTCATCTGTGTTTTGAGGTATCGGGTTGGTTGGATCGAATCCGGATTGGTTTTGGTGAAGTTTGAGACACTTAGTCTCTTTTAAGAAGGTTTAAGTTGGAAAAGTCAATCGGATGTTGACTTATGTGTTAGAGGGCTCGGATGTGAGTTCCGATGGTTCGGTTAGCTTCGGGAGGTAATTTATGACTTAGGGGTGTGATCAGAATGGGTTTTGGAGGCTTGGAGTAGATTTAGGCTTGAATTGGCGAAGTTGATATTTTGGCGATTTCCTGTTGGTGGGCGAGATTTTTATATAGGGGCCGGAATGGAATTCCGAGAGTTGCAGTAGCTTTGTTATGTGATTTGGGATGTGTGTGCAAAAATTCAGGTCATTTGGACGAGGTTTGGTTGGGTTTTATCAAAAGCGTATTTCGGAAGATTTTAGTAACTTAGGCTTGAATTCGATGTGTTTCGGGTGATTTGATGTTGTTTGAGGTGTTTTGAGGATTGGAACAAGTTTGAATAAGGTTTTAGGATGTGTTGGTGCTTTTGGTTGAGGTCCCGGGGGCCTCGGGGTGATTTCGGTGGTTAACGGAGAAATTGGATTGTGTTGCAGCTGCTGAAGTTGCTGCTTCTGATATTTTCGCACCTGCGGTTTGGGCACCGCAGGTGCGGCGCCGCATGTGCGAGGGAGGAGCCGCAGAAGCGGTTATGGAGGGGATTGTCAGAAACCGCAAATGCAGTTGTGGGGGTCGCATATGCGGAACCGCAAATGCGAATGAAGGATCGCAGATGCGGCAGTGGCCGGCTTTAGTGATTCCCGCAGAAGCGGAGTGTTAACCGCAAAAGCGGGTATTTTGACTGCAGATGCGGTTAGGCCAGGACAAAATGTTTTACGTCATTTCATCCGCGATTTTGGGTCTGTTTTCACCCATAGTTGATCATTTTGAGAGCTTCTTGGTGGAGATTAAAGAGGGATTCAAAGGGAATCGATTGGAGGTAAGAATTTCGGAACTAAAACTTGTTTCTATTGTGAAATCTACCTAGAAATTCATGGAAACTTGAACTAAAATTGGAAGAACTAGGGCTTGGGATTTTGGAGTTTTGATTTGGGATTTGAGGGGTCATTTGGACTCCGATTTTGGTGTTCTTTATATGCATAGACTTGTGGGGAGATAAGGAATCCATTGATGTGAAAATTTTTGAGTTTCGAGAAGTGGGCCGGGGCTCAGGTTTTTGCTAATTTCGGGATTTTTGGTATTTTTCGATTGTTTTCGCTTGGGCTTTGTTCCCTTAGCATATTGTGACATATTCGCTCTGATTTTGACTAGATTCGACGCGAGTGGAGGCCGACTCGAGAGGCAAAGGCATTGCGGAGTAGTATTTTTACCGGTTTGAGGTAAGTAACCATTGTAAATTTGGAACTGAGGGTACAAAACCCCGGTATTGGACTTTATTTGATAAAAACGGTGACGCACATGCTAGGTGACGAGCGTGTGGCGTGCACCGGTGGGGATTGTGACTTGGTCCATCCCGTAGTGACTATTAAGCCGCATATTTTATTTGGAAATGTTATATTGTTCCGTAATTTGGATTCTCATACTGTATTATGTGCTGTATGCCGTGTTTGGGGCCTTGTGCCGACCTGTAGAAACCCTTAGGGCATTTTAACTGTTTTCCTCACTTGTTAAAAGCACATCCTTAGTCATGTTTTATACATGTTAAATGTTTAAAACTGGTTTTATCATTCTACTCCTATCGTGAGGACTGTTTGGGCTGAGTTCCCTAATTTCTGTTGTGATGCCCGAGAGGCTATGAGGCTAATGACTGAGAGACGTTGAGAACCTTATGGTGAGGATATTATATGTATATATTATGGATCGAGCTGCACGCTGCAGTGATACTTATATGGATCGGGCTGCACGTCGCAACGATATATATATATATAATATATATATATATTATAATATATATATATATATATATAATATATATATATATATATATATATATATATATATATTGGATCGGGCTGCACGCCGCAGCGATATGACGCTTGGGCTGTAGGAGCCCCTCCGGAGTCTGCATACCCCCGGTGAGCGTAGTCGACTGTAGATATATTGGGTCGGGCTGCACGCCGCAGCGGTTACTATAATTTCTATTGTTATGAGATTTGATTAGCCGAGTGCTGAGAGTGAGTACTGAATGACGAGAGTGTCGACGCCCCCTTTTTCTCGCGAAATCGGGTTTACGACATTTGGGAGGACAACTCTATTCCCTTTTGGGATTTGGGTTTTTGGAATTGAAGAGTCGCCACCTAATGATTTAGTGCATTAGGACACTAAGGGTTTTTGAGTTGGAAAACCAGAGTTTGGGTAAGGGCTAGAAATTATCTCGAGGGGAAGGTGTTAGGCACTCCTCAAGATCCATTAGTGTGGTTCCCGGCCATGCTATATTGTGACTTCATGTAATCAAATAAACAATCAAAGATTCAAATATACAACATTGCAAATAAGCTAAAAAGACTTTGAAGGTAAGTAGGAAGACAGAGATTTATGAAAAGATTTGAATGGTTTTACAAGAAGAGACGAAAACAAACAAAGGGAGAGGGGTCCTAGGTTTATGATTAATATGGATCATTAATGCAATACTCAGTAATTGCTCCTTAGAAAAGGGGCTACATGAGATATTAGTGCATCGGTCATCATCTCCATATTCTACCCTTCCCACCCCGTAAAGGTTACTAAATGCGTGTGTTGGTCACGAATACTTACCGCGTGCTATTACCTGTCCCGTTCTATAAGTCCTGGAGGGTATTTAGGACCACTATTCCTATGTGGTAGGGACTAGGCTGAACCCTTAAGTTTAAAGCCAAAATGCTAAGCGACATACATAACAAATAGGACTGCATATAAGGGAACATACGAAATCAAATAAAGGCTCACAAATCCCTTCTCAAATGAACGCATAATTAGCACGCTTAAACACATTCAAGGTCTCAAAGATAGAAGTTTTTTACAAAGGAATAGGTAACAACAGTTAAAGCATGGTTTTAAAAAAAATGAGGTAGCAACAGTAATTTAATGAGGTACAGGACAAGTAAAATAGCACGATTCTGGGCAGAGATTGGTAACCCAGTGGTTTGAGAACATAAAAATCAGAAACTCAGTAAGAGTAAATAGGTGCACCATTTCAAAATCGTTTCCAGTTGGAGCAGAGTTTTTAAGAAAATAGAGTGAACTTCAGAGAATCAAAGCAAGAATGGGAGCGGCAGAGTTCGAAATTAAAAGAAGTTGGTTGGTCCTAAACACGATTAATCAATTCTTATTGGGCCTAAAGTTTGCCTAGGCGTTGTATACATTGTTTGATTATTTTAAGGAATGGACATGCATATTTTGATTCTGATTTTTCTAAGGTACGCATGATAATGCATTTGCAGAAACGTTTCAAACACTTAGCCATATTTGGCAAAGTTATTAGACTAACATGTTAATTAACCACTGTAATTCGAACGAATAAGAAGTCCTAAGGGCAGGATATCTAATGCACATAGGAGTACCTAAAACATGATTTCTAACATGCCAATACAGTAATGACAGTTTATTTGGCTTGTTGTTAATTGATTAAAATTACGAAGTGAGTACAATAACATACTAAGAGTGCATGGCCTAAAACATGATTTCTAACACATGAAAATGCATGCCCTAAGCAGGTTATCTATTGCGCAAATAGGCAAATAAAACTGATAAACAAGTTTTCTGCCCATTACTTAAAATAAACATGCATACCCCTCCCCCATATTCACTATTCAGCCCCAATTATTCATTTACAAATTATTACAAACCAATAGTATCTGAATTGCAGTAATAAAGAACAAAAATGAGAAGTTATTCTATAGGGAGCCTTCAATTTGGCCCAGTCTTCCAACCTCACTTCCTTCGAGTTTCACAGCCTTTGCCATGGTCTAGGTGCGGCAAAGCTCCCTAGGGCCCCATTGGGTCCCTGGCCAATACCAACACCTAAACACTTAGAAGAATGCAGGACAGGTGCAGTGTGGGATTACCGGCCTTGTGTGTCAAAGTTCAGTGAGTACTCAGAGGTACCCAAAGCAATGCTCACACGAATGGGGCAAAACCTATTCTCTAAGAGTAATGTGAAGTGCAGGAAGAAGTAGTTTAAAAGAGTTTTCAAAAATAAGGGATTTGTTTTAAAAAAGCAGCACCAGTTACAGTATAGGATTGCATACAAGGATCATGAGGAAAGGGAACAGATAGATCACATAATGCTAGAAGAGATACAGAGATTTACTGAAGCATGACTACACAGAATCAGAATATTCAGGGGACCAAGAAATGGTCAATCTTAAACATAATACTTAGATAGTAACAGGGGGGACAATATAACAGTTAAGATAAACATCAGTTAGAAGCATGTAAATCAAGCAGGACATATAAAGTGCCAGGGGTCAGGGGAATTAGGAAGTGGTAAAGTTTAGGCGTAATAATGTACAACAATAGGATACAGGCATAGTAAGTAGAAGTTAGGGATAGACAATGTCATATTACAGGCTTTGCATATAAATCAGAAGACATGGTAAAATACTAAAACAAAAGAATCAATAGCATGTTGAGCAGTAGCGTAAATTAAGGCTGTATGTGGTCCCGGGCCCGGGCCTAAATGGGCTAAACGGGCCGGGCTAAACGGTCCCGGGCTTAGCGGTCCCGGGCTCTGGCGGTCCCGGGCTTCGCGGTCCCGGGCTTCGTGGGCTCAACGGGTAGGACCAGCCCGTGACGGGCCTAAGCCCATATGGTCCTGGGCTAAATGGGCCGGGCTCGTGGGCTTAGCGGGCCTAACGGGCTTTTTTTATTTCCGGGCTTTTTTTTTAATTTTTTTTATTTAGGGCAATTTCTTGTAAACCGTATGTGTATGTATATATATAAATTGCTCTTATGCATGGCTATATAAATATATGTGGTATATATAATATAGAAATCTAATTATTAAAGTGTTTGACGAAAATGTAAAATAACAAATCAATAGTAAAACTAAATTGGCATGCATAATAAATTAATAACAAAGTACAACATGAAGCATAAATACGTCTAATAATTTTAAAATAACACAAATTGTTGAAAAATCTTAAAGACGAATTTGCGGATAAATACCCTCAACACAATACTTTATATGCCTCCTTAAAATGCCTGTGGTACACCCTGAACGAAAATTTAAGACTCTTCCACAGTTCTTGCACTTTAATATTTGGCCTTCTTCATTTTCTTCAAGCACTTCATAGTATTGCGAAACAAATAAGCGCACTCTTTCCGAACAAGGCATGATTTAACTTGAAAATTGAGATTGAGACTTGAAGTCTTGAAAATTGGAGATTGAGAGATTGAGAGAAATTTAGATTGAGAAATGAGTATTGAGTATTGAAATGAAGAAGAGGGAGGGGGGTACTTATAGTGTTAGAGAAGGTTAGTTTTGTAAATTTAAAAAAAAAACGGCTATTTGTGCAATTAATATGACCGTTGGTGGTCATTGGGGGTGGGGCCCTCATTTTGAAAAATCTTGTTTTGTAGTATATATAGTACTACTTCTTCATGTAAATATAATATATATAGTATACTAGTATAGTATACTAGTATAGTGTACTATATATTGTATGTTATGTATATATATTCCCTTATGTATTTTCTTGTAGTTTATATTGTATGTTATGTATATATATTCCATTATATAATTTGTTGTAGTATAAATTGTATGTTATGTATATATATTCCCTTATATATTTTCTTGTAGTATATATTGTATGTTATGTATATATATTCCATTATATAATTTGTTGTAGTATATATTGTATGTTATGTATATATATTCCCTTATATATTTTCTTGTAGTATATATTGTATGTTATGTATATATATTCCATTATATAATTTGTTGTAGTATAAATTGTATGTTATGTATATATATTCCCTTATATATTTTCTTGTAGTATATATTGTATGTTATGTATATATATTCCATTATATAATTTGTTGTAGTATATATTGTATGTTATGTATATATATTATACCTTATAAATAATTGCAAGTTAAAGACAAAAAAATATTGCGAAGAGATATTCAAGGCCAAGGGTATGTTTTATAAATTTTTATTACCAAAAATGGCATATCTTTCTTAGTCTTCTTCCCCCCAATGGAATGAGCACAACAAGGTACTAATACCACCATTAAAAGGAAAAAAAACTAAAGAAGATATGCCAAAGTACAAGTTACACCATAATCTACATTGTATCTCTAACAAATCTCATAAATCCTTCAAGGTTCGGAGGAGGTTCCGTTGGTGGTGGCGGAAAAGAAGCTTGTTCATCACCGCTTCCGGGCGAAGCAGCATCCTCCGCAAGTTCCGCTATCATTTCTTCATACGCTTCGTCTATCTCCGGTTGTGATTCTGCAAGTCCAAAGTTTCTTCTTTCCGAGCGGATCCAATCTCTGAATAGTACTGATTTTTCCAAGCTCTCCCTCATAGACGCTCTATGATCACCTATTGAAGTCTTGCTTGACTGAAAGCGCTCTCTGATGCAACTGTTGAAGCTTGAATAGATAAAATATCCCGAGCCATCCTTGCAAGAACCGGAAAATGTTTTTCCCTTG
>NC_031999.1:52373833-52381662 GCF_001879085.1 Nicotiana attenuata | reverse complement strand
TCGCGTAAGCTTAAGGTTCCAGACCTTCGTGTTCGCGTGGATGCAACCGCGTTCACGTAGGGTATTTTTGGAAGAGGTGGATTTTGTTCATCGCGAACGCGAGAGGTCCCTCGCGTTCGCATAGAGGAAAATAAGCCTGGGCAGAAGGTTTTTATTAGACATTTCATCCGCGAACCAAGTCCCATTTCCACCATTTTTGAGCAACCTTGAGAGCTATTGGACGGAAATTGAAGGGGATTTCGACTAGGTGTGATTGGAGGTGAGTTCCTTGACCTTAATACATGATTTAATGGTAGAATTAACATGGAAATTTTTGGAAATTCATCAAAAGAGGGTAAAGCTAGGGATTGGGAATTTGATATTTCAAAATGGAATTTGAGGGGTCAAATGGACTCCGATTTTGGCAAATTTGATATGTATAGACTCGTGGTGAGATAAGGAATCCGGTGATGTTAATTTTCTGATATTTTCGAGAAGTTGGCCCGGGGCTCGGGTTTTGCCAACTTTGTGAATTTTATATTGACTGAGAGGGGTTGAGAACCCAATAGTGAGGATGACGGATATGTTATGGATCGGGCTGCACGCTGCAGCAAGGTATATATATATATTTATATATATGGATCGGGCTGCACGCCGCAGCAGTATACTTATATGGATCGGGCTGCACGCCGCAACAGTATATTATATGGATCGAGCTGCACGCCGCAACAGTATAGCGCTTGGGCTGAAGGAGCCCTTCCGGAGTCTGCACACCCCCAGTGAGCGTAGTCGACTAATATTATTGGATCGGGCTGCACGCCGCAGCAGTATACATATATTATGGATCGGGCTGCACGCCGCAGCAGTATATTTATTTGGATCGGGCTGCACGCCGCAGTGGTATATTTATGATTTCGGTTATTGTGAGAAGTAAACGAGTTGAGTACTGGTTTAAAAAGGGTTTTGCCTGACTTCTTCATTTAGTTGCTATTTAAAAGCTCTTACTGCTTTGATATAGAGCTGCTTAGTGCTTTTACGAGATTTCTTTTCGTCAGTCATTATTTATTGTTATTACTCACTTGGTCGGAGTACTCACATTACTTCCTGCACTGTATGTGCAGATACAGGTATCCCTAAGGCATAGTTCGAGCTATCTCTGCTGTTCAGATCTCACCGGAGTCATCGAGGTAGCTGCATGGAGTCTGCAGACCCGATTTCTCCCTCTATCCTCTTTACTTTCAGTATTTTAGACTACCTTTTGTTTAGGCGTTTTCTCAGACTTGTATTAGAGGCTCTTGACTCGTGACACCGGATTGGTGGGATATGTAGTGATGTTACCTTGTTTTCCGCGCATTGTATCCACTGTTTCAGACTTATGTTTATGTTAATTTGGTATTTAAACCCTGATAATTGGTAATGAACTCTATATGAGGGATTGAGAGTGTTGAAATGGTCGAGCTTGCCTAGCATTGTGTTGGGTGCCATCACGATCGGGGTTGGGGTCGTGACAAGTTGGTATCAGAGCCTAGATTACTAGGTCTCGTGAGTCATGAGCCGATTTAGTAGAGTCTCGCGGAGCGGTACGGGGACGCCTGTATTTCTCCTCGAGAGGCTGCAGAACCTTTAGGAAAAATTTCACATTCTTGAAATTCTTGTCGTGCGAACTTGTTGATCCAAATACTAAACTTCTCCTTATTCTATTCTCTCACAGATGGTGAGGACACGAGCTACCGGACGTGACGGACGACCACCAGTGCCACCTACTGAGGCCACCAGAGACCGTGGACGCGGTCATGGTCGTGGCCGAGGCAGATCAGCGAGGGCACCACCTATTGATCCACCAGCTGCCCCAGTTCTGGATCAGGCTCCAACAGTACCAGCTCAGGCACCGGCTGTGCCCATTGTGATTCCTGGCCTTCAGGAGACATTAGCTCAGATCTTGACAGTGTGCACGGGCCTGGCTCAGGTGGTTTCAGCCACCACAGCACCAGCAGCTACTTCACAGACCGGGGGAGGCAATCAGACCCCCGCTGCTCGCACACCTGAGCAGGTAGCACAGGAGTTCAGCCAGTGGTACCAGTACAGGAGTTCAGGGTTCCAGTTATGCCCGAGGACGAACAACGTCGCCTCGAGAGGTTTGGTAGACTCTAGCCTCCGACATTTAGTGGAGCTGAGGGCGACGATGCCCAGGGTTTTCTTGATAGACGTCAGCGGATGCTCCGTACATCGGGGATTCTTGAGTCCAGTGGCTTGGCTTTTACTACTTTTCAGTTTACTGGAGCTGCCTTCACTTGGTGGGAGGCGTATGAGCGGCGTAGGCCGGTTGGTGCAGCACCTTTGACTTGGCAGGAGTTCTCCACTCTCTTCTTGGAGAAGTATGTACCGCGGTCTCGTAGAGAGGAGCTGTGCAGGCAGTTTGAGGGGCTACGGCAGGGAGATATGACAGTGTCCCAGTATGAGATTTTCTCAGTTGTCTCGACATGCAGTTTGGTTGGTTCTGACAGATCGTGAGCGTATCCGGAGGTTTGTTGATGGTCTCACCTACCCTCTTCGTGTTCTTATGATTAGGGAGCGCGTGCTGGGTGCCACATTCGAGGAGGTGGTCTATATAGCCCGGGAGATTGAGGTGGTTCGCCGTCAGGATCGAGATGAGAGGGAGGCCAAGAGGCCTCGAGGTTCTGGTAGTTACAGNATCTAAATCCGGTTGGGTTTCATCTACATCCTCATTTTCCTCATCATTTTCTAAGATAGTTTGATTTAGGATAAAGAGCATTCATAACTTCTTCATTTAATGTTCAACTTGTGCAACATTATGGCAAAATTCACTATCGGAAAATTGAAAACAAGGGTTATCACTATCAAGAATAATAGGAGCAGCAGGACGGGTAATAGGTCTGGGTCGGGGAGCCGGGGGAAGGGTAGTAGGTTGGAGACTACTTTCACCAATTTTAGCTTTTCCCTTACCACCAAATATTTTTTTCAAAGAAAATGCCATATTAATTACAATTATGCAAACTAAACACACAAAAATATATTCTTAAAAGTTAAGAGTTGGAACGAGTTTACCGAATTGCCGAACAACTTCTTGAAAATTGAAAATCGTTGAAGACTTGAAGACTTGAATACTTCAATTCACCAACTTCACAATTTTTCACGAAATTGCAATAGTAAAATAAGCAATTATAGAAGAGAAATTAGATATAGATTGAGAGAGATTGAGATAGATTGATGAATTGGTGAGTAAAAATGAAAGAATGAGGGGGTATTTATAGTTGAGAATTGGGGAAAAGTGTAATTATATAAAGTTTGAGGTTAAAATAAAGTTTGGGGGCCAAATGGCTATTTTTTAAAATTCCAAACGGTTGAAAATTAAAGGCCAACGGCTAGATTTTAAAATCTGACCGTTGGCTATTTTTTTAAAAAAAAAAAATTTTTTTTTTAAAAATTAGCCGTTGGAGCCCGTTAGGATCGCTAGGCCCGGTTGAACCGGCCCAGGACCGCCTGCTGGTCCCGGGCTTAGCGGTCCCGGTCTCGTGGGCCTCGTGTACAAGACCGGCCCGTCACGGGCTTCTTACCCATTAAGGGACCGGCCCACCAGGACCGGCCCGCCGGGACCGTTTAGCCCGTTAGGACCGCGGGCCCGGTCCCGTCCCGGTCCCAGACCGGCCCACCAACAGCCTTAGCGTAAATAGAAGAAAATCAAGAAGATAATGAACTGAAACAAGAATAAACACATTGATTGGAGACTTGAAGATTAATTAGGACATACCAGTAAGAGAGCAAGAGCAGGATGCAAAGACAAAGTGATAACGCAATATTAGCCTTGGCTTACAGCCGGCTAATAATAGGCAAGAGCAGAGAACATCAATAGAGCAAAAGAGCAAGAGAGAAAGAGCACAAGAGAATGTAGAATTGAGAGTATCCAGTGATGTGTGTGTCTGTGTTTTGATAATGAAAGAGTAGAGTATTTATAGTTCTGGAAACGAGTAGAAAAAATAAGGTAAGAAGTAAAGTGTAGTAGAAAAAATAAGGTAAGAAGTAAAGTGTAGTATAATTATAGAAGTAAATACAATTAGAATCTCAATCAATGTAAGTACTCCCCTTCAATTGGGGAGTCCTAGTTCAAAGGCTACCATAGTGACAAATAAGGAAAGAGAACTAATTGAAAGACTAATTTCAATCATATAGAGAGTAGTAAAGAATAAGGCATGTGATTAGGACCAGGTATAGAACATATGAATTAAGGAAAATAAGAATCAATTGGTGACATGCTTGCATATAAAATAAGGCAGAGTATTATTCTGAAAATCAGTAAGAGTGTTAAGGCAAGTAGCACAGTTAAATGAAAATACACAAAATCAGTAAAGAATTCTAAGGCAAGTAGCACAGTTAAAGAAAAATACACAGAATCAGTAAAGAGTTCTAAGGCAAGCATTATAGTTAAAGGAAAATACACAAAATTAGTAAAGAGTTCTAAGGCAAGTATCATAGTTAGTACACAAAAGGATCAATACAAGTAACAAGTAACAAACCGTAGGAATCATCAAGCATTTAAATAGCAGTCATGCGATTAACAGGGAGAAGTACTCATAGAACAGCAGGAATTAAAGGTCGAAACAATGAATCAACGCAGGAGTTGCAGAGAACACATAGATGCATAGTCAAGTAGCAAAGAAACAACCCAAAATACCTAGGGTTTCATCAATACTCGTTAAAATAACATAAAATCAGGAGATAATAGCTTAAACACAGTAGAGACGTTAAAAATTAAAGGAAACCTTTATGAAAACAGGGTCAAGAAACCCTAGTTTCGAATAGGAGACAAAGATGCTTAAAACTTGATTATTTGTAAAGATCGAGTAAAGAAAGGTTTAAAACATGAAGGAGGGGGTCACAAATCGTTAAAATACAGATGGGTTTTTAAGAGACTTGGGTCGAGGTTAGGGTTTCCTAAGAAAACAAAGGAAGTAGGGATAACCTGGCCGTGAAACTCAGGAACCATGGTGATTAGAACACCATCGAGTCAAAACTCGCCGGAGAAAGGCCGGAAACAAACCAGGCGAAGCTTCAGTGGCTGACTTGTATGGCGGAGGCTTCTGGGGTCTCAAGGATAGAGGAAATCAGCGAGATAGGGTTTCATGGTGGCTGGTGGTCGAAAGAGGTGAGGCTGGAGGTGGCCGGAGAGATGGTGGAGGTCATCGGAGAAGAAGAACCAGAAGGTTCTAGAGAGAAGGGTGTGACGACCCGGCCCGTCGTCACGTGAGTTACCGTCCCGTTTCCCCCATTTTCTGCTTCCTTATGTTTCATTATAAGAGTCTTGGGTGAGTGAGTTGAATTGGATTGGTTTTAGATGGAAATGAGACACTTAGTCTCTTTAAGGAATGTTTGAATTAGAAAAGTCAACCGGATGTTGACTTGTGAGTTAGAGGGCTCGGATGTGATTTCCGGTGATTTGGTTAGCTTCAGAGGATGATTTGTGACTTAGGAGTGTGATCGGAATTCATTTTGGAGGTCCGGTGTAGAATTAGGCTTGAATTGGCGAAGCTAGTATTTTGGCGAATTCTGGTTGCTAGGTGAGATTTTGATCCGAGGGTCGGAATGGAATTCCGAGAGTTGCTGTAGCTTCGTTAGGTGATTTTGGATGTGTGTGAAAAATTTCAGGTCATTCAGAGGTGTTTTGGTCGGGTTTTTGATCAAATGCGTATTTCGGAAGTTTTTGAGAAACTTAGGCTTGAATTCGGTGAGAATTGATGATTTTAGCGTTGTTAGATATGTTTTGATGATTGGAACAAGTTTGAATGATGTTTTAGGATATGTTAGTGCTTTTGGTTGAGGTCCCGGGTGCCTCGGGTGAGTTTCGGATGGTCAATCGGACCAATTTTGGTCTTTGAAGATTGCAGGTTTCCAGCTATTTTGTTGCAGAAGAATTGGTCTTCGCATTCGCGTTGGTGAGTCGCGAACGCGTAGAAGGGAATTTCAGGACCAGTGTTTTGTCCTTCGCGTTCGCGTCTTGGGCCTCGCGATCGCGGAAGGATCAGGTGTTGAGTCATCACGTTCGCGTGAAGGCATACGCGTTCGCGTATAAGGAGTTGGGTTCCAGGGCTTTTGCCCTTCGCGTTCGCGTGGTACTGTCCGCGTTCGCGTAAGCTTAAGGTACCAGACCTTCGTGTTCGCGTGGATGCAACTGCGTTCGCGTAGGGTATTTTTGGCAGAGGTGGATTTTGTTCATCGCGAACGCGAGAGGTCCCTCGCGTTCGCATAGAGGAAAATAAGCCTGGGCAGAAGGTTTTTATTAGACATTTCATCCGCGAACCAAGTCCCATTTCCACCATTTTTGAGCAACCTTGAGAGCTATTGGACGGAAATTGAAGGGGATTTCGACTAGGTGTGATTGGAGGTGAGTTCCTTGACCTTAATACATGATTTAATGGTAGAATTAACATCGAAATTTGTGGAAATTCATCAAAAGAGGGTAAAGCTAGGGCTTGGGAATTTGATATTTCAAAATGGAATTTGAGGGGTCAAATGGACTCCGATTTTTGTAAATTTGATATGTATAGACTCGTGGTGAGATAAGGAATCCGGTGATGTTAATTTTCTGATTTATCGAGAAGTGGGCTTGGGGCTCGGGTTTTGCCAACTTGGTGAATTTTGATGTTTTTCGAGTCTTTTCGTTTGGGTTATATTCCCTTAGTCTATTGTAACGTATTCGTTGTGGTTTTGGCCAGATTCGACGCGCAAGGAGGTTGATTTGCGAGGCAAGGGCATAGCGAGCTAGGACTTTGGCCGGCTTGAGGTGAGTAATGGTTATAAATGATGTCCTGAGGGTTTGAAACCCCGAATTTGCACAACGTAGTGCTATGTTGAGGTGAGACACACGCTGCATGATGAGCGTGGGGTCCATTACTACTGGGGATTTGGACTTGGTCCATCCCGATTGATGATTCTACTGTATTCTGACTGAGGCTTAAATTATATCATAATAATTTGGGCTAGTTGCCATGTTTGGGGCCTTGTGACAACCTGTAGAACCCTTAGGGGCATTTGTACTGATTGACCTCACTTTACTTGTTAAAAATCATACCCTCAGTCATGTTTCTAACTGTTTAATAAAATACGAACTGGCTTTGAATAGCCAAACAAAAATGAGAGTAATATGTGGGCTGGAGTCCTTATTTTATCTTAGTATGCCCGAGGGGCGAAGTTTATATTGACTGAGAGGGGTTGAGAACCCAATAGTGAGGATGACGGATATATTATGGATCGGGCTGCACTTCGCAGCAAGGTATATATATATATATATATATATATATATATATATATATATATATATGGATCGGGCTGCACGCTGCAGTAGTATACTTATATGGATCGGGCTGCACGCCGCAACAGTATATTATATGGATCGGGCTGCACGCCGCAGCAGTATAGCGCTTGGGCTGAAGGAGCCCCTCCGGAGTCTGCACACCCCTAGTGAGCGCAGTCGACTATTATTATTGGATCGGGCTGCACGCCGCAGCAGTATACATATATTATGGATCGGGCTGCACGCCGCAGCAGTATGTTTATACGGATCGGGCTGCACGCCGCAGTGGTATATTTATGATTTTGGTTATTGTGAGAAGTAAACGAGTTGAGTACTGGTTTAAAAAGGGTTTTGCCTGACTTCTTCATTTAGTTGCTGTTTAAAAGCTCTTATTGCTTTGATATAGAACTACTTAGTGCTATTACGAGATTTCTTTCTGTCAGTCATTATTTATTGTTATTACTCACTGGGTCGGAGTACTCACCTTACTCCCTTCACCGTGTGTGCAGATACAGGTATCCCTGAGGCATAATTCGAGCTATCT
>NC_031999.1:52302043-52373733 GCF_001879085.1 Nicotiana attenuata | reverse complement strand
AACATAAGCGACGAGAGATCCTAGCACAATGGATTAAGAAACTTATTTATTTATCGGTATATTATTTGAAATTTATATATAATTAATTCCCAATTATAATTAGCCCATGAATATTATTTAAATTTATAAATTTTAGATTTGAGATTAAAAATCCCCAAATTTCTGTATTGATTTAAATTCATAAATTTTCTAGATTTGCCCTACAAAATTCTCCCTAATCAAAAACCTTGCCGAGATATAAAAACTATGTACATTTTCTAAGACTAGTCTTAAAGTATTGGAAGTAAGTTTATTTTGTTGTATTTGTTTGCTCAAAGAATACTAAATACTTTGTGTTTTGCTCCAAAAGATACGAATTATTTGTAATGCGAAACATCAAAATGAATCGAGAGGTAATCGTAATCGAATATAATTAGACCTATGAAAATATGTATTTTATGCTGTGATTTGTTTTGTCTAAACAACTATGGTATTGGTTGTTCGAGAGAAGTAAGGGAAAAGTCTTGTTCTAGAGAGGGAGGAAACATAGAATGAAAAGATAGCTTATTATTGAAAAGATCCCCCATCCTTTACAACATTGGGATTCCCTTTATATAACAAGAGAACCCCATCAAAAATAATAAATAATACAGGGATAGGTCGTGCTTTCGAAGGAGACTGACGAGACCTAAGGGCACGCTTCGCTTCTACAATTCCTTAGGTCGTGCCCTCTACTTCCGGCTATTGGCTTTAGTCGTAGGTCGTGCTACCATAGGTGGGCAGAATTTGACACCCCATCAGATAGTCCCTCCATCTCGTCTGGCTGACGTAACGAAGTCGCGTCGCCGATCGATCGGAACCATGATTCCTTGTGAGCTAGGAAATTTTGAAAACCATGTTTAGGAGACGACGACAGTGGGGGGCGATCATTTTTGAATTTTGTTGATCTATTGGCGTGCATCCCTTCCCTGAGATGATGTCACCCATAACATGCAGGCATCATCATTACGCGTGTTCCGAGGAAAGTACATAAAGGTGTTCTGATGCTTGGTTTCCCGCGCCTGTTGTTGGGGTTTTTGCCTCCTTCGATTTCAATGCTACCCCAACCGCGCTATTTAAGTACGGGAAATGGTGCTTCACTTAATCTAAACTTGGATCATCCTGCAAACGTTTTCCAAAACATTTCAAGAAAACGCTTCCTTTTTACGAAAAATTACCGGCTTCCTGAAAGTACACCTTGGGTGCGTAGTACAATCTCTCAAGCGTCACATCTAAGTATAATCGAAACCATAGACAACCTAACAACGGGATACACGCTCCCGGGGGCTCGTAATAATAAATCATCTGAACCATCCCGCCATCCATATCGGCGGCAATAAAGGGAGAGTAAAAGGGGAGGGAATCTCATCCCTCTTAACCGTAGATAAACGTGCTCCGAAGCAAACTCCTTATTAGAGGGACTTTTCAACGGTATTCTTATCCGAACAGACCTGTCGAGGGAGAAAATTGTGAGTTAAAACCAAACTTAATTTTTAGATACTCTCGTGCGTCGTATGGATATACCCGCTCACGTGGAGATGGTTCTTGAGCAGGAGCGGACACGCGTACGACCAGGGATACCTGAAGTTTTATGAATACCTTTTTGCGATCGGCTACGACGGGCCTCCCATTTTTCCCCAAATGGGCGGGAAGAACTCTGCCGGTTACTAACAACAATTGTGTCCCGCCCACTCACATCCGTAAACCTTAAAGGTATGTAGGCAGGTAATGTCTACAATACGCGGAGCTAGTCGGGCTGGAGGTCTCCGCCAACCCACCCTTATTGCATGCTATTCAGCGCCAGCTCCTGGGAGGGGCACCATACTGCAGTCTAGAATCGTGGCTGCGAAGCGGGTTGGTTGTGCAAACCGACGATACGGGCTAAGTGGGGCCTATTGGCGTAGATACTTTTTTATCAAGACGGGAAGCAGCCTGGATGTCTAACACCCCGTCGATTCCCCTGAGAGGTGGAATTCGAGACTAGTATTACTAATCCCGTCCGAGTTCGTTTATCTGTACGTGACTTTAGCGGTTCCGATTATCATCCTTTGCTTTTCTGTTATTTGGCTAGCAATAGCTCACGCTCCCCGGTTCATAACCGATATTAGCAGTGGATGTCCGTTTTGTGCCGTACTCACGGCGGAAAGACCAGTACGTGGACTGATTATTGAACGTTACGGTCCCGCGAGCCCTTCAGGTATTTCTTCAGATATTAATTTAAGTCGCATTTCACAAACCTTTTCAGCTAATCACTTTTATTTGGCCAGGTGTCAGAAGTGCTCTACAGAGGAGGGCGACGGCATCCGCCCCTCCTGATCAGATGTTGGTTCAGAATAACGCAGGAAATACTTTTGTGCTTCTGTCAGGGAAAGGGGGTGACGCTGTAGCCTCTTTACAAGAGGCTGCTCCTGCGGAGGTGGCACAAATGAGGCGAGGCCCGCCGACATTGTCTCCGCAACCTGCGGACGAAGCCTTCAAGAGGGCGAGGAGCCTGAAGGAGAGAAAAGGAGGAGCTCGTGATGGTAGTGCGGTGGCGACTGGAGATAGAAAGAGGTGACGCGCCTTCGCCAAAACAATTATGGCCAAAATCGCCATCCGTTCGGGGAGGTCGGCAAAGCTCAGATAAGGTGCTAATGTTGGTACCTAGCATCGGCTCGTAGTTGCCGAAGGTAGCCTCATCACCCTTGTTGGTGGCGAATGCTGGGTGGACCTCAACAATGCCTGAGGCCCGGCCTCATGGAATGTGGATGAGATGTGAAAAACTCTGCACCGCGGTCGAGAGATTGACAACACGACGATCTTGGGCCGCCGCATCGTGATCCAGGGGCTTACAACTTATTACAACACACGCGAGCGGGCGCTGGCTGCACACTGGAGATGTCCCTAATCTGTGTGCTGACCCTGAGCGCGGAGAATGTTGAAAGCGTGGTGTCAAGCGAGTGCGGAGCTGTTCACGTGAGGGTCGTTGGGTAGGCGTGACAGTAACTTCTCTGTTCTAACCGTGTGTCGTGAAAGTTGGAATTTTAATGCGTACTAACTTACACATGCATGGTATATATTTCTTCTTTAGACCCCTTGGTTTTAGAAGTGGAAGGGAAGGGCGCCGTGAGGAGAAAGAGAGACGATCGTTTTTTTGGATAAGAATGGTGAAGAGGTATAAGAACGGTATAAGCTCCAAGCATCAAGCTGGGCGGCGGATCTTTTTCCGGCAAGACCCACAATTCTCAGGTGTTCCGGGGAAGGCCTCGAAAAAGAGGAGGCACAATTGAAGCAAAAGCAGGGCGGTGGAGCTGAGAAAATGGATGAGGAAGTTGAGTGAAGGCTGCGGTCCTCGGTAAATAGCGAGCTGGAATCATCCCCTAAAACTGAGGGAGGAGGAGTTGAAGCTCAATCCGTGCAGTGGCGGCGGATGGTAGCCCGATCTTCAACCGTATCGGTGGCGGCTTTGACAGCCGAGCTCGAAGCTAAGGCGGGCCTGAGATCGAATGTCCTCAGGCGTACTGCCGCCGCCACGTCCCAGGGACGCGACCCAAGATGACGCACGAAGATATGGATATAATGCGGAGGCCAAATTGGACGTGTATAAACTCGTTGTTGCGGACGTGCCTCCGAAGGAAGGAAGTTCAAGGAGCATGGCGCGAGGCTCGTGCCCGCTCGTGTAGCTTGTGGGTACAGCACCCGACCCTCCTGACCGACGGAGGGCTACACTTCGGAGGACGTTCAACCGGCCTTGAAGTTCACCCAATGGTTTTTTAATGAGACTTACCAATCTCAGGTGGCAATTAGTCCGAAATGGTAGAAAGCAAAGCGGATGGCGATGGTAAATCCTGGCGAGGTCTCCTTAAAGATTGTATAGGTTTTGCCTTTTTTCTTTTGAAATGTAATGGGAGTCCTCCATGGGAACTAAATGTATATAATGTTTTGCCATAGTGAAAGAATATACTTTTGTTGCTATTGCCTTTTGTGTTGTCTTTGTTTATAACATAATTTTGTTCACCATGCGAACGTGGCCGTCGGCATCGGTTGTGAACGGCTTTTGGCCCGCAGGATGTAACTTCGACTGTCGCTGAAAGTGGGTTATCGTCGTCGAGCGTGGTCCGACATTATTTGGCGATGGCCTTTGGCCCAATAGGATATAACTTCAACCTGTTTGTTTGAAAGCGTTATCCCGTCCGTCGTCAGCGGGGTCGAACGATTCATTGGCGATGGAACTTTGGCCAATAGAATGTAACTTCAACTGTTGTTAGATAAGAGTTATCCGTCATTGTTGAGCCGAGGGTCGACGATCATTAGGCGTTGGCCTTTGGCCCATAGGACGGTAACCCTTCAAACTGTCTTGTGAAGTTGTTAAATCCGTCGTCAGTCGAGTAGGGCGTACGACGATCCGTGGCCGATGGCCTTTTGGCACATAAGGACATGTAACTTTACAGATTCGTTGAAGGTTATCCGTCGTCGTCGAGTGGGTCCCCGTCGATCATTGGCAATTGGCTTTGCCCATAGGATGTAACTTCAACTGTCAGTTGAAGTGTTATCCGTTTGCGTCAGAGGCGGTCGAACGATCGATTGGCGACGGGCCTTGGCCAGAGGATGTAAACTTCAAACTGTCGTGAAGTGGTTATTCTTCTCGTCAGGAGCGGGGTCGACGATCATGGCGACGGCCTTTGGCCTGGAGGATGGGTAACTTCAACTGTCATTGAAGTGTTATTCCGTCTGCGCCGAGCAGGCGGTCGACGATCCATTGGCGATGGCCTTTGCCATAGGGATGGATAAGTTGGTGGCCTTAAGCCGCTCCACATAATGGAAGACAGTTGGTGGCCTTAAGCCGCTTACATAGATGGAGAAAGGTGGCCTTAGCCGCTACATAAGATGGAGGACTTGCATCTGGCTGCTCTAAGCGCCGCCCTTTATATAATGGAGTTGGTGGCCTTAGCCGCTTACATAATGGAGTTTGGTGGCCTTAGTCGCTTACAAAACTGTAGTTGGTGGCCTTAGCCGCTTAATATATGAAGACTCAACTAGGCTAGTCCCTTTATTATATCGGCCTGGAGAATGTGTCGACTGGCCGGTATGATAAACCTGTCTCCATACGCCCCTGGGTGTCCCCTTCGCCGCCTCGTTAAAAACCTCCCCGAGAAAACCCAATTGGGACAAAACTCAGGTAAGGGAAAAAGAGTACGACTCGGGAGACGCCCCTTAAAAATGGAAGTACTTGAGGTGGGCGATGTTCCAGTTGTTTTGGAGTATTTTTCCCTCTATTGTTTCCAACTGGAATGCTCCTTTGCCTGCATCTGCTGTGATTTTATATGGCCCGCTCCAATTGGTGCCCAGTTTCCCTTCGCTTGGGTCTTTTGACGCTAAAGTTTTGGCTTTGAGGACGTAGTCGCCTACTTTGAGCGGTCGTATTTTAGCTTTTCTGTTGTAATACCTTTCGACCTGTTGCTTTTGAGCCGTCATTCTTATGTGGGCCATATCCCTTCGTTCTTCTGCCTCGTCGAGGTCTTGAAGCCTACCCATGTCGTTGTCTGCTCCGCTGGTATGTGAATATCTAAGGCTTGGTTCTCCGATTTCGACTGGTATAACCGCGTCGGTTCCGTAGACCAGTGAGTACGGTGTTTCTCCTGTGCTGGATTTGGGCGTTGTCCGGTATGCCCACAGTACCTCTGGTTGTAATTCGGGTCAGAGCCCTTTGGCTTCTTCGAGTTTCTTCTTCAGTATGTTCAATACTGTTTTGTTGGAGGATTCTGCTTGGCCGTTGGCGGCGGGGTGATATGGCGTGGAGAGTATCCGTTTGATGTGCCATTTGTCAAAGAACTCCGTTATCTTTTTGCCGATGAATTGGGGGCCGTTATCGCAGCTGATTTCTTTGGGGATGCCGAAGCGGCATATGATGTTTTTCCATATAAAGGCGATGACTTCTTGTTCGCGTATTTGGGCGTACGCACCTGCTTCTACCCACTTGGAGAAATAGTCAGTCAAAACTAACAGAAATCGTACCTTTCCTCGTCCTGCTGGCAGGGGACCGATTATGTCCATCCCCCATTTGATGAAGGGCCAAGGTGATGTTACTGAGTGTAGGGGCTCTCCCGGTTGATGTATCATGGGGGTGTACTTTTGGCACTACTCGCACCTACGAACGTACTCTGCTGCCTCCTTTTTCATTGTGGGCCAATAGTACCCGGCTCGGATGATGCAACGGACGAGAGCGCGATTGTCGGTATGTGCGCCACAGTGGCCCTCGTGTACCTCTTCGAGTACTTGCCTTGTTTGGTGTGGCCCCAAGCACTTAGCGAGGGGTCCGCCAAACGTTCTTTTGTACAGATCGTGATTTATTAGGCAGTATCGGGCGGCTTGTACGCGGAGCTTTTTGGCTGCTTTTTTGTCGAGCGGGAGTGTCTCGTCCTGCAGATAGGAGATAAACTGGTTGCCAGTCCCAAGTTAGATATAAAGAGAGTACCTCAGTTTGATCTATGGCTGAATGGAGGAGGGTGACTATATTTCCCTTGTTGATGTTTTTGGTGGCTACAGCCAATTTGGCTAGGCCGTCTGCTTCGACGTTCTGCGCCCTCGGGATTTGTTCCAGGCGGCATTCATCGTACTCGGGCATCAACTTGTGAATTTCTGATTGATATTTCTGCAGTCTCTGTTCCTTGATCTGGTAAGTCCCGGTGACCTGGTTTACCACGAGTTGAGAATCGCAATGGAGGATGAGTCGTCGAGCTCCGTACTTGATGGCAAACTTCATACCTGCAATCACAGCCTCGTACTCGGCCTCGTTGTTAGTCATCTCGGGGCATCGTATGGACTGACGAATTATTTCGCCCGTGGGGACCTCGAGTACGAGTCCCAGTCCCGATCCCGAGGCGTTGGAAGCGCCGTCAGTGTAGAGGGTCCAGAGGTCGGTACTAGGAGTGGCACGAATGGCCTCTAGTTCCACTTCCAGCAGAATCTCTGTACTGAAATCGACGACAAAATCTGCAAGTACCTGCGACTTGATGGCGTTTCTCGGGTGATAGGATATGTCGTGCTCGCTGAGCTCTATGGCCCATCTGGCGAGCCTTCCCGATAACTCGGGCTTGTGTAGGATGCTTCTCAGGGGGAAGGTCGTTATAACTTTTATAGGATGACACTGAAAGTAGGGTCTAAGCTTTCGTGAAGCTACGACCAGTGCCAGAGCCAGCTTCTCGAGGTGTGGATACCGTATTTCGGCGTCCACTAGGGTTTTGCTGATATAGTAAATAGGAGACTGCGTACCTTTGTTTTCACGGGCCAGGACTGCGCTGACGGCGACTTCGGACACTGCCAGGTATACTAGCAAGGGTTCGCCAGGGTTCGCTTTAACTAGCAATGGTGGCGAAGACAGGTATTCTTTCAATTTTTTTAAAGCCTTGGCGCATTCCTCGTTCCATTATAGTCCGTGATCTTTTCTCAATACGTTAAAAAATTTATGGCACCTATCGGAGGATCGCGAGATGAACCTGGATAGGGCGGCTATTCGTCCTGTCAGCTTTTGTACCTATTTTTTACTGTGCAAGGTCTCGGGTATTGCGTCTATCGCCTTGATCTGGTCAGGATTGACTTCGATATCTCGTTGTGATACGAGGAAACCCAAGAACTTTCCCGATGCTACGCCGAAGGCACATTTTTCTGGGTTTAATTTCATCCCGTACTGTCGTAGTATCTCAAAGGCTTCTTTTAGATGGTCGAGGTGGTCTTCTTTGTTTGCCGACTTTACCAGCATATCGTCGATGTAGACCTCCATGGTCTTGCCAAGATGTTCCTTGAACATCCTGGTAACTAGCCTCTGATACGTCGCCCCTGCGTTTTTGAGTCCGAAGGGCATCACCTTGTAGCAATACGTTCCCTGGTGGGTGATGAAAGTTGTCTTTTCTTGGTCCTCCTCGGCCATCATGATCTGGTTGTAGCCGGAGTAGGCATCTAGGAAGCTTAGCAGCTCATGTCCTGCTGTGGCGTCGATCAACTGGTCGATGTGAGGTAACGGGAACGAGTCCTTCGGGCATGCCTTGTTAAGGTCTGTGAAATCTACGCACATCCTCCACTTCCCGTTTTTCTTTTTGACCATGACGACATTGGCGACCCATTGGGGATATTTTGATTCCCTTATGGACCCGTTGGCCAGTAGTTTATCTACCTCTTCGCTGACGGCCTCGTTGATTGCAGCGTTGAACTTTCTTCTAACTTGCCGCACGGATGGATATAGTGGGTCGACGATCAGTTTGTGGGTGGCAATGTCTCTTGGTATCCCCGGCATATCTGAATGAGAAAAAGCAAATAGATCTGTGTGGTTAGTTAAAAATTCATGGTACTTACTTGGGTCGCAGAGGCTGTGTCCGATGTAGGCTTTTTTTGAGTGGTCGGTGCTGTCCAGTTGTACTGGGTTGAGATCCTCGACCGTTGCTTTGCAGGCTTCTACGATGTCCGGATCTTTGATGGCTTCCGTTGTCGGGTCGACCTTAGTCCCCGACACGGCTGATTGCTATGCTTCTGCACTTGCTCCTTTCAACTACTTGGTGTATGAGTAGTCTTGAGCGATTCAGTAGCACTCTTGCGTGGTGCGCGGCTCGCCCCGAATGCTAAATATTCCCCAAGGGGTGGGGAACTTGATCACTTGGTAGAAGCTTGAGGGGACTGCTCGCATGGCATGTATCCACGGGCGTCCTATGATGGCGTTGTAGGTTGTTTCTTGGTTCATGACGTGGAAAGTGGTTTCCAGCGTAACTCCTCCTGCTAAAATTGGCAATGATACCTCCCCGGAGGTTCGTTCCACCGCATTGTTAAAACCTGTCAGTGTTATGCAACGCGGTATTATCCTATCTTCGAGCCTCATTTGCGCGAGGACCCTTGGATGGATAATACAGGCGCCGCTTCCGTCATCAACCATAATTCTCTTAACATCAGTGTCATCAATACGTAAAGTTATGACCAAAGCATCATAATGAGGAAAAGACAAACCGTCGGCATCTGACTTATCGAAGGTGATATTCTCTTCGAAGTCATCATACCGTTCGTGGGCGATTGTTCGCTTCAGTTTGTGCGAAGTGGTAAACTTTACATGGTTGATTGCTGAATCGTCGCCTCCTCCGACGATCATGTTGATGGTGCGTGCTGGCGAAGGCGGCTTTGGCGGCCCTTGAGGTTGATCCCGCCCTCGTGCGAAGTTGATCTTTCCCTTATCGCTGAGCAGCTCCCTCAAGTATCCTTGGTTCAGCATTCTGACCACCTCCTGCCGTAGCCCTATGCAATCTTCGGTTTTGTGCCCTCGTTCTTGGTGGAACTCGCACAGGACATTTGACTTCCTCATGGCGGGGTCTGATTTCATCTTCTGCGGCCATTGTACCTCGGTGCCTAGCTTCTCCAGTGCGTACACTATTTCTGAGGGAGACACGCAAAAGTTATGGGCGGATAATAAAGGGGGCATACCTCTTTCATTACGGAGTGGGGCGACATGTCGCTGCAGTGCTTCTGTGTGTCTAGGCGGTGGTGGATGCGAGGATCTGATGTAAGGTTGTTGCCTTTGTTTGTTGAAGCGCGAGGATTGTTCCCGCCGGCCCTCGCTGCGTCGATCCCTCCTTGCTTCTGACTGTATTGTCGTGAGCCGCTGGGTTGGTCCGTTGAGGTCATCCTCGTCTGCTCGTACCTCAGCACAGTAGGCATTGTGGATCTCCTCCCATGTGGTGGGAGGATACTTCATGAGTCGGCTTAGTAGCTTTTTGGTTGCTCTCGAACCATCTCTACTCAGCCCGTTTTGGAAAGCTGCGACAGCCATGCCTTCCGATACGTTTAGTAGGCTCATCCTTACTCTGTTGAATCTGGCCAGGAAGTCCTTGAGTCCCTCACCTGCGGTTTGTCGGACGGCGAAGATATCGTTGACCCTGGCCTCTGCTTTCTTAGCTCCTGCATGGGCGGTGGCGAACTTATCCGCCATTTCTTTGGATGTTGATATCGTTCTGACTGGCAGCTTTGAGTAGCATGTTAGCACCCCCTCCCCCCCCCCCGGTCAATGTTTCTCCGAACTTTTTCAGCAGTACGGATGGTACTTGTTCCTTTGACAGATCGTTACCCTTCACAGCGGTCACATAGTGGATCAGGTGGTCTTCGGGGTCCGTCGTCCCGTCATATATCCTTAAGTAGGGTGGCATCTTGAAGGTTTTTGGGATCGGGTGAGGTGCAGCTTCTTCGCTGTATGGTTGTTCGACGAATCTTCCCACGTCGCACTTTGGTAGTAACTTAGGAGCACCGGGAATTTTGTCTACTCTTTCCTGATGCTCTTTCATCTGATCCCGAAGTGCCTTGTTTTCATTCTCCATTTCCTCCATTTTTTTAAGGATGGCTGCAAGTGTGCCATCGCTGGTCTGGCCATTGGTGTGGTTGTTGTTTGTACGTACAGTATCGTGTTCACTGGTGGTAGTGATGTCTGTCGTCAACGGGTTCTTAATGTTGCCTTGGGGCGATTTTTCGAGCAAGCTGCCTAGGGTGTTCGTCAGCCATTCTTCCAGTAGCTTCTTGACCACCGGGGGTGGTGTTTCTTTGACTACAGACGTGGAAGCCCCCTTTTCTTACATGATCGTCAGATCTTCAGATGGGGAGGGTGAGATTTCTCCCTCTTGAGTGCTACCAGGTGTTGTGCTCAAGATGTTTTCTCTGCCGGCCTCGTTGAGGGGGCCTATGAGGTTGGTTGTGACGCCTGCTATTGCTTTCAATCTTGCGTCGTTTTCCGCCATTTTCCGATTTCAGTAGGGTGTGAAGGAAGGTGGTTTATTTTTGATGTTCTAGGTGCAAACTATGATTTCGATTGCCGAAATCCCCACAGACGGCGCCAAATTATTTTGCTCAAAAGATACTAATTACTTTGTAAGCGAAAACAATCAAAATGAATCAAAGGTAAATCGTAATCGAATATAATTAGACCTAGAAATATGTATTATGCTTGTGATTGTTTCAACAACTTGGATATTCGAGAGAGTAAGGGAAAGCTTGTTTAGAGAGAGAGGAAAATAGAAAGAAAGATAGCTTATTATTGAAAGATCCCCCTCCTTTACAACATTGGGATTCTCCTTTATATAACAAGAGAACCCCCTCAAAAATAATAAAATAATACAGGGATAGGTCACGTGCTTTCGAGGAGACGACGAGACCTAAGGGCACGCTTTCGCTCTGACATTCTTAGGTCATCCCCTCTACTTCGGCTATTGCTTAGTCGTAGGTCGTTGCTACCATAGTGGGCAGAATTTAACCCATACAGTATTACCCCATAAAACTTACTTCTAACAACATCTTTGCATGTTGTAATATAGGGAGACAAAATAATGTTTGCGGGCCAAACTTTAATACTCATTTTGATACGGTATTAGATTTGCTTCACCTCAGCACTATGCATTGTAACTTCCATAATATATTTCTATTAAAGGAAAAATCTCACGTAGGCAAAAGGTGAGATCACATATTCCAATATCCCTTGGTAATAGAAGACGGTGATTACCATATTAGCGACATCCTCAATTAGCCGTATAGGATCTCTATATAAACCCCATGCTCCTGTGATTATTAAGCATCAATATACAATTCGCAAACTTGCTGGAACTCATATCTGACAGGTAACATTTTTTTTTCTTCTCTTTTTTCTGTCTTTTTTTTAGGTAAAACAAGAAGGATTTGTTTTTGTTTGACAAGAATAATTCATGCACGAAGAAGATAATCATAGGGTGTGAGGGGATGAGTACTCTTCCTTGTCCGAATATCTGAAAGATTACTCTCAAGGTGGCCCGAGTATCGGAGAGATTACTCTCAAGGTGACCCGAATATCGGAGACATTACTCTCAAGGTGGCCCGACTATCAGAGAGATTACTCTCAAGGTAACCTGACTATCGGAGAAATTACTCTCAATGTGGCCCAACTATCGGAGAGATTATTCTCAATACGATCCGACTATCGGAGAGATTACTCTCAATGTGGCCCGACTATCGAAGAGATTACTCTCAAGACGACCTGACTATCTGAGAGATCACTCTCAAGGTGGCCCGACTATAGGAAAGATTACTCTCAATGTGGCCTGACTATCGGAGAGATTACTCTCAATATGGCCCGACTATCGGAGATATTACTCTCAAGATGACCCGACTATCGGAGAGATTACTCTCAAGGTGTGAAGGGATGGATACTCATCCCCGCTTGAAAACCGTAGGCCATTTCATCCATTTAGACCTTTGTGCCCCTTCTAATATTCTTGATTTGGACTTTGATGACTTTTTTTTTTCTTGCAGCTCAAAAAGATGGCAAATTTCAGAGGCTATACCTCACCTTCCTCCAAACTTAGATATCTCGTAATCGATACTGAAGATAGCATAGAACAAACCAAGCTTTTGGTTCATACCCCACAAGCCGGCCGGTATGCAGCCTAGGGGTGGGCATAAAATCCAAAAAATCGAATACCAGACCGGACCGAATTAATTCGGTATTTCGGTATTGATTTATTCGGTATTTCGGTATAATTCAGTATCAAATTTTTGGTAATTCGGTATTCTGGTACGGTCCTCGGTATTGAGGTTTCGATATTTCAGTATACCGAAATATCGAATTTACCTACAGTCCTACACTGCCCAGGGGCCTAGCCCAAAAGTCTAAACGACTAACCTAATAATACTAAGCCCAAGTCCCTTACTCTCTTTCCGTTGTTTCCCAGCTTAACCCATTGTTATTCCCCAGCCATACCTATATATCCAATTGGAATTAGGAATTACCAATTTGGCGTCTGTTTAGTGCTGCCTCAAAGCAGCTCAACTTGCGTATGGAGATGAAAATTGTTCTGTTAATCAGAACTGAGAACTTGTTCTTCGAAAACTATCTCAACTGGAGCAATATATATTACTCTTAATTAAGATTTGTTCACTTTATGACAAGTTTCCACTGGCCAGTTCCACTTCTTGTCACATTAGATAGGGACGGTGCGATACTGAAACCGTACCAAATCGTACCGAACCAAATAAGAAAATACCGAACCGACTGAACTACTTTTGTACGGTATTTGGTATGCACAATTGATATACCGAATACCAAAGTACCAAACCGTAATTCATAAATACCGTACCGAAGTACCGAACGCCCACCCCTGATGCAACCCATGGATTTCTTTGAAGAACTCGCTTCATGAAGAATACTGGACCTTGGAGCACAAGTCTACTTCTAATCTCGTGTCCAAGATGTGGCCTCTCTAAGAGCCAATCCATCGCCACGTAAACATTGCTAGCTCCCTTCCAAACTTAGGGAGTTGCATAATTCAAGGAGAAGTACGTTTGGGGAAACATAACAACAATCGAGGGCGAGTATCCTCATATTCCAGGATATTGGGTATGTGCTGAGAATGTACTTGGTGGAAGCCAACAAACCCTGAGTATAGCAAGGATTTATGATGTTGTCTATGCCTCACTTTTCACTTATGATCGAAACTCAAAGATTTTGCAAGGATTTTGTGAGGCTTGGTGCCCAAGACGACCATGTTTCTTACATCAGCTGGGGAACTATCTATCTCTCTTTGGGATTTACATATCCTTGGAGGTCTGCCTATTGCGGGTTTTCAGTATGAAAAAGTGGTACCTGAGACAACTGAAATCATCGGTTTGGACGAAAAATAGATGAGATTTATTCCTCGATCTTGCGAGTACTTATTTGCCGCCTTCCATCACCTTAAGGAAGGTACGGGTGTTAACCAAAAGGTCTCCTTGAGCAAGTGGACAAAATTTTGGTACAAGAAAGCTTTACTATATAAACCTATCCCACCACGAAAGGAAAAGAAATTCGCGCGCCTAAAGTCGACACATAATCCTAACGGAGTTATTCCCGAGAAAGCTAGGTGGTCGAGTGATCAAGAAGCTATATTCTCCAAGCTTAGGGTGAGGTCTGCCAAGAAAGACGAAACATATATAGCAACCTTCTTATCAATTTGGCTTTGTGCTTTTGTATTTCCCTATAAGGCAGAGAACTTCATTCGTCTCGAGACTTTTAAGATGGTAAGCATGATGGCAAGCGAGTGAAAGATTAGCCTTGCAGTCCCAGTTTTGGCGAGTATTTATCATGATTTGAATAAGATTTTGTGTTCTTCCCAACTTTATCAGGTTAAAGTTTGTTTCCCATCCATTATGCTTACAGCTAGCTTGCACATTACCTCAAAACTCATTATCCACTTGCTAAGGGTCTGTTTGTCCCTTTGATGATGGCATACTCAGGAGAGGGAGCTGCGAAGTACTTTGACGAGAAGGATGCAAGAAAATGCATCCACAAGGAGAGGATATAGTTTGGACACCAACAATGTTAACCGATTCTCGTCCTTATTATTATGTGGATAACGAGGCCCCTCAAGAGTTGGAGTCAAATTACTTCATGAGCTTACGTTTTAATTACCTCCCTTTGAGGTATAATAACTCATTCATTATCGAGCCATATAGCCTTCATCGATTTGGTCATCAATTTGGGTTTTTTGGAGAATGATATCTGTAGCGCCTTTCTAGATGAAGGACTCAGATTTTGGAGGATTTGCACACTGTATCGGTCTATGTCACGTGCGGCTTTTCCCCCAAAGGGAGATCCTGTGGAGAAGCTTTTCTCCACCAATTATATGTCTTGGTGGGAGAAAGTACTTGGGAAGTTTCTCGAGGATAATTTACAAGCTCTGGTAGAAAATGTTAGGCTAAAATCTACCATTCCTTTAGGAGATGAAGATCAAGGTGTTGGAAAGACTCTCTCAATATTCAAAGAACTACGTACTCCAATCCCAAAAGTAGTTACACAACATAAGAAAAGTAAGCTTAAATCCTCAAAGTCAGCTTTGAAAGAGGTGGTGTGCATTTCAACAGATATGGAGAAACACCCTCCAGTTCTTCCATTTAGCACGCAAGTTCCTCAAGATACAAGCCAGAGTAACAATGAAGATCAAAATTGGAAAAGGAAACGGCCTAACCCAGTAGAGATCGTGGAGGTTCCAAGTGTTGATAGTCCCTCAAGAACGCATACAACTTGTAACAAAGAGGTAAAATACAATCACCTTGCCTTTTTCCCTTTTTTTTTCGAACGAATAGCTTCGCTAAAAATTACTCACTTTATCTGCCTTTTCCTTATGTAGTTAAATGCCATTAGGAATCCGATGGTATCCCCACATGACAAGCCGCAAGTGAGTGATGAATCTATTGGAGGGCCTTTACGTCTAAAGTGAAGTCGTCTTCAAAGGCGTCATCTATTCCTCATGACAAATCCCTAAAAAGACAAACTCCAAATGGGGTAACTCGCGTTCCACCAATGACAATGCAGTAGTGTCTGTTTTGAAGGAAATAGCATTGTCTTTAATCGCAAAAAGGAATTCATCTTGGGACTTTGGGAGGATATTTGCAATAGACTCTCCGAAACTCGTGGAGAACAACTCTCATCTTATAGGGAGAAAATCACTGAGATTTTCAAGGATATGAAAAAGGCGAATATTTTAGATTTTTCTCCATTAGAGTGTTTACTGGATTCTCTCTCCGAGCTTGCTACTTCATATGACCAAGAGCGATCCAATTTGGCTGATAAGACGAGTCAAGATGAGAAGCTAAAGCTGATTTCCAAAGCTAAGGAGCGTCTTAAATCGTTCAATCTTGAAGCAAGTGAGAAAGTCAAGAAAGTTTCCTCTAGTGAAAAGAAACTGAAGAGAGTTGTGAAGAAGTTGCAGACATTACAACAAGAGAGGGAGAATCTTGAAGGTATTATAGAAACGACTCAAAAGGAGGTTGAGGAGATTCAAGCAAAAGTTTCAGCTGCCGAGACTGAGGTCTCTTCATATGACAACGTAAATTTTCTGACTGTTGATGATTCGGCCAATTTGGAGGAGAAGAAGAAGAACCTGGAGACTAGCTGCCAAGAATTGATCAACTACAAGTTCTATTTAGATTAGACTATTAGCATTATCTCCCCTTTTATCTTTATGTTAGATTGACCTAGTGGATATTTATTTCATCTTAAATAAGATTGCTTCTATTTTGCTTTACATTATCCGACTTTTATCTTACAACAACAACAACACAGTGAAATCCCACTAGTGGGGTCTGGGGAGGGTAGTATGTAGGCAGACCTTACCCCTACCCGAAGGGGTAGAGAGGCTGTTTCCGAAAGACCCCCGGCTCAAGAAGACAAAAAGACAAAAAGAGACAATATCAGTATTATCACAGAAACCATAAGAAAGTATAAGAAAAACATGAACAACATAAAATCCAGAAGAAAGCTGCAAAACAAAAGCGATAACTAGTAAATAGTTCCGGCACTAAAAAAGAAATGGTAAGACACGACATTGCCACCCGTTACCTAGAAAAAACCCTACAAGACTACTCCAGCAACGGAACGAACTAATGCAAGACCCAACTACCTCCTAACCTATAACCCTAATACTCGACCTCCACATCTTCCTATCAAATGCCATTTCCTCAGAAATCTGAAGCCTCACCGTGTCTTGCCTGATCACCTCTCCCCAATACTTCTTAGGCCGTCCTCTACCTCTTCTCATGCCCTCCACAACTAGCCGCTCACACCTCCTTACCGAAGCATCTGGGCTTCTCCTCTGTATATGCCCGAACCATCTGAGCCTTGCTTCCTGCATCTTGTCATCAATGGGAGCCAACCACCTCAACATCCTCATTTCAGCTACTTTCATCTTCTGGATATGTGAGTTCTTAACAGGCCAACACTCAGCCCCGTACATCATGGCTGGTTTAAGTACCGCTTTATAAAGCTTGCCTTTGAGTATCGGTGGCACTCGCTTGTCACACAGGACTCTAGATGCTAACCTCCACTTCATCCATCCTACCCAATACGGTGTGTGACATCCTCGTCTATCTCCCCTCCCCCCTGGATAACCGACCCAAGGTACTTGAAGCTGCATCTACTTGGGATGACCTGTGAGTCAAGCCTCACATCCACGCCTACTTCCCCGGCTCAGCGCTGAACTTACACTCCAGGTATTCCGTCTTCGTCCTGCTCAACTTGAAACGCTTAGACTCAAGAGCATATCTCCAAACCTCCAGCCTCTCATTAACACCGGTACGCGACTCATCAATCAGAACTATGTCATCGGCGAATAGCATGCACTATGGCACCTCCCCTTGAATATGGTGTGTTAGCGCGTCCATCAATAGGGCGAATAAGAACGGGCTGAGCGCAGAGCCTTGGTGTAACCCCATAACAAACGGAAAATGCTTAGAGTCGCCTCCTACTGTCCTTACTAGAGTCTTAGCCCCATCACACATGTCTTTAATCGCCATAATGTAGGGAACCGACACACCTTTTACCTCCAAGCATTTCCGAAGAACTTCCCTAGGAACCTTGTTATATGCTTTCTCTAAGTCAATAAACACCATGTGCAGGTCCTTCTTCCTACCTCTGTACTATTCCGCCAACCGCGTAACAAGGTGTATAGATTCTGTAGTAGAACGACCCGACATGAACCCGAACTGGTTGTCGGATACAGACACCGACATCCTCACCCTCGCTTCAACCACCCTCTCTCACACTTTCATGGTGTGACTAAGTAATTTGATACCCCTATAATTATTACAACTCTGGATATCACCTTTGTTCTTATAAAGTGGAACCATCGTACTCCACTTCCACTCATCTGGCATCCTCTTTGCCTTAAAAATAACATTGAACAACCCCGTCAACCACTCCAAATCTGCTCTCCCCACACACTTCCAAAATTCCACTGGTATCTCGTCAGGCCCTGTCGCTCTGCCCCTACTCATCTTACTCATACCTCTCACCACCTCCTTAACCTTGATACGCTTGCAGTACCCAAAATCACGATGACTCTCGGAATGCTCCAATTCACCTAGCATAATATCCTGATCTCCTTCTTCATTCAGAAGTTTATGAAAGTAAGTTTGCCATCTCCTCTTAATTTGGGAATCTTCCATCAATATTGTACCATCGTCTTCCTTGATGCATCTCACTTGGTCTAAATCACGAGCCTTCCTCTCTCTCAAATTGGCCAGCTAGAACAACTTCTTCTCCTTGCCTTTCTCCCCCAATTCCTCATACATACGACCATAAGCCGTAGTCTTAGCTTCCTTTCTAGCTATCTTATACCTCTCCATGCTAACTCGCCTCTCCTCCTCCCCACTAACTTTAGGTACGCCGCCTTCTTCGCTTCCACCTTACCTTGGACCACTTCATTCCACCACCAGTCTCCTTTGTGTCCGCCAGAGGCACCTATCGAGACCCATAACACCTCTCTCGCAGCCTCCCTTATACAGTTTGCTATCGTAGACCACATAGTGCTTGCGTTACCACTGCTCCTCCAAGATCCCATTGCCGACAATCGCCCCTCCAACTCTTGGGCTTTATCCTTAGTCAAATCTCCCCACATGATTCTCGATCTTCCTCGAGCATACACTTTCCTCCTCTTTAACCTAATACCAATATCCATCACCAACAGTCTATGATGCGTCGTGAGTATCTCACCTGGAATCACCTTACAATCCTTGCATAACCGTTTGTCACACCTCTTGAGGAGGAGATAGTCAATTTGAGTCTTCACCACCGCATTTTGAAAAGTGACCAAATGCTCCTCCCTCTTCGGAAAGGTAGAGTTCGCAATTACCGACCCAAAATCCTTAGCGAAGTCCAATAACGAGGTACCTCCTCCGTTCCTCTCCCCAAAACCGAAGCCTCCATGCACCTCCCCATAACCACCAGTAGTCGACCCAATATGACCGTTGAAATCCCATCCTATGAATAACTTCTCAGTAGGCGGAACTTGGCACACAATCTCATCTAATCCCTCCCAGAAACGTCGTTTAGCCTCTTCATCTAAGCCCGAATGCGGCGCATAGGCTCTAACAACGTTTGGAGTGCACTCTCCAACCACCAACTTAATAATCATCAATCTATCATTCACTCGTCTAACCTCAACCACGAACTCTCTAAGTTCCCTATCCACCAAGATACCCACTCCATTCTTACCCTTCTCGACTCCTGAGTACCAAAGTTTATACCCGTCTGCATCCCTCGCCCTCGACCCTACCCACCTTGTCTCTAGGACACACGCTATATTGACCCTTCTCTTCTGGAGGATCTTCGCCAACTCTATAGACTTTCCTGTCAATGTACCTACGTTCCATGACCCAATTCTCAACCAATGGACACCCTTGTACCCTTTACCTCCCTTGTCTCCCGACCTGCCCCCTAACCCCTGCCCTACCTCCCGCCCTACTCTCGACCATCCCAAACCACATCCACTATATCTACGTCAAACTGAGGGGAATCACTAACACACACAAGGCAACAGACCAAACTAGAAGAAGACAAGTTGCAACTACAGGGACAATAATACGATGAGTAAAATAATATGGACTAAGACAAAGTATAAATTAAAGACTAAATTAAAGTATAAATTAAAGACTCGGAATCAGTAAGATATGTAAAACTAAATATCCTAGACCCTCAAAATAGGGCAGGGAGCAAATACAGGGGGTCAATACAAGTGAAATCAAATAATTACTAATCTAAGAAAATAAATCGCGGCTATAACACAATACCAGTATTGAACACACTACTAACAGTGAAACAAATTTAAACAAAGTGTGTTTAAGACAAAGTGCAATGAGATAGGAACGTAGAACCTGGTACCGTTGACGGAGACGGTGGTGGTCGTCGAAGAACTGGCCGAAGCTGTTGGGTAATGAGTTACCTGGCTTGGAGACGGGTCTGGTTTGTGTGTCACCACGGCACCGCAACCAGGCCTGAAACCTGACTGTGGTTGTTCCCACTCACCGGCGACTGGTCCGTGTCTCGCGCGGAGTAAGAGGGGAGAAGACAAGCCGAGAAAGAGGAGAGGCAGGGTGTGAGAGATGGGCGGAAAGAGGGAGGATGATGGTGTATAATATGCAGGGAAACTTATCAATCATTCTATTTCTTCATTCTCTTTTTTGATGGAGGTCCCAAAAGGAAGAATCCATAAATCAGGAAAGACCAAACAGTATGGGTTCCCGACTTTTATCTTAGTCGCATAATTTTCAGCTTTACGCGCTTGTAACATAAGATTCATATCTTGTCGTGGGAGAGTCCAAATAACGAACCATTTGATTTCTTGGAAACGAAAATTCAAAATCTAAAACATATCCAAAATATAAAATCCAATGCCTTAAGGATAGTTTCAGACGATAGTTCGAAGTCGACTTTGGTTTCTGATATGCCGACAGTTCCAAATTAGCGCGACTTCACCAATTTTTTTTGTGTTTTGGTGTGGAAGCCTCGAGATCGCAAGACCTTTTTAATTGTCAGAAATTGAAATTCAAGAGATTCATTCTCACCAAATATATTGGGTTCAAGTCTCACTGAATTTGAAACATCGTGAAGGCACACCAAAAAAAAACTTGAAGGTTTGGCGAACATGAAGGCATAGCGAATCCTTGGACTTCAATGCAAATGCTTGGCAGCCTCCTAAAAGATATCCATCATTTCATTGAAGACACCAATTTACCATAGCGGTGTGCCCCTATTAAATCAAATGGGATCCAAACTTTAATAGAAGAATGGTATCTCAGCTCGATTTTCAAGTGCTGATTGAATGGATTACATTCCATCGTACTTCATTCGGACAACGATTGGGGGATTAGGTTTCTTTTGAACTTATGCGACTAAGCTCGGAATGAAACTCTAAGCTGCCTACGTACCTCGGTGAAGAGGATCAAGTCATACCTTAGTTCGGAATGGGTGATTTCTTTTTATGTCCTAACTTTTGCCTAGGCCGCCTCTTTTAGGGTTTTCAACCTAGCAGACTTTTTTTGGGATGTACATAGTTTAGACTCATGCGGGCCAGGAGTGCAGGAACATGCAGTTTAGGCTTATGCGTCAAGGAGCGTTTCAACTTCATGGATAATAATTCTTCAAAAATTGCCATTGATAGGGCCAATTCTCATGCCATCTACATCAACCAGCTTGTAAGCCCCACTTGAGTAAGCTTCTTGTACGACATATGGCCCATCCCATTTTGAAGTGAACTTCCGTTTATGGCAAGTAATAATGGGCCTTCGTATGGCAAGGACTTGATCTCCTACTTGAAAAGATCTCGGGCGAACTCTTTTATTGAAGGCACGGGACAATCGATCTTGATAACATTCAAGGCTCTATTGAGCTTCCAACCTCTTCTCATCAAGAGCCTCCAAATCTGCTAATCGAAGTCGAGAATTTTCTTCATCAGTGATCCCTTCTTGAATAGCTAACCGTAATGAAGTTATTTGATGCTCAAGTGGCAAAACGACTTCGACTCCATAGATAAGTGAATAAGGGATCGCTTGTTTTGGTGTGTGGTGAGTTGTCCTGTATGCACACAGAGCTTCTTCCATATGGTCATGCCAATCTCGTTTGGATTTTGAGACAACTTTCTTAACATGTTGCATAGAGTCTTGTTGACTGCATCAGCTAGACCATTGGCGGCAGCATTATACATAGAAGAGTTACGTTACTTGAAGCCAAAGAGATCACAAATCTTGTTCATCAACCTATTGTTGAATGCCTTGCCATTATTCGTTATTATGTAATGAGGAATGCCAAAGCGGTAGATTATGTTTACTCGGATGAAACTTGCAATATTTTCTTTCTTTACCTCCTTAAGAGCAATAGCTTCAGCCCATTTTGAGAAGTAATCAGTTGTATCCAAGATGTATAGGTGCCTACCAGAGGACTTTGGTAGTGGTCCAACAACATCCAATCCCCAAGCGTCAAAGGCCAGGATGCAACAGTCGGGTGCAGCACTTTGGGAGGCTGATGAATAAAATTTGCATGAAATTGGAAAGTCTTGCATCTTCAAACGTAGTCCAAGCAATCTTTTACCATTGTTGGCCTATCCCATCCTTTTTATATAAAAGTGGAGCTTTGGTCCAGACTGATGTGACCCACATACCCCAGAATGTGCCCTTGCAAAGCTTGGAGTGCTTCTTCTTGACCTAAGCATCGCAAAAGTACCCCCTTGATTGACCTTCTATATAGAGTATCGTTGTAGTAAAGGAAGCGAGGCGCACGACGACGGATTTCAGTCCTTCTCCTTGGATTTTCTGGAAGTATCCTATAGCTTAAGTAGTCGATAATGGGTTGTCAGCTTCAGAAACAGTGACAAGATGCTTGAGTTCATTTTCTTCACCTTCAGCCTCATTTGGCGATACTACCCATTTTTGGCAGATAGTAACTTGCGCTTGATCAGGCAGGGTTAACGATGAAGCTAGGGCAGCTAAAGCATCAGCCTTTTTGTTTTCTTTCCTTGGCATATGTTGAATAGTCATGTCATCGACCCACCCCATTAATTTTTTAGCATAATCATGATATGGGCGTAGTTCAGATTTCTTGACCTCATAACTACCTAAAAGCTAGTTGATCACCAACTGAGAGTCACCAAAGACTTACAATCGCAACCGCTTCATTTCAACAGCCATTTCAAGCCCAAGTATTAGTGTTTGATACTCAGTAACATTGTTAGAGCAGAGTTGCATCAACGTAAAAGAGTAAGGGAGAACTTCACCTTGAGAAGTGACAAATATTACACCAGCACCAGCTCTTCCGCAATGTACAACACCATCAAAGTACATATTCCATGGAGGTTGAACTTCAATGACCATTGTGTCCTCATCAGGTAGTTCGCCATTTAGCTCCCAATCATCAAGTATAGGGTGATTGCCAAGAAGTCCGCTAACGCTTGTCCTTTTATAGCATTTTGAGGGATATACACAATTTCAAATTGTTGAAACTGAAGGTACCACCTTGCTAGTCGATCACTAAGGATAGGTTTTGACACTACAAACTTGACGGGATTTGCCCTAAAAATAAGGCGAACGACATGAGCTTGAAAGTAGTGCTTCAATTTTTGAATTGAGAAGACTAGGGCCAAACATAACTTTTCGATTGGTGAATAATTCAGCTCAATTGGTGTCATCACCCTGCTTAGGTAGTAAAGGGAGTTTTCTTTCCCCTCACTATTTTCTTGGGCCACCAGTGCTCCAACAGACCTTTCTTGTGCCGAAATGTATAGTATTAACGGCTTTCCAGGTATAGGGGCTGCCAAAACCGGAGGCTGCATCAAGTAAGTTTTAATATTTTCAAAGGCGTTGCTACAAGCTTGGTCCCACTCGAAAGGAACGCCTTTCTTCATGAGGAGACTGAATGGTTGGCACCTCCCAGCTAGGTTTGAGATGAATCTTCTAAGGTATGCTAGCTTTCCTTGAAGACATTTCAGTTCATGAATATCCCGAGGCTCAGGCATTTTCAAAATGGCATCCACTTTGGCTTGATCAATTTCGATCCCTCGATGTCGAACAATGAAACCAAGGAACTTTCCAGAAGTAACTCCAAAGGCACATTTCAATGGATTCATCCTAAGTTGGTACCTCCGGAGCAACTCAAACACCATTCTCAAGTCTTTTAAGTGGTCGCTCTTCTCTCTTGATTTTACCACTAAGTCGTCAACATAGCATTCGACATTCTTGTGGAGAATATCATCAAAAATATTCTGCATAGCCCTTTGGTAAGTAGCACCAGCATTCTTCAAGCCAAAAGGCATTACCTTGTAGCAATAAATACCCTTGGGGGTACGGAATGCAGTAAGCTCTTCATCTTTTGGCGCCATGTGAATTTGGTTATAGCCTGATGAACCGTCCATAAATGACACTGCCTCGTACCCAGTAGTAGCATCGATCATCAGCTCTGGAATAGGAAGCGAGAATTCATCTGCTGGACATGCATTGTTGAGATCCCTGAAGTCGACGCACACTCGAATATGGCCATTTTTCTTCCTTACAGGGACAATACTTGAAACTCATGTTGGGTATTTAACTTCACGAATAAAACCAGCATTGATGAGTTTGTTAACTTCGATTTCAATCAAGGGGACCAAGTCCGGCCTAAAGCGCCTGAGCTTGTTTAATAGGACGAGCACCATTCTTGACTGCAAGGTGATGGACTGCTACTTTCGGGTCCAATCCAGGCATCTCTTTGTAACTCCAAGCAAAGACATCCCTCAACTCGTTGAGTAACTCAATATAAGTGCTTTATTCATCAACTTCTAGTAAAGCACTTAGGTAGATGGGTCTTGGTTCTTCATCCGTGCCAAGGTTAACTGCTTTTATGGCATCAACTGTCGTATTCACCCCTTCTTCAAGTTCAGGTGGAGCATCTTTCGCATTTTCATCTTCTTGAGGGTCCCCATAGTTGAGGGATATGTGATAACATGGTGAAACATCCTCCAATTCTGCATTATCCTCCATTGAAGATGGAACAACATTCTCGCATTGTAAAATAACATGATACGAAGAACCCACGCTTTATTCATCTTTGTCACGTTCCTTAGTGTAGACCACAATATATGGCTTTACTTTCAGTACTTCTTTACGTGAAACCACAAGTTTTGTTTGTTGCCTCATTCTAGAAGGAACCAAACTTTGGAAATCCTTAGAGCTCTTCTGGATTTTGGTCTAAGGGGGTGTTCTTATGCTTTGATAATTTCCTTGAAACTTGTTCCCCTTATTTAATTGACCAAATCTCTCAAATACGGAAGTCCTCACAGTTGATTTTCCAAGTCGATCAAAGACAGAAGGCTTGTTAGAAGCAGCAGATTCATCTTTTACAGTAATATAATTGATGCTCGCCCTTCTTATAGAGATGCGCATTGGTGACGGTTGCTTGTATCCCAAACCTTCACGTGGTTGCCTCGTCGCAACTTCCGATGGGAGTTTCCCTAACTTTATTAGGATGTATCCAGCTTTTGCAAATAGCCTGTAAGCGTTAGGATCAAAACCTTCATCTGTTTGCTATTTAGGGAGTGCCACATTGTGCAAACGATTTGGGCCACCAACCCTGCAAGTGGCTTTGAGGACAACTTTACTGCCTCAATTCGTTTTACCGAAAGAGTTAACTCCTTTAGCATGTTAGTTTTGAGATTAGATTATTCACCTTCATCATTCTTCCTTTTAAGGACATATTGGAGCGTAGGAGTTACTTTCTTTCTATAAGACGCAATATCCCCTCTATAAGATTTATTCAAGTTAGGTTGTACCTCCTCAATAACAGGTTTGGCTCTACCAGCAATCACCTCAGCTCTTTCAATTGTGGGCTCGTCATTCTTGCTTTTCATGACATTATCAACTTTTAGCTCCTTCACAATGCGGTTCTTCAAGTGTAACTTTGCATCGGCGAAGTGTGACTCAGCCTTGGTGAATGGCTCATCGTCAGCAACTATCTTCTTCTCGACTTCACCCTCGTAGTATTTTAAACATTGATGGTGGGTAGATGGAACTACTTTATTCTTATGTATCCAAGGCCTTCCAAGCAAATCGTTGTATGAAGTCTTTGCATCGGTCACATGCTTAATTGCATATCTTCAATGGTGATTCTCAACCTGATCGCACCTATGGTTTTTTGCCCCCCTTGGTTGAATCCTTGAATCATGACACGACATTCTGAAAGTTCGTTCATGGGAATACCAAGTTCTTTCACAGTGCGAACTGGCAAGATGTTCACTGAGGATCCTCCATCAACCAAAATTTGATTTACCCTTTCATAACGCATATAGCCAACCAGGTACAACAGGCGGTTATGAAGAGTGTCACCTAGTAGAAGATCGTCATTTGTGATGCAACTTTTTCCTTGCACGCGTTAACTTCTTGAGGAATAGACTCGATGAGATTTTCTAAAGATGGTGCCAATGGTAGGTCATCACTTTTTTCTTCCCCTTTATCAGCATTTCAACAAGAGGCCTCAATACCATCAGGGGAAATCTTCATGCGGAACCAACATGGCAAGAAATCCTCCAAGGTCACTAGATGTCGTGGCTTTTGAGGGTGGTGCACCTCCACTTTTGCCTTTTTCAAATGCTTAACGGGATTCCATTTACTTGGTTTTTTTACCATCATTTTCCTTGTTGGTTGTTATATTGATTCTTTACATGGGCTCCTTTTGTAGTGCCTACGACGAGTCACCAACGTCCAACCTTCATCATCATAAGGTTGATCAACTTCAACTTTGTTGTCCTCCAGTAATTCTTCATCTTTACTGGTTTTAAAACTACATAATTCATCTGGAATGAATGAGCCAAAGCTGATAGAGACTTGGTTCAAGCTTTCTTTCTCATATTCAAGCACGATCTTCTTTTCACGATCCAAGTCCGTAACTTTTTCCTTGAAGACAAAGCACTTCTCCAGAGGGTGACTCACAAGTCGATAGTATTTGTAGTAATTTGGGTCATTCATTTTTCCAGCTTCATTTGGCCGCTTCATCTCTGGAAGCTCAATGAGATTTAATTCGAGGAGTTCTTCAAAAATTGTTAGCACGTCAGAATCCAGAAATGGATACTCCTGCTCTTGCATTTCTTTTAGAGTTAACTTCCCACTTGGTTTATCTTGAAAAGAAGTGGATTTCGTACTCTACTTCTTGGTCACCTTCGTTGTGAACTTCACAGGTGATGTGTTGATATTCGTAGCTTCTTTATTTTCAGACTTGGGTGCAAACTTGCTCCATTTCCTGACTTCTTTCTTGTCGTTCCCTTTGCGAGGCTCATAGATAGACAACCTTTCGTTTCCAGCGGAGGCCATGCTTAACTCCATGTCATGGGGACGAGTCGCAAGTTCTTCAAATGTGCTAGGCTTGATACCTTGCAAGATGTAGCGGAGTCCCTAATGCATGCCTTGGATGCACATCTCTATGCCAGAAGCTTTACTTAACCTCTCTTTGCTATTGAGGCTTGCACTCCTCCAACGATTGATAAAGTCGATAACCGGTTCACCCTTTTGTTGACGAGTATTTATAAGTTCTATCATACTCACAGTACGTCTCGTGCTATAAAAGCGATTGAGGAACTCTTTCTCTAGTTGATCCCAACTATCAATAGATCCAGCCTTGAGATCTGTGTGCCAGTCAAAAGCATTTCCTTTTAGCGAGCGGACAAACTGCCTGACGGGGTAATCTCCATAAGTCCCAGCATTGTTGCACGTCTTAACGAAGTGCACCATATGTTGCTTTGAATTACCTTTATCATCAAACTGTTGAAATTTTGGAGGTTGATAGCCAGTAGGCATCTTCAACATATCGACCCTTGCAGTGTACAACTTTGCATATGTAAGGGAGGACTTGGCAGCAACTTCATACTTGTTCTTAATAGTTCCTTCAATGAACTCCTTCAATTGATCGATTGGAATCATCTCTTCAGATGAGATAGGGATAGCCTTAGCGGATGCTACTTGTCTTGGGGAGAATCACTCTCTGGAACTTATGGGAGCTTGCCAGGTGCGTGGGTGGATTCTTCTTCCATTAAGATCCCCACCGTATCTGTTAGCTTGTCGATTCTAGCATCTTGATTTTGCATGCACTTGGTCAAGCCAGTGATTGCTTCGTTAAGTTTGCCAACTACTACTCCACGGATGAGGTGTTTGTCATTATGGCTTGCATGATTGTCGTGGACGATGGAGAGTATCATGGATTGTCACACAGATTGATTCTCGAATGTCTCACACTATGCGTTGTAAGTAGGGAAGACCCATCACTTGACATATCATCATCTTCCTTCACAATAGAATTTTTCGATCTGGAGAGGTCAAGCAGAGCTAGGGTTATCTTGATCTTTTCAGCAATATCGCTTCCTCCTTCGGGCACGTTTGTAGGATCTTGCTTCTTTTGAGGATGAAGATCCAAAAACAGGTGTTGATGCGGACGACACTTGGAGTGCTTGTTGTCCTAAGTAGCTTACTTTGCTCCCCGTACTGCCCAAAGCTTCCAAATGTAACATCGAGGATGCTTTCCACTCAGCATAGAACCTGGAGTTAGCAGCCTTGGTGGATATTGATCTGAAGTTGATTTTCTTTGAAGCCATTTCGACGTTCTTGAACTTTGGTGATTGAAAAATTGAGATGAGAGGTAGAGATTGTCCCACTGGGCGTGCCAGAATTTGTAGACAATAAATTGCGTTGAGAAAATAAAATCAAGATCGAAAAATATTGCAACAATCGTAGTATTTGATTTCAAATATTATGAGTGTACAATCTCTATGAATCATCTGATTCTTCTTTTCAATAGTAAGTAAATTGAAGCGCTTTTGAGCTTGATCTTGAATATGTAGTTGTTTCCACGAACGATGATCTTGAATTCAACTAGCACGAACTTTGATTTGAACTCATACTCCTGAAATCTTGATTTGTTATTCGTTCTTGAGCTTGAACTTGATTTCTTGAACTTGAACTTGATTGCTTGAAGCTTGAAACTTGTAGAGAAATTTGCGGTGTTTTATCCACGAGCTCTCTCTTGTTTCTTGTTATAACTTCTGGTGTCTTTTCTGGGTTATGAAGACCCCTATTTATAGTTGTTGAAGGGAAGAGTTATGATAAGAACAAACTCTTTTTGACCAATCTAATTGAAGTGTGACAAGGCTGCATTTGACTGGCTAGGACACGTCACTTGCACACATAGCGCATTTTTATTGGCCTTTAATGTGACTTGGCATTCCTTGTCATTTTGACACATAGCATGATCCTATTGGCTCTTCAGTTTGACTTGGCGTGCCACGTCATTTGACACGTGCACCAAACTGGGCCTCTAGGAAGATGACATCTTGGGCTTAATGAAGTGGGTTCATCACTTTAGCATAATTAAGTGGGCTAGGCCAATGGATTAATACTTATTTATTTAATCCATTTATATTGAATTTATATAATAAGTTCAATTATATTACCCATAATATTTATTTGGATTCAAAAATATATTTAATTTGAAATTAAATCCAAATTTCTTATGGATTTAAGTTCAATAAAAAAGTAATTGCCTACAGCTGCATAACAGTTGATCATTATACAAAAATTCTTTGTAATGGTTGTGCATGTTGTCTTTTCCAACCAATGTCCCTTTTAAATCTTCATTCTTAGTTTCAATGCCTTCGGAACTTATTTAGCATCGTTCTCATGTTTGTAAACGGTGACACCTATTTGCTGTCTCATTTCTTACCTGTCTTTACTTCCACCTGTCAACTCGTCCAACATCTACTTGTCTGTTTATCTATTTTACTCCATACAACAACCATTATTGCTGACCACTAATATTGCTAGCTCTCGTTGTTGTTAGCTTTTAGAGGGTGATTTATCGAAGAGATATGACACCATGTGAATTAATATTTTATGAATATAATATTCATTGTTAATTTATTAAGATTTTACTTTTATTAATTTTTTAAATAAAGATCGATTATAAATATTCAGATGTTGAGAAAATACGCAAGTTTGATTATTCAAAGTTCATATTTGATCATGACATCTTACTAATCAGTTGTATATCAGATTAAGGCAATTTATATTAATAAAAACAAATTAGACCTTGATATATTTCATAAGCTACATGGCTTAAGTGTGCTAGAACAATAAACTTCTTTTCCTATAGCACATCTTTTCTTGATTAAGAAATCTTTTTTTTGCTTGTGAACTTTTAAAAAAAAAAATCAACACATTTGTTTGCCTCACGTCACATGTTTACAATAGTGAATTTGTTCATATTCAACAAATAGTTATCATCTTCAACAATAACCCTTTGAGGATGACATTACATGTCTTCCTCATTCATAAGCTTGAGATCAAGTAGGTATTCCGTGTCCATTTATAATTCTTGTGTTCCTCTTCTTTTGTTAATTTGAGACCTTATTTGATGTTCCATAGTTTTGTAATAAAACTTGATGTATGCTTTGAAATTTAAATTTATTAATAAAATTTTGAACAAGAAAATTGAGGTATAGAAGGTGTTCGGGGTAAGCTTATAAGTTGATCAAAAGTGCCTATAAATATTTTTTGGTTTATTTACGTGTTTCGTTAGCAACTAAAGCGCTTATAGTCAAAATCAGTTACAACCCATAAATTGGTTGTGGCCAACTTATAATTTTTCGTCTTATAATCACTTTTAATTTATATTTTCTATTTTATCCTTCATTTTTTTCCTATTTCTCAAAGTACCTATCCTAAAGGCAGTATACATAACTGAACCCTTAAACTTGGCCTTTTTTGTCACTTGGACACTTAAATATAGAGTTGTTCCTACCATGCCCTTCAACTAAACCACATCTGTGCCAATTAGACACTTTGTAGACCATTTGAGAAAAACTTTTATAAAAATTAAATGTGTGTATTACAGTTGCCTCTAACACCTTAAAATATTCCACTTTATAGAATTAACCCCCAAAACAAATTGAAACTCATTTTCAAAAAATGAAAAACCTGACCGTCAGCTGTGGCGACTTAGTACCCTGAAAAGCTCACTGAAAATTTCCTCCGTTCAACTTCATCTCACTTCTTCTTGTTTCGATTTCACTGAAATATCACGCTATTCTCTCTATTCCTCGTTTAAGTTGGTGTAGCTTACAAGTGCCGTGTAAAGAGAACAAGCAAGCCAAATGAGAATAGTCAAATCCATGTAAAATAAACTTTCTTTTAAAAACAATTAAGAGAAAAAATGATGGGTTCACGTGAAGAAGAAGAGAAATAGAATGTAGGGTAAAAGCTAGCTTTAATTGGATAATATATTAGAATATAATAATAATATAATAATAATCAACGACCTTTTTTTCATGTTCACGCGCCCTTCCCCACGCACTCAATCATGTCACTACAAAGTATCTAATTGGCACAGATGTTGTTTAGTTGAAGGACCTGATAGAAACAACTCTATGTTTAGGTGTCCAAGTGACAAAAACGATCAAGTTTAAGGCTCCAGCTATGTATTCTGCCTATCCTAAATAAAATCACAAAACCTTTTCATTACATAGATACTTTTAGATTTATATTTTTTTGGAAAAATTTAAGGGTATTTGGTCTATTCGCCAAAAAAATAACTTATTAATGTACTTTTTTTAACCAAAAATATCAATTATTTATTATTAGTTTCATCAATTTTACACATGATAATTTACTTATAAAACTAATTTTAACACTTAAAATTACTTACTACTTGTTATGAAATACTTGATTATGGTGGATGTCCATAACTTCTAAGGGAGTAACACCCACTACTTTCTCCATTAACCTCCCACTACTTCTTACCATTATGGATGTAACTCCCACACCTCCACGATCTTCCCCCATGTTCTCAATAGTTAATACCATATTTATGGAGTCCCTTTGTATTACCTATATCATCCTATAAATAGAGGGTTTGGGCATCACATTGTACACACTTGACTACATGGAAGAAATAGATTCTCTCCTCTCTTTCTCTCTATATCTCTTGTCTATTTTCTTGTTTTATGTTATTACTTTGAGCTTAGTTTGTTAACACGTTATCAGCACGATGCATCCTCCTTATGTTATGATGTATGATGAAGTGTGATATGACACTTGAAAGGAGGGCATCCCTCGTAACGATTCACAAAAGGTTTAGTTCCAGCAAGAAGACGGTATCCAAGGTGGGTATTAAGATTATGAATGACGAAATCCTGCAGATAGCACCTTGTTCAGTTATAGTAATTAAATTTTTCTTGTCTAACTAATTTTTTTCTCCATACAATATATATGAGGTAAGTTTCCTTCACTTCATTTTTAATGCATAACTAGTATATGCTAATGGTCCAAGAATATTTAGACCGATTTAGAACTGTTATCATTATTCAATTATAATATTTTTTGTTGCACTGCAAATTAAAGATGATAGTTTGCAATAAAAGGTAATTGCTACGACGGTAATTAAGTAAGATTTCTTCCTCTAACTTCTTTAACTTATATATTACCGTAATCCTACCACCTCTATATGCATGCACAACTTCGAATACAGATAATTGTTAGTTTATACAAACTAATATTTATATTTCATAGTTGTGGCAAAACTAATTTATGTATTATTATTAAATTTTTTTTATGTTATTTGAAAAAAATTGAGTATGTGATACTTGATTTGTTTTTCACCATCTCGATGAGGCTTGAATGAAAATTTATAAAACAATATGTAATCACAAAGTGGTATATTTTTAAATGCTCGAGGGTGAATTCCAGTAAACTTTTAACTGAGGGTAAGACGGTGGGTTCAAGTCCCAACGCACCATAAGGGTAAGACATTGGGTTCAAGTCCTGATGCACTATGATGATAAGAGTTGGATTTGAGTCCCAACTCACTATAGCCTAACATGCCTTTATATGGGTAAGGTATTGGGTTTGAGTCCCAATGCACCATATTGATGATCTAATGATGACTAATGAAAATAATGTTTCATGACTGTATGAATGTACGAGGGCATGGCAAGCGACAAAATAATATAGTCATCATTATGGTAAATGTAAAAAAGAGAACAATAAGGGTTCTCAAAATAATCATTCAAAGGTGAAGGAATTATCTATCAATATAGTCTGTAAATATGAGGCACGCTCAGACGATTATAGTCCATTTTTGAAAGAATGCTACTTGTGACAAGCATTGCAAATGCAGACTCATTCCTGAAAGTGAATATGAAAATATACATGTGATATAAATTATGCATAAGAATGTGCTTATGCATGGTTGTATAAATACCACAACTCACCTCTAAGGGAGGTTTGAGAGAAATAAAGATAATCAATATTACAATGTGGTTACATGAATATGTCATTGGTCGCGTACATGTGGTACGCCAAAAATATATTGTCATGCTTTATAAAAAGTTGTTAAAGGCAAACTAAAGCAAGAAATGATTTTGCTTATGATGATTTTGACCATGACAATAATTATGATATGTTTTTCTCCGTGAAGGAGACATTCACCATATGGATGGTGAGAAAAAAGTCTTGTAGTACAAAATAAATTAAGAGCTCTGAAAGAGCTAATTTGTTACTACTCGGATAAATGAAACTGTTCATGACATTGATATTGTAGTAAGTCTCAAAAGAAACTTTTTGAGTTTTAAGTATAATAGCCAAAGTGGTTGGCATTTGAGACTATAAATGTAATGAAGATTGAATATCTTCATATTACTATAATCATACCGGGTAAATATGAAAGGTTACCCGACTTTCCTTCTATGTGTACTACACATGTATAAGCATGATGATAGAATCACATGCCATGTTAAATTAGATGTTTATTGAAATAAGTATCAGTTGGCATGACCGGTTGGCCACCCAGGTTTAATTATGATGCGAAAAATGATCGAGAATTTACATTGGCAGAAATTGAAGAATAAGGAGATTCTTCGAGAATTCTCATGTACGACTTGTTCTCATGATAAATGATTACTATACCAGCTGGAGTTGGGATTGTATTCTCTGATTTTTGGAACGAATAAAAGGTGATATATATATATATATATATATATATATATATATATATATATATATATATATATGGGCCCAGTCACCTGCCATGTGGACCGTTTACTATTATATGATTTTAATAGATGCATCTATTGTATGGTCACATGTGCTTTGGTTATCAACTTGCAACTTGGCTTTTGCAAGGTTGCTTGCTCAAATTATTAGAGCATAATTTCAGAATGTAAATTGTGATGATAATGCTGGTTTAAATCCAAGTTGGTTTAGTAGAAATTGTTTGCCTCCAGTTATAGCTAAACCATTGGTTATGAGAACAAAACTTCAAATAGAAATTTTGTATGAAGTGTATTATTTAATATATAACAACACTTGTACGCATCTAGCCAACAAGTTATGATACACTCTCCCCATCACAATTGGTTCAGGGTCAGGAACCAAATATTTCCATCTACAAATATGGATGTACTATATGATTTAGTTGTGCCACCACAATGCGCATAAAGATTGGTCCCCAAAGAAGGTTGGGGATATGTGTTGGTGATCCCAACATTAGGGGGAGAAAATGAGCAGCTGAAAAAACTAATTGAATTATCATAAGTATACTTAGATCCTCGTACAAGAAAATATGAACTTGAAGTTCAAGTGATAATTCATTTGCAAAATATTTTCAGGCACATTGCTGACCCAAAGCTAAATGTCATATTCCAACTGCTAATGCTCCAAATAGAATAACGTCCATGATGGATAGAGTTTATGACACGCATGAAGTGTAATAGACAAATCGGTTCCAAAGATAAAACTCCTTGAAGAAGGAGAGAGCAAATGTTCAAGATGGTCATAATAAGGAGGCAAGTGCTTTATAAGAGCACCATGACATAACACTTTATAAGACCTCATGGGAGAGGCTCAGGTACCTGAAAATAATGAGATCTAGATAAGTTATGTCTTTATTGTGTGATGATGGAACCGATGTAAAATGATCGTTGACGATGTTGTTAATATAATGTAGCGCTCAATATTATTAATATTGACTAGGATCTTGAGCTCAAATCTGTCATGGAATTTGGACAGATAAATGATTGGCCAAATGAAAAATATGCAATGAAAATTGACTTCATCTGAAAAATATGAAGTTTGGACGAATAGTCCCAACAGCTAAGATTATAAAGGCTATATGGAGATATTGAAATATGATTAGTATTATATTGCAAAAAGAATCCTTGATATAGACTTGTTTATTCTAACAAATATTGTCAAGATTTTGTTGTTTATGCAAATGCAGGCATTTAATGAAGTCCATTCTTCAAACAATCTATTTGTAAGTGAGGAATTGTCATATTATCATTTCACAAGATGCGTGACTTTTCTTTGAAGAGAAGATTCCAATAATAATGAAGAACCTGATGTTTGCTTATCTCAATTGAAAGAAGAATATTGAAGGAGACTGAATAAATCATATATTTCATCAAAGTTCTTTGTCAGACACGATCTTCAAAAGAATGATGAAATAGATGTTCAAGAAATTTGTTCAAGTGATAATTTGGCGGAATAATTCACCAAGGCATTGCCGATCTCAATATTAGAGAAGTTGTTAGACAAGCTTGGAATTCGTCGTGATATTTTCATCAGGGGGAGGCAAATATGTGTTGTACTCTTTTTCCCTTAGCTAAGGTTTTATCCCACTGGGTTTTCCTGGCAAGGTTTTTAACGAGGCAGCAAATAAAGCGTATTACAGATATGTGTACTCTTTTTCCTTCACTAGGATTTTTTTCCCATAGGGTTTTTTCCTAGTAAGGTTTTAACGAGGCACGTTATCTTTGGACATCCAAGGGAGAGTGTTATGAAATACTTAATTATGGTGGATGTCCATAACTCCTAAGGGAGTAACACAACTACTCTTCTCCATTAACCTCCCACTACTTCTTACCATTATGGATGTAACTCTCACACCTCCACGATCTTCCCCATGTTCTCAATAGTTAATACCATGTTTATGGAGTCCCTTTGTATTACCTATATCATCCTATAAATAGAGGGTTTGGGCATTACATTGTACACACTTGAATACATGGAAGAAATAGATTCTCTCCTCTCTTTCTCTCTATATTTCTTGTCTATTTTCTTATTTTATGTTATTATTTTGAGCTTAGTTTGTTAACACTACTAATATTTATTACTTATCAACTATTTGCAATCCGTTAAATCAAATGAATATGTCATGAGTACAATTGATTTAGTTATAAGCACATGGAACATATGAGGCTTTACACACCTTGCTCACTTTTTTTTTTTTTTTGACTATTCTGTTTTCTTTTAGCTGGACGTATAAAAAAATTAAAAAAAAATTAAAAATTGAAAAAAAATAGGAAAAAGGAATAATCAAAGCCGTTTGAAGAGAGAAACAGAAACAGAGAGAGAAAATAAGGAGAAAGAAAAATGGGTAAGGCAGAAACAGTAACAGCACAAGTAGAAGCAACAGTGCCGACGGAAATGAAGAGAAAGAAGAAGAAAGGCCGTCCTTCACTTTCAGATCTCAATAAACGTGACAATAAAACTTCCATTTCTACCCCTCCCCGCCGATCCACTCGCCGGAACCCTAATTCTCCGCCACCGGACTTCATCGACGACGACGACGAACGTAAAGAGAAGAAAGTCAAGCTCGTTGTCCGTTTGCCCCAACATTTTCAACAAAATTCGTCCTCTGCCAATTCACTTTCTGATTCCGACGCCGATGATAACGAGACTTCTGTTAAAAGACAGAAAATTGACGCCGTAGATCTCAGATCTGATGACGCTGTTGCTGATCAGGTGGTGAATTGGTTGAGGGGTTTTATTACTATATTTATATGAATATTTTGAACCATTAAAATTTATTGAGTCAGTCAATGTATTTCTATTTTTGGAAAAAAATGGAGGAATAGTTATATTCTTCTTTTTTGTTTTTCCTGGGAAAATTTCGAGGTTTTATGTGATCCAAAACTTTTTGGATTTGGCGCGTAACTTCCAACGTTCCTTTTTTGCTCTGACTTTCGAGATCTGAAATGTATGCATGTATTTTGACTCACTCACTGCTCCTTTGATTTTACATTTACTTTTGAAAATTCATAATGTGATTAATTCAATTTTTACGGCTTTTAATTAGGATTCTACCTTATCTTTCTTCTTCATTTTAGCACTCCGTTTTCAAAAGCTCACTTCTTTTGCACTTGCTGTGATTTTTGTGAAGACGTTATGCTCAATTATCAGCTTCTAGAGAACCTTTTAGCTGCAAGTTTGAGTCTTGATGTATATTTTAGTAACCCCACTTAATTGGAGTTTCTGATATTGTTCTAACAACTGCCTGATGTATTAATTTTTTGCAGGGGGAAAAGCTTTTGAAAGCGATGGACACTTCAAATGGTGCAAATTCAAAGGCTTTTCGCTCTTCTAATTAAAAGAAAAAAGAGGATTTTTGTTTGGAAGTCCCAGTTATTGATTTTTTATCTGATTGGTGTCATTTATTCTTGGACAGGGTCGCCACTGGTGTCTGGTCCCACAACACCTTTGCCAGACAAAAAGTTGTTAGTGTTCATTCTTGACAGACTTCAAAAGTATGTTCTTTTTTCTTTTCATTCTTCTTTTTCTTGTTTCCATATGTTAGGTCTTTATATATTCTTTTATTTCTTGTACTAGTGCAGACCCTTTTTAATTCAGTACTAGGCTTATGTATTAGTTTTTTCTATGATGAAATGCAGAAAGGACACTTATGGTGTGTTCTCCGAGCCCGTTGATCCGGACGAGGTACATTTCTGCTAAGGACACATTTGATTAGATGTTAATGATATTTTCAGTAGATACTGAAGTAGTTTCTTTGCAGCTACCTGATTATCATGAGATTATAGAACATCCTATGGATTTCGGAACCTTGAGGAAGAAACTTGATGAAGGACTCTACTCAAACCTGGAAGAGTTAGAGGTCGGTAATAGATTACCGAGCTGAATTCTGGTTGCTTGTAGTACTCGTGGATCCAACTTTGCCCCTTTAATGATGACAGTGTTGTCAAAGGCGCGCTTAAGCCCTGAAGCGAGGCTCAAAACATGTTGAGCGCTTCGCCTCGCTTTGTGGGCGCTTCAGTGTCGCATCAAGGCTCTAAGACATACTTTTACTTGCCAACGAGTGTAATCCTAAAAAGGCGACACCTCTTTTTTTCAATTTCCTTGTCCATATATTTGTTATTCATGCTTATAATTATTGTTCTTAGACTACATATGCATATTTTTGCTTTTTCTCCAGTTGCGCCTTTTTTCATTAAAGTCATGCTTTATTTGTGCTTTGCGCTTATAGCCCCAAAAGACCTTAGAGCTTTTTTGCGCTTTTCGCCTTTGATAATACTGAATGATGAATCGCTTACTTTGGAGACAACTATTGACTATGATATTTTAATATGCTAACTTGCAGATTGACCTTTCCGCTGATGTTTTCTGCTGCCTGTTTTTTAGAAAAAAAAAACATACATATGACTCCATTTCCAAGAAAAAAAAGTACCTGTGCACATTGAGCTGAGCACAATCTTCTTTTAGGTTAGAGTTCTCTGTTTGTGAGATTTGACCTGGTGATCTTGATATTTGTTGATTATTTAAGAAATTTTTGAACACCACAGAAAATTATTGTAATTAAGTGGGGATAAAATTTCTTGGATTTATCAGTTCAATATTTGCACTGTTGGTCGTTTGTAGAAGTTTAGGGAAGAGAACTATAGTGGCAATTGGTTTAAAAATTGTAGGTACAAAAGATGTCTGGCTACACGAAGACCTTCATAGACATTAGAGTCACTTGCTTTTTGATCCTAATGTCTCGACCAAATTCTGAAGGCTACACTGCTACAGTAATTGTAAATAGTGTAGCAAAAATAAAGTTGTCAATAATGTTATCTTAAACAAAAGAAGCTACAGGATTGAAACTTTTGTGTTTGATTTGTTCTCAGTAACGCTGAAGCTGTTGAACAAGTTCATTGTCTTCCTCTTGGCCTTGTCCAACCTTTCGTGCGGAATTGGTTTCCTATAATTATTTTTAGTTGGTTGAGAAGTCGAGACTTTTCCTCATGATCCTCTTTCATTCTCGGTAGTTTCTTGATTATTTTTTTGTGCTTTTTGGAAGATTACATGGATGAGTGATTTGTTCTGGTAAAATGTGGTTGATTGAAGAAGCTCAGGGCTCTATCTACAATTTATATTTAAAACTTTTTATGTCATTGTTTTCTAGTGATTAGGGTCACATGATATGCTGTGAATTAGAAACACTATTATTGTCTTTAGTGGCTCTTTGATATGTCCATTTTACCGTGTCTGGTGGAGAATTGGCAATTGAGATCAAAAGAGGAAAAAGAAAAAGAAAAAGCAAAGAGTATCAATGTAAAGAAGTTGTAAGTGTACAATAAGCATATGTAAGTCTCGAATTTCGGAATTTATTATGCATTTAGAAAAGGTATACATAAGGAGATGTAAATGGTTCCAAATACACTATGAATCTTCAGCCTTCGGACATTCTTGTAAAGTTTCTCTAGTCCTGGTATCTTATTTTCCATTTTGTGTTTTAGGTTTGTTCTTATTTCTCACTCTGTGATACTTTCATTGTCACAATTTTTATTTTCCTCGTATATTTTATTTTTGATGGGGCGGGATTGTGCTTGTGCTGCTGCTGGAGTTGTTAACTGAATTTGATGCTGACCTCTTGTATGATTTTGGCTCATGCAGGCTGATGTCTTCTTAATATGTTCAAATGCAATGCAGTATAATGCCCCAGATACTGTTTACTTTCGGCAGGTGAGCTTTAGCTTCTGTCTGCTCCTGATTGTTTTTAATTTTGCTTCCACTTTTCCCTGAACTCGTTAATTTGATTAATTTGAAGAGTCATTTCATTTTCACTTATTTCAATTAAACCTTTGCTTCTAGGCACGATCTATTCAAGATCTAGCAAAAAGAGATTTTGATAATTTGAGACATGAAGGGGAGGATGGTGAGTTGCAACCTAAGGTTGTTCGCAGAGGCCGACCCCCGAGCAAAAATATTAAGAAGTCTGAGGAGAGTTCTCCGCCCCCAAGCAAAAACCTAAAAAATTCTGTTGAGAGTTCACCCATTGATTGTATTGGTCCTGAGCTTTCTTCAGGTGCCACTCTTGCAAGTGCAGAGGAAAAAGTCAATGGATCTAACTCTTACAATCTACGAAAGGGACCTATGCTTTATAAGTTCCGCTCTGTTGATACATCCTCGACATTTCGCTCTCGCAATGGTGAAACTCATTCTGAATGGTCGATTGATTGGAATAATGAATTTCCAGGTTTGACCTTGTACTCTTTTTCACTTTTCTGCAGTCTCTTTTATTTTTTTGGTTTGATGAAAAAATTTATTTATTTTGTTACCCGCAGCTTCCATTTTGAGGGCTGATATGAAGTATGGAAAGAAGCATTTTTCAGTTGATGAAAATAGGCGTGACACGTACGAACTACTCCATCCTTCAGCTTCTTGTGGTGAGGCATCTTTGTTGTGGAATGCTGATGGAGACCTAAAGCGGTTAATGGCAGTATGTACTAAACAGCCTATGCTGCTTTGCTTTCTTTTTTTGGCTGTCTCGTTTTCTCCCTGCTTTCAAGGAGTGCGTGGTGTTGTGGATGTTTTGGCTGGCTTCTTCATTGTGGGAGCTTAGTGCACGGGGCTACCCTTTTTTATCTTATCCATTACTAGACTTTGACGAGAAATCCAGAAAAACAAATCTGAAGTTTGTTGGTCCAGTGAGTCCTTTCCACTTCTGTGTTACTTGTATATCAACGGTACTGCCCAAGAAAGTTCTTGTTTTCGCACGCTAGATAGGATAGGCAAGCATTATTGACTATTCTATTGCACAGTAAAATAATAGGTGTAGCAACACATTCTCATGCTGGACCTTTTTAAAATCTTTTTTCGGCTGATCCTCCGATCATGCAGTCAAACAGTGGGGACAATTTGCCTTAATCAGTGGTCTAGTGTCACTCTTCACAGATTATGTTATCATTGTTGTTGTCCCACCCAGCCACCCCGTCCAGAAGAAAATCCGCAAAAGGAAATATGATGAATTTTCTTGTGATTGTGTGTGATATTTTTGCTGTTGTCTTTCTCAAACCATGCTATCCGACTATAATGCAGGTAGGTATTCACTTCGAGCAGCATGCATACGCTAGAAGCCTTGCCAGATTTGCTGCAAATCTTGGGCCTGTTGTCTGGAAAGTAGCTACTAAGAAGTTAGAAACTGTTTTACCTGCTGGAGTTAAGTTTGGTCCTGGATGGGTAGGAGAAGGTGGAGGATCTACACAACCGTCAACCTTTCCATCTCAGAACAAATCATCAGACAGCTTGGCAGCTGATCACCATTCTGGTAGAGCCGTTACACCATCTCTTCCAGGACCGAGTTCTGCTGTCATGTGCAGGCCTACTGGTGAAATTGTTGAAGCTGCGAAGACATTGAATAGCCAAAATGAACTTGCACAGGGTAGTGGCGGCTTTTCCTGTGCAAATCCTGCATCTACCTCCCAGGCCCAGCAAAAACATTTCCTTAACCCAAGAAATGGTTTCAATGGTATGCTTGGTTATGGTTTGTCTACGCAAATGGAGGTAACAAGGTTGTCCCTGCCGAAAGGTCAACCGGGCCTACAAGAGGCCTCAAGGCCTGGTCAAGTGCTTGGAACAATTCCTGGAAGAGATACTTCGTCTCATCGTTCACCTTCAGACCATGTCTCTTCTCTTGAGAATAGTCTGCGGGAAACCTGGACTACATTGCATTCTGGGAATTTAGCACCAGGTAAAAATCTTGATTTTCGTACAGAGCAGAATGTGAGGCTTTCTGGTGATTCACGGCCTGCCTCTGTATCTTCGGGGCAGTATAGGCAATCTCTTCCTATCCCTCCCGACCTGAATGTCAAAGTCCAAACCTCAGGCTCCCCTAGTTCTAGCATACAAGTTGGATCGCCACAGCAGCCAGATTTAGTGTTACAGCTCTAATTTTTGATAAGCCCTTTTTGCTTTTGAACCTAGTGAAGTAGATTATTCAGGTTTACAGAGTAACCTAAAATGAGGGCTTAGTCATGGTAGGGAAATTAGGAAATGCTTGTACAGATGATGTATCCAATTTTTTAGGATTGAAACTAGGGAATATCTATGTAACAACATTTGAGAATTTGAACCCATGATTCAAATAGAAAAAGTTAGGGTAGAGGAAGGGACTTGGTTGGCTGTGATCCGATTGCAGAAGCCGTGTCTGCCATCTGTGAATCAATTAGACTCCTATCCATGACAACGAATCTTTCTTAGGCAGATGATATTGGATATACTGACCAAAATGTATACTTGTATTCTCATGTAATTTTGTCGTAAATCAAACTGATATTAGCCTTTGAACTTCCCACAGAGAATTCATGTAATCAGCTGTCATAGGTTTTCTATTTCCCATATGCCACTATCAGAGGCGGATCTAGGATTTTGAAGGTTGCGGGTGTCATAATTTCCTTAAATGTATACCTTTTAATGACTAATATTAAATTTGTTAGGAACATTTATTCGATTTTTTTGAGTTTATTCGGGTCAACCTAATAGGTATTTTGTATTTGCAAATATAAAAGTTACATCTCAGATATAAAAAATAAAAAATAAAATCGTAATTGGCATTTTAAGCAAGGAATAACACCTTTATTATAACAACACTAGTAAAATCATCATTTTCACTAGGAAATTACATCTTTTCTGTAGATTAAATATAAAATTACACAAGTAAGATAACATCTCCCATAAGGGAATTACATCAATCAGAATAAGGAATTTTTTTTAAAAAAATATCTTCAATAGATAAATTATACCCCATAAGTATAAAGTTAAATAAATTACAAGTTCCCAAAAATCAAAATCATAAATCTCATTTTTTTTAAAGCAATGCTTAAGAAATTTTCATCAAAATCTAATAGTAAAGAGATTTAAATTATATTTAAAAGCCATATAGTAACACAAATTTTATGATATAATAGAAAAAAGACTAAAAAAAGAAAATTGATCTCAATCCAAAATTCCTAGTAAGAGTAAGACCCAAGGTTTTCAGATTTGAAAGAAAACTCATAAATTTAAGATTAAGAGGAATGTTTATTTTATAGTATAATTTTAAAGTTTTGGAGTCCCTTGTTTGAGTGTTCTTGCTAGAGACCACATAAAATAATAGAATGGAGAAAAGAAAAATATAAAAATAATAAAATGACAGTTAGAAAATTGGGAGGCAGCCAAAAAGGGAAATGACTAGGACAAAAGGAAATAAAAAGCATAAAGAAAAGGGGAAGTTGGACAAGGTTGAAGATGAATTCAAACTTGAATTTTACAAACGAGAAAAGTTTTCGAAAAGGTCTACCAGAGTACCAGTCATGACACCTTTGTCTAGTTTATGATTACGGGTGCAAGGAACCACTATTATGGCTAAATACCAAAATTATAAATCCATGGTTCTTATGTTATATATTCATATTAGTCGAATAAGATATTCACTCTTGTCACTTGAGAAGTTGAAGGTTTCCTGATCATTAGTTTAAAGAAGGCCAATGGGAATACTGAAAAAGTGAGTATTTACTGTTCAATGTCGTAAGTTAAGCTCCACGTGCACTTACAGTACCAGAGTAACAAGGCAAAAACCTCTGCTGCTTCGTTATAAAACATCCGAATTCTGAGACAACGTTGGTGACCATTTTTGACGTAGCTAATAACTAATTTCATAAATAAGGATAAATGAATTAAGATACTAGAAATAAACGGTGTAAGCTATCCATATACACATGTCAACTGCTACATGAAAAAGGTACACAAGAATGAAAATAATCGCTCAACCAAAACAGTCATTCCAGGAATATCATTAAAAATATATAACTAATTTTTAATATTATATTAGATCAACATTGTTGGTGAGTAATTAAGAGGTAAGAGATAGATTTTAAAGTTACGTGAGATTTTATTCACTAATAATTAACAAATGCACATACCATTTGTCGTAAAAAAAAAAAAAAAAAAAAGAAAGAAAGAAAGAGAGAACAAACGCAATCAACAGGAAGTGTCATTTTTGAACATTTTTTTTATAAATAAGATAGAAATTTTCATATCAAAATTTTCCCCATATCTGTCTAATATGTACACTCGTCGACTAGAAAAGTGGTAACTGACTGCTGATATCTTTTAACGAACTGCATAAACAGTTCATTGTATGTAGGCATCCACACTAAACTCCAAGTAGAATATCCCTCAGCTAACATCTTGCCAGCAACTTCTGACCCATTTTGACTTGTCATCTCTCTTGGAAGCTTGTCTTGTAATATCGTAACTTTTGCAGGAAGTATATCATCTATTTAGTGAACTCCAACTCATTCTACATCAGTCTGTGTACTATATGAGATGCTCCTCTTTGGTAACCGCATCTGCATGATAAGTTTATTTAATCAATATATTAGGTTAACAATGTCAACTATATCCAAATATGTGTCTTTACCTTTGATTTTGTAGTTCTCCATCCTCCAAGGTTCTGCTGCTGAGGAGTAAATGAGAAACTCTCAATGGAATTAATAACTCCTCTATCAGAGCTTGAATTGGTGGACGGAGATAATTCCTAAAATTGAGAGTGGAAAAGAAGGCACAAATTTAACATGATAAAAAATCTAGTGGACCACTGAAACTTTTGGCGTTGGTTCATTTATCAGAAAGCACCAAATAGTAGCATGTCACCACATTAAACTTTTGGGATTTGGGTCATTTATCATAAAGCAACATGTTGGCAGTGGAATTATCCCCTAGAAACTCTCTGAAGATCTTACATATGTTTCATTAATTCCAGAGTAACTAGTTAGATTAGTATCTCTAGGGCTTGGGTTTAAGTTTTTTGCTTGGTTGCTTCTACGGCAAATAGTCAAAGCATTTTCTTCTATCTAGAGCTTATATCCAGCCTAGAGAAGTCAGCAAACAATAATAGATTAGCTGGCAGCTACAGAATTAAGTGCCGTGCACATGCAGAAACATGATGAATACACAAGACTCTGGATCAAATAAATATGCTACATACAAGATCTTTAGGGACATCCCAATAGTAGTGCCGTAACAGAACTGAGATAATGGAAACTTGGATGGTCAATTTAAAGATATTTTTTTGGTTGTTGAACCAATCACTTTCAAATAGAGGACATATTAGAGGTTAATGATTAAGATTATATTAGCTCACAAGCACATCATGGATTAGCCATTGAAATTGATCTGCATGACCACTATTGTCTGAGTCATGATGCATTTGACCTATCAACCAAGAGATTGCACGATACTTGACTCTGCTTAAGGTATTTCACATGTGCCCGTGCTACTACAATTTTACACATTCTAGGTCACTTATCCCCAAGGAATGAGGAAAAGACTGACTGACCTTTCTTGACGCTTCAGGCTCTTTAATTACCAAGCAATCACAATAAAGCAGCACCTACACAGAAAACAAATGGTGCAAATGGAAAATATCTTAATAAGAAGCCATGACCTGTATTGTAGTGGCTGAAAGATTAATACCTTATTTAGTAACTGTAGTGGCTAAAAGATTAATACCTTATTTAGTAACTGGACATTAGCTGCATCAGAAGCCATGACCTGTACACCAAGACAATGTCTGGAATTTACACAAAAGGGGCAGAAAATAGTTTTGAAAACACAACCATCTTCTTTGCACCAAATCCCCTGTACTGATAAACTGTCACTGGTTCTTTCATAGATGCGTTGATCAACAGACAAAAAGTTAGCTACGAGGATAGGTATACTATGTCTGCTCGGATCAGGGGTTTCTAATTGGCCCTTCCAAAGAGTTTTCAAGTGAGTTTTTGTTGACGAAGTTCGTGAGCACATAACAAATAAATTGTTCTCAGGAAGCCCCAGCGGATTTTCGCAAAGTGAGCAAAATATCTGTAGTCTTTCCTGCATAGCAAGTTTAGACTGCACAACTGATGTCTCACAGTTATTCAGGACTGGAGACGTCAGAAATTTGGACTTCTCCAGTTCCGTGTCTAACTGACTAATTCTGGAACCGGAATCAATCCTCTGGTATGCGTCTTTAATCTTCCTTGATCTACATGTAGAACTATCATGCATAGGAGTGTTGGTCATCTGAGTATCAAATTCTTCTGCACGGAGATGAACAATGGACGACAAATCCAAGCGTTTTATCCTTTTCCCCACATGAGAATTGACGCTTGAGTTAATTGATGAGTCAACATCACACAATATCCTGTTTGCTTTGGTACAAACATCTTTTTCAGGAGTAAGCATCAAAGAGGAAGATTTACAACCCAACACTGTATTTTGTTGAGTTATAGGATGATTTGCCAAGTGGTCTGAGAGCTCACCAGATGCTTGAATAATGGTTGAGCTAGAATATTCATCCTTGGAGAAGGGCTGAGGACTAGAAATGTGAATAATGTCATCAGGACAAGGAGTTTCTTTTACAATGGTTAAGTCAAGGTTACTGGAGATCAATGGATCTCCAGAAAACCTGCAAAATTGGAAATTCAGTGTCACAAAATAACGCAAAGGTAAAATGTCCAGTGGAGAGCTCAATATGCAGACATTTTTCAACTGAATGAAAGGAATAAAATTCAAACACATTAAGGATTCATGTTTCACCTAGGTGATTTTTCTGAACCACATTCCAAATCAATGTAACCTCTGCGACCATCCTCGTCATCACTTAACATCAAATGCGGAGCATGAACTTTCATTTTTGTGGAGGATGTATTATACGTTGTATTAATAGGGGAAGATTGACATAGGAGAGCAGCTTTTTGACTAATCAATGCACCATTTTGTTCTTCCTTAAGCCCTTTCACATTATAAGTGCTCAACTTCTGATTTTTCTGCCTGGTTCTTATGCTCTTGGTTAGAGAAGCATTTTCTTCAACATCAATAACAGAATTTTGTAAGGAAATGACTGCCTTGCCAACACGCTCCTGTTTAAAGTAAGCGAAAAGGTTTAAATTAATGACTTAAAAGAATAAAAAGGAGAACAATATTGGGAAAACTTCAACAGAGACAATGGACTGATGCAGAGAACAAGAGCTGCCATGATATTAATTGAAGTTTGTCAATGAGTACTTTGACATCTCTGAAAAAGGATTTCAGTTCTTCTATTGACTCGTCAAAGCTGCCGAAGTGTCTTATTGAACTCCGCAACCACTTTGAAATATAAGCTCTATTCCTTGCCTCACAGAAACGCTCATCTACATGCAAGAAGATGAAAAATGATATTGTAGAGAGAAGGTATCTGATACAAGCAAGGATAGAGAAAATCATCAAATCATTCAAAACTATTATAAAGGCAATGAAGCATTCTTTCTCAAAATAATGCACCAAGCTGTAATTAATTAGAAGTACTCAAAATAGGGGAAAAGAAAGAGGGGGGAGGGGGGAGGGGGGGTCTATTTAGAGATTGCTGACAGCAAGATACCTTTATATTTAATAATAGATATGATTTTTCTTACCTGCTAGTTAACTCTGGGTATGTACCATAATACAATTGTTTATATTAGGGATCAAACTTACATAACATCTATAATGACTAACATAACGCAGTGTTTCACTAGCAATATGTCTTTTGATGAATGATTGAAATACTCGCAGTCTGAAGAAAAAACAAAGCCCTAAAATAGTCTATCTAAAAAAGATTAACATCACAAGTTTCCTATATTGCATGACATAAAAATTTCGTTGACGCATCAAGATCTACTAAAGATCAACACCTCTACATGGTCAAACCAATTTCCACTTGTTTACTAACAACATATTAAATACTTCTAAAAATATTAAATTTGTCAAAAATATATATTTAGATAATAATGAAGAAGAAAAAGTGCAGTCCCCAGACATAAAAAAAAATTCAAAAAAAATGGAAGGAGCTCTTCTCCTAGAAACTCTGAGAACGATAACCAGGACATGTTGATTCTGCTAGCAATGTGAACCTATTGTCAGCAATGGACAAGAAAGTCCATCGTGTTAGATTATGTGTTGGTGCAGTTTATGAAATATTCAAATGATTGTACAATAAGTAGAAACCCCAATTACTGAGAAACTTTTCTTTATTTTACGTAGCCAACATCCCTGTATAATGAATTCTCTTGTAGATGTACTTCACCAGTTAAGTAAGATATTTCTCTCTTTTTCTCCTCTTTTACAGAGTACCAAAGCGAATGAAGCTCTGAATATTTAGATCCTTATTCCACTCAAAATGTTTGGTCCAAGTGTTCCAAGAAGATAGAGCAAATACAGTCATTGTTGCTTATGTGGATCCCAGTCTTGTATGTTGACTTGGTCGGTTTCTTTATAGTCTAAGGTAGTCTCCACGAGTTTGCACATGGAGATGTCTCAGTCTAGCTCAGATGTAGCTCTCTTAAAGCAAGTATGCCCTTATAATCTTGGATAAGATCAAGATGGTTGGCTTCTAACAGTTCACAAACAAGACCCTAACCTAGTGTCAAGTTTCCAAAACAGGGGTTGCCTTTAATAAGTTAAGAACTGTTACAACAATAAGTTGTTCAAGAAGTCCTTAGTTGTTAGCATGACCAGCCAGTTCTTGTAGGATTCTCGTGATGGTCATTGGGATGCAATCATCCACATGCTATGGTACCAAGCTGGTGTTCTAGGCCAAGCAATCCAATACAAGGATCGAGGAGATATTTGTGATATTTTGGTTATCCTAGTGCAAATTGGGCCAAGTTAGCATCAGAGAGTGATCCATGTTTGATCTCTTAAACATGTAAAAAACTAAGATCATTTTCTAGGTGGAGCATAGAGGCCTAGTTTGCTATATATAGGCAACATATGAGCTTATGCAGTTGAAGTAGTAAGTGAAGAGCTGAAGTTCGGAAAGGTCATATAAACAAAGTTGATTTGCAATAGTCAAAGTTGTTATTCATGTCACTTCTAAGTTCTAACTCAGTGTTATATGAGAGGATCAAGAACATCAAAATTATTGTTACTTGGTTAGAAAGCACACTTCTAATCTTGGTGAATGTGAGCACTAAAGCACTCGAGAACCAAAATCAATTAAACTTTTGTCAAATTTGGGGTACATGATCTCTATGCTCCAACTTCAAGATGAGTGTTAGAATATTGCCCAGATACATTATACGTATCTAAGTACAAAGTATGAGTTTGAAGTTTGTATATGGCAATTAAGGATCCTACATTTTTCTTCTTTTCCAGTAACCAAATCTTCATTATAAGGAGGTCCCTTTTATGTGCGTACTCACTAAGTTAGCAAAGAAAAATTCTCTCTTCGTTTTCTCTTTACGCAACCAAATAAGGGGTAATATAATTACCTAAAAAGATCACAGCTCCATAGTCAAATCTATGGCGTATGCAACGACCTACAAAACAAAAAACCAATTATATCAGAACCCATTATGTCAAAATCATTAAGAGAATTTGGTGGATTACAAACTAATCACACAACAAAGAATCTTTTTCGAGAAATCTTTTATAACTAAGACATCCCTATACGAAGCAATTAATTGCAAAATAGTTTACTCGTAGAGATGGCATTTTTGTATAACATTAAATGGGAAATATCATTTAAGCAGTTGATATGTTTGGTAAAAATTTGTTGATAAGCACTTTTTTTCTGTAAAAATAACTTAAATACCTTAAAGCTATTAAACCAGAAAAATGAGCTTATTATTTCAATACTTTTAGTTATGAATTAATACAGATACAAATTGTGTTTCTTAATTCACCTCAAGCTACAAATTGACTAGATAAGATCATTTTTAATTAATATAAATTATTTCTTTAGGCACATATATATTAATAATTTGACCAAAGTTTGTAAGTGAAAAAAATACTTAAGCAGTGCAAAAGAATTCATAAAATAGAAATTACAAGTAGTCAATATTATATGATGGTCCGCAACTGCAACAACTATGGATGATCATACAGATTAAACTGAGAAACACCAAGTTGATGAATCTGTGACGTATACTCTTGCTACGATTTTGTTTGAGTTACGATTATACTCTTACTGATTGCTATATATGTGATAACACAAGAACTCTGAACATGGAGATGTTTAGAAAGATACCAGAGACATGGCCTACCTGTAGCCTGGTTAAGAGCTCTGAAGGCTTGATGACAATACCACTCACTCCCACTCAGAAGATTTTTAGAAGACTTATAAATATCATTGAACTTCTTCTTAAGAGAGACTTGAATATCATTTCTGATGGAAAATGAGCCCCATATTAGTCACTGAAACATATAAGAATAAGTAGAAATTCATATAAAGAGAGATTTCTTACATGTTTGGAAAGGGAATGCTTACAACTATCTAATTTAGTTAAGAAAATAACCACAACAACCGAAAACTCTGGAACTATAAGCCCATGCAATCTCAAATATACTTGCAATATAAAAATGAATTGCCACTACAAGAATCCACATAAGAACATCAGGATTTATATCCACATTTCTTCCGTCCTTTATCAGATTCCAGGAAGACAAATAGTAACATAATTCAAAGAAAGGAAAAAGGATACGACTACACGAGCCTTCTCGTCGGAAAAGTCTATGCCTTCAGAAACCTGCAGAAAGCACTTGCATATTCAGATATCGAATCTTTTCAAGCTTGATTAATCTTACAGACAAAAATGAAAGGCCAAAGTTTCATTTTCTTTGCTTCCGATGTGGAGAAAGAAATATAATGAAGATGGATTTTGAAGCTAATAAACTATGCATAACATAAAGTGTTCCTAAGAGCTTATTCATAAATAAGGATAAAGCAACTCTAAACAACATCTTAACTTGATTCTGCTGCAAAAGTACCATATTATCACAGACAAAGGACTCTTCAGTGAAGTATTTAGGCAAGTCATTGTAGACATGAATGTTAAAATCTTTTTCAATGCACTTTCTACAAAGGATTCATTCCAGAACTGTAAGGATGAAAGTCTGTTTGTTGTCTGGCCTTGGAAAGTATTTTCCTGGGAAATTCAGTTTTCGTAATCTCTAGATTACAGTTTAGATAGCTTTAAGTTATTCACAATCTACCATGTAATGGCTTCTAAACAAGGAGATTAAGGTTGCAACGCTACATGTTTATACTACCAAATTATTTTACAAAAGACAGATTGCAGACCCGCAGAATTGCCCATTGAAAGCAATCACAAGTTACAAAGCGGAGTTGGAGAATCAGTTGATAAGGAGAGATATCAGAGGCTGGTTGGAAGACTCATTTATCTCTCCCACACTAGACCATACATAGCCTATTCAGTTAGCCTGGTGAGTCAGTTCATGCATGATCCCAGAGATCCTTAAATGCAAGCTGTCTTTCACATTTTGCGGTATCTGAAGTCTGCTCCAGGGAAAGGTCTACTTTTCTCCAAACATGATCACCTCCAAATAGAAGCCTTTACAAATGCGGATTGGGCTGGATCTCCAGATGACAGAAGATCAACATCCGATTACTATACGCTCGTAGGAGGAAACTTGGTTACTTGGAGAAGCAAGAAGCAAAGTGTAGTTGCTAGATCAAGTGCGGAGGAAGAATATAGAGCTATGGCCTAGGGTATTTGCGAACTGCTTTGGCTACAAAAGCTACTACAGGAATTGAGACCGTATGAAAAAGGAAAACTTTCCTTGTACTGTGACAATAAAGTTGCCATCAGTATAGCTCATAATCCAGTCCAGCATGACCGAACAAAGCATGTGGAAATTGATCGACACTTCATCAAAGAAAAAGTTACAACTGGTGTCTTGAGTTTGTTTCATGTGCCATCGGAAAAACAGCTAGCTGATGTGTTTACCAAAGGTCTCAAGAAGCGAACTTTCCATACTTTGAGTTGCAAGTTAGGCATGTGCAACATCTGTGCACCAACTTGAGGGTGAGTGTTGATTAGCATGATTCAAGCAGACTTGATTTAGGAGTGTTGATTATCATGATTTTAGGAGATTTGATTATATTTAGGAGATCTGATTTTATTCTGATTTTATTTGATTTGATTTGATAGCTGGATTGATTGTATAGATTTATTTTATTTCCTTAATTAGCATTAGGAGCTTTGATAAATTCTCTTGCTCATGGAATGTAAACATACACAGAAATACAAGAAGCCTTTTCTTCTTCTTAAAATCTACAGTTATAACCCCTAAGAAATTCCAAATCAATGTTAATGGGCCATAAAAGTGTTGCAACTCCTCCATTATGCAAACTAATAAACCTGAATTGAGTCAATATGAATTAAAAAAATCTTCAAATTAAAGTCTTTCCCAATATTCAAAATAATTTAAGAGTTGAGAAAGACCGGAAGCATTCATGATTTATGTTGAAGTGTATGATCATCTCAGCCAAACGCTTAGGTTGTTAGAGAGAGCACACTTCTATTTACTCAATTATATCTCTAACATGTCTTCTCACGTGCGGGCTTGATTCTTTTTCACGAGCCAAGTACGTGGAAATTCTTTCTGATAATGGGTGTCTTGACATTTGAACCCACAATCTTTGCCTTCTCTGATACCATATTGAAGTGTATAACCATCTCATCTAAAAGCTTAAGCTGTTAGAGAGAACGCACTTTTATTTCCTTAATTGTATCTCTGAGAACTATCAAATCCTTTATTGTTAGTCCCAACTCTTTTCTTAGTCTCTTGCGAAGTGGTGATTAACTTTTTAAGAACAGTTGTATTCAAGTCATACCGGAATTTTGTAAGTTATGTCAAATGCAAAAGACAAATTCCCTTAGGAAGATTGTAAGTTGAACATTAAATTAGGTAATTACAGATTGCACCTCAGTGTTGCCAATTGGCCATGTGGGCAGTTGGACACAACAAAGTAGTGGGACTGAACTTCCACAAGACAGCCATTTGTGATAATTCAAATACTAGAAAATTTGTACAACTTGACAGGAGGAATTAAGCCTGATGTACCTTTCCTCGACAAACAGCAAGAAAAGCAGCCCCCTCTTTCTTGTTTTCATCTGAAACTTCATGTGGATTACTGTCTCTAAGAGCTGACTTTTTTGCCTTTTTCTTTCTTCCCATCATTAGCTTCCCCTTTTGGTTAATAGAACTGTAGTAACCCTTCAAAACTGATTCAAATTCTTCTTGACCCCCTCTTGGCTCTAAACGCAAACATCAAAGAAAGAATTAATAGCACCAGTAAAGATCAACAATTGGCAAGCATGATGAATTTCCAATGCATCAATGGAAAAGAATGCAATGAATAGTTCGGTATGAATAGTTTGGATAATCTTACTCTCTTACTGCCTGTTTATGGCTAATATCTTACTGATATCCAAAGGATGGACTTAATGTTTCTTACCAACGAAAAGGGGCTTTCGAGCATTAAGTCGGGCCCATTGACCTGTTTCTTTCCAGCGACTGCTTAATTTCTCCATCAGCTTATAGCTAGGAAAGAATATAAGACAACCGCCAGGAACAATCTTGCATATTTCCTCTAAAGATATGCCAAGTGCATCCTTCACAAAGAATACTGCAACATCAGACAAAGAGGGAAATACAAATTGACGAATGAAAACTTGGCATAAATATCACATAATACCTGAAAAGCATATGAATCTGTATTTTTGAAACTTGCATTCAGCGGATAATTTCTTGGTCCTCTCGAGATTACAGCAGCCCAAAACTGCAATTCATGGGCTGGCATTGAGTTCATCAATAAATAAAGTCCGAACTCCAGCAGATCCCAAAACAATGACAAATGTTAAAGTACCTGTGATTCAACATCTATAACATGTGGAGCTTCCAGAGAAGTACCGAAAGTAACACCAAGTTCAGAGGAAAATGAATTCATTGGTGATAGAGTCCTGTAATAAAAAAAACGTTGGCACATCAAATAAGGAACTGGAACTTCAAGCAGCAGCTTTTCAAAATTGTCTTTCTGAGGTATCAAGTGAAGGACAGGAGAAGCTGAAGGCACAAATAAGGATGTGCAAGGATAGTTCATGAACAAACAAAGTAAACAGAGACAAGAAACATTTGACGTATGTACATAGTCATGAAACTGAACCATACACCATTAACCTGAAAGTTTTGCTAGATAAGTCATTAAGTTTGCTTCTAATTGGACCCAAGCAAAAAGGAACTGTCTAAATTTTCCAAACACCAACAAGGATTAATGCTTGAATGAAGTTGCCATGTGATGTATGATATTGCACATACCCTGATGTTAGAATCACTGACAGACAAGAATCAGCAATTTCTCTGAACACAACCGCTGGATTTAAGCACCACAAACTAAAAGTATGTGTCCAGCTACCAACAGCAGTTCCTGCACATTCATAGAGGGATAGCAGCATAAAACAAATTAACTATCAAGAAATGAATGAGATCTCTAACCCAGGATTAGAGCATTATGACTATATCTTCTAGAATTTCATCAGTGTCAGTATTCATGTCACTAGTAAATAAATCATCCTTTCCTCTTTGTTTCTTTTCTATTTTTTATTCTTTTGTGTGGTGGTTGAAGCTTGAGGTGCTTCACATTAGTCAGGGACGTCTGAAGCATAAACATGTTTATCTCATTTCCTGCTCGTGTGTTCCAAGGATGGAGTTAAAGGGCTTTCACCTCTTTTAACTGATACAGAACCAGATCAAAACAGAACAGAATCACCAAGTATCTCTACTAGTTTTAGTAATCAAGAAAGTTTTAAATAAACCCTCATATCCTTTTATGCCCTGCAAAAGCATTCAGAATACCAAGTTCCTTTGAAGAAAGAACACTTCAGCGTCCTTATTACAAGCTATGTTGCTCGGACTCTCCGAAAATGTTGTCGGGCACGTGTCAGATCCTCCAAAAGTAGTGCATTTTTGGAGGATCCAACACGGGTGCAACAGCATTTTGGAGAGTCCGCGCAATATAGATTACAAGAGCCCATCATTACATGCAAAGCATTTCTTGTTACAATTCATAACAAATATCTGTAAATATTTTTGATTATTTTTGTCAGCAGAATATGTTAAATGATCTATGCAATTTAGTTTAATAAGATAAAATCGGAGACCTAGTGTGCCTGAAGACAGGAACAGTAAGCAGCATCTTTCTCACATATATCAGTACTTACCAGGACTTTTCTTGACACATCGTTGTAAAGCTAGCTGATAATCACACACATGAAGACCGTTTCCCGAGAAGAAGTAACGAAGTGAGGTGAATAGTCCTGAATGACACATATATTGTCAATATACATAAGGTTCCTTTAAAAGATAAGTTTAGTATTTAGAATCAGAAATAAGATGCAGTACCCTCTAATACAGCTGCTGCCATGCCACTCAAATGAGCTGTCTCTGTCTCAGCTTCAGAAGCAGCTTTAATGGCCTTCAGGGGAAAAATGATAAGAGATTAGGGTGAGAGCAAGTGCAATTATATAGATACTTATACTTGTCCTCATATCTCCACTGTGAAGAAATGGACCTTGGGCCTAACTCAACCCTAAAAGGTAGGTCATGGGTGGAGGATTGTGCAAAATCATATAACGATGCCACAACCCATTCCCTCAACAAATGTGGAAATTAGCACCCCAGAACGCACAGGACAGAACAATTGGAGTGTGGATACCGTGACACGTGGACCCGAACTTGAGAATCAGAACAACAGGGATCGATGTGTCTTAGATCTGAAACCATGTGAAAATTTGATCTTAGGCCTAACTCAACTTCAAAAGCTAGCTCACAAGGGAGGATTGCCCAACACCAAAAAAGGGGGTCACAACCCATTCCCTCAACCAATGTGGGACTTAACAACCATTATCATTATTTTAAGACTAAACAGACCAGCATCAACAAGAATTTACCTTCACAGCACATTCTTGTAAAATGGGAAAGCACTGCTTTGTCACATTGGCTTCTTGTAGCTCTTTCAAGGCCTTGTCACCAGTCCAACTACAAAATAAGTTGGAGGCTTGGAGCAGATGAGATAAATAGGTATAAATAAATAAATAAATAAATAAATAAATAAATAAATAAATATATATATATATATATATATATATATATATATATATAGTGCTCAAAGTAATACACACACACACGCACAACATGCACAGGTAGAATGTGAAAACTAGTTAACACCAGAAACAATGTTACCTGCAGTAATGTTTGAGCACGAATCACCTTGAGTTAGAGTCTCAAATAAGCTATGTTGCGCACTCTCTCCAAAATGTAGCCGCACCCGTGTCGGATCCTTCAAAAATGCACTACTTTTGGAGGATCCGACACGTATCCGGCCATATTTTCGCAGAGCCCGAGTAACATAGCAAATAAGTATATGAAATAGCTTTCACCTTGTGTGAGAATATGATTAGATCTAATTTGTAATCAAACTAGTATAGCACCCCCGCGATGCGCGGAGAATATAAATCATGTTGTGTAATCTAATTTGTTTGACCATATTATATCACATTGCTTGAATTAAATTTCAATTCCCTTTTTTCTTATCCAGTGAAACACGCCCGATAAGAAAATTGGACGAAGTTAGAAAAAAGATTCATATGGTCATCGAATAACTTTCAATTCCTCACTTTTCTTTATTACATAATCTACCATATTTATTCTATTTATATGGAAAAATAGAACTTCGCACTGAAACCCTTCGGGCTCAAATTGTAGAATTTTAGTACTTTTCTTTTGCATATACAAATATTTTTATTGGGTTGAAGATCAACTTTGAAGGCTTTACACCATATACAATTATGATTTCCTGAATCAGCTTCAGCAGTAATAAATGTTTTAGTGCGCCAAAACTTAAGAGCTTTCTTAGACTCTGATCAATTAAGAATATGTGGGTTACCCATGCCAAACATTTAAAACAATGTCCTGTAACATGACATAACCAAAGTTTGGTCGGAAATGGAAACCTAAACACTAACAGAGTCTTGATTTTAAAAAGTAATTGATTCCATGTCCTTTCAGTTTCCTAGAACTCCATACTAACTAAAGGAAGTCATGCAAAAATTAGCTTCTATGAAGAAAGGTAAAGTATCATTTAAAGATTAAAAATTATACTTCCCTATCAAAAATGATAAATAGTGTTATCCTCAGCAGTATCGAAAGTGATAAAGTCCCTCAGCATCTTAAAGCATTTCCATACCACTGTATGCATCAAGTTTACAGAATGAAGATACTGGCAAAATAATTGGGAAATGCAAGAAATCAGTCTTGTCTATCACTTTACCTTTTGCAGTTATCAAGAACAGTCTAATTATGAGAGTAATGGATACTCCTTTTGTTATATAATGTTCCAACATTTGATAATGATGAGTACAAACTTGATCTGTTACCATTACATATATGTTTTTCTCTGATACTTCACATCTGAAGCAGGAACAATAACCGAACCATAACTCACCATGAGAAATAGTGTTGGAAGTCGTGCCTTTCTAAAGTATTTTTCTTCCTATCAATCCAATTCAGTATGTCCTGCAAAAACAATGAATACACGAATTGATGGAAAGCTCTATAAGCTGTCAGCAGAACTTAAAATTTGCAGTAGTTACCTGTACCATTTCTACCAAAGGTTGGTAGGTCATAGTATCAGATAGTGTGAGTTGCTCCAATTCCATCTGCAACTCTTCCAGAAAACAAGAACTGTGAGAGATGAACTAAAATAAAAATGTAAGAAAGTCTTCTTTCAATTTGGCCCTAAATAAAAAGATTAAGCAAGGGCATGGAGAAAAGCTAGTCCATGCTTACGAAGAAAAGTATCCTCCTCAATATCCACACTACCAGCATCACGAGAAATGTCCTCTATATTGCTGCAGATAGACACCAACCAAAACAAATAAACGAAAAACTAGTCAATACAATGATATGTATATACTTCATTTTGATTATGGAATACATACATTTTTCCATTCTTCTGATGAATCATTACTACTTTATCTGATATGCAATACATGTTTAAGCATTCTGTCTCGAAATAATTCTCTTATTTCACTTCATGTTGAATAAAACAATCAGTTACTAGCAATTTTTAACAGTTGTTTTCATTATTTTGAATTGGAATGAAATTTTACTGAAGCACTTCTTCAAGCACTTCTTAATATCTGAACTTATTTCAAAAGATGAAACGGTATTAAGTACAACTTCAACTCTGAAAAATTGATCAAATTGAAAATAATTGATAAGCAAAATAGATATATCGATTTGGATCAGACAGAGTATTAGTTGTTGTCTGATCTTCAAAACAGCCATTTCCTAGACCTAAAGATGAATTAATATATTTCATAGCAGGCAAAACTGTGCATTTGTAGCTGAGCTATTTTGTAAAAAACAATCATCTTTTTTTACAAAACTCCTTGTGCATATTTTAATATGTATAATTAAATTTTCCATTATTTTCTACACAAACAAGTCACCAGGGAAAACAACAAATGTCACAAGTGGTTTATATCTATACATACTGGGCTTCATCGAGAATAATGATGGCCCCTGTTATATCTACTTCCATTGCTCTCCTGACAACTGGATCGATGATATAGCTGTATGGACAGAACACTAATTCCGCATGATCAGCCATGGAACGCGCTGCAAAGTATGAGCAGCCTGAAAATTGTAGAACAGCCTGCTGATGAGTTCACTCCTTGCATAGAAAATAATGGGAAAACTTTACACACAGACTTTGTCACCTTTAACAATTCGCCCAACTTTAACAAGATCTTCAATATCATGAGCCTCGTGGCACCCTCCTTTCTGAAGGGATGGATGACCTTTGACTTTATGAGAATTTCTATTCAGAAATTAGATTAAAATCTCAATTTTTAATCAAGAGAAGGATAGACAATAGAAACATCCGAAAGCCAAACTAACTAACTTGAATTCTGAGCACCCAGCCTCTTGATCCTTTACTAATAACTTGCTGCAGTTTCAGCCATAACATTATAACATTGGACGAAAGAGATAGGAAAGCAGATTTTATGAATATATGGAAAATCACCATTTCTCATCAATGTTGTCTTCACCTCGTACATTCATATTTGTACAGTAGTGTCTTCGTGAAGCCTGAAAGAAGATAAATAGTAAGCAAACAACAAGTGCAATATCAAGCTGAAAGAAACATAGAAGCAGAAAGATAAAAAATCCTTAGTGAAGTTACATCCCACATTTTCACACGTCAAAGTGTGTCGCGATTTAGTCGACATAAGCTCGGAGATCAAGACTATTCTCAAGTTCACGAGTGTATAAACCATGCATAGCACATGTTGTAAGGTTTAGAAGTTAAATGAATCGAAGAAAATAAGTTTTGTCGGAAGTCAGCAAGTTGGGAATGTTATAACCCGTAATTTTGGGGTGAGATTAGGGTGCTTAACATGATAAGAAGGTGATGTTATGAGGTATTTTAGTCGTATGATAGCCATGTGTTAAGTTTTGAAGTCAAGCTTGTTATGAAACAAAAGTCGACAAAAGTTGTCGCAAGCACGTTCATAATTTTACTGAAAAATTTGGGTCTAATGTTACTGAGCTTTTCTCTTAATGTACTTGGATTTACGAGGTGATCCACCCACCAAATTGAAGATCTACAAGTGTAGTTTCCAACGCATTAAACCGCTCGTTGATACGACATTAGAGTAAAGAGATATTCGCGATTCTGCGAGACTGCACATGCAGCCCCTATGGGACCCACATAGGCGGTGGAAACTTATCCTTTCGTTATAAAAACAGTTATCTCTCTCATTTTTCGACCAGAGCACACCCCATATCTCTCTAAAGGCTCTCTAAGAGCTCTCAAAGGTTTAAGGGTGATTTCTAAGGTAAACCACCTATATCTAACATCAAGAACCCCGTAAAGGTAGCGGAAAACGCTTCTATGATGTTGTGATGACATTAAGGGTTGTTATGAGCTAAGAGGAACCTGGATTTCGAGTTGTAGTTGCTATATAAGGTAAGTATACTATCTCCTTGCTTGTTCTTAAGCTTTTACAAGTGTTGGTGAGGTTGTTTGAAGCAAAATACTACAAGATAGCATTGAAATAGCATAAGATATGGCTACCGTTTTGTTGGGCTGTTTTGAGGTGATAAGTATGATTTGTGATGGCTGAAAATTAGGAATATAACAGGATTATGTTGTGGCTGCTATTATTAAAATTATTCATGTATCAATTAAATGAAATGAAGAAGAAAACATGTAAAAACTATGAATTGAAAGTGAAGGTGGAAGTATGTTTGAGGTGTTTGTGCGTGTGTACTATTTTGGAAGGGTTTTGATCTAAATTTCGACCGATTCTTGATGTAGTAGCTTGGGTGTGTTATTGTTGATGTTGTTCTTATTGTTTTGATGCTGGTTTGAGTTGGGTGGAAGTGGAATTTTATAGCGTAAATGTTGACCGATTTTCTGTAAGTGACCTACTAGCTTAGAAACATGTTTGGAAGTCTTTCTATAGCATTAAGTACAAGTTTTACTGTCTTAATGTAGACTGAAGTCTTCAGAAAGATATATGTTGAGTCGTTAAGTAAACAACAAAGATATGTTAAGGCTCACTCTTTCTTTCTTTTGGCATGATCTACAAAGAACGTAACCATAACACCATTACTTCAAAAGGAACTCTATTCTCAAGATTAAAGCTTGTGAACCTCATCGTTTCATATTGATATAGTTCATGACTACTATTATTCTTTCTTGGGATCATTTCCCCCCTTGACAGCCTTTGAACCTAATGTCTTCTTATGATCTTTGTTAACTCTCGAACAATTGATACAGACACAGTTACATAACGATAATCGAAGGATAACAACCTTGAGCCACTCTGATTAGATCCACAAAGCCCTTCAGAGTTATTGCTTGCATTGCACTTACATATATGTATCTATTTTCACACCAAGCTGCCCTATAGTCGGCCGGGTATGGCACTTATATGTGCACACTATTGTTGTTGGTTTTGACATTACCAAGTCCTATTAAGGCCGGGTACAACCGAGTCCTCTTCGAGACCAGGTACATTATGATATGACATGAGACATTACCGAGTCCTATTAAGGTCGGGTACGACCGAGTCCTCTTCGAGGCCAAGTACGCTATGTTATGACATGATTTGCCCCGCATAGTGGCTTGATACTATATTATATGGCCCTGTTGAGTGGCTTGACTTTTACATACATACATACATACATACATACATACATACATATATATATACATATATATATATATATATATATATATATATATATATATATATATATATCCAAGATTGTGACAGTGTATGCCCTCAGAGGCTTTTATGAGTTTCAGGTTGTATTTTATACGCTTCCTTCACATTCCATATGTTATTTATATGTGTTACCTGCCTTATATATTCAGTACATCTTTTGTACTGACGACCCCTTGTTGGGGCGCTGTGTTTCATGCCCGCATGCACATATAGAGATTCCGAGGCGTTGCGTTTCATTCCCGCGGGTACAAATAGAGATTCAGACGATACCTCGCAGTAGGTGACTCGACTCAGCTGAAGGTTGTCACGCTCCTTTCTTTCGGAGCTGTTTAGTGAGCTGATAGGTATGATGGTTGTGTGTATATACATAGTTGGGTATTTCGGGGTCCTATCCCGACCAAATGTTGTTGATGTACTCTTTAGAGGGTTGCAGACACTCGCATTGTATATAGTAGTCTTGTGTGGCTTTGTCGGCCTTCTTACTGGACATGTTGTGTTTATATTTGCATTGTCGGCTTTGTTGTATATATACGTATGTTGGACCTTTTCTGCATGCAGGTGGTTGTGTCTTTTGATCAAGTAATCACTCGTCAGATGCCTCGTCAGCCCACGTATGATTGAGTATATTACAAGTATCAGGATTAGTAAGTTCGAGCCTTAGGCACCGGGTGCCGGCGACACCCCAAGGTTGGGGTGTGATAGAAGAACTGGCTAGTTTTCTCAAACATGTATAGTTCTCGGGATTCCCTCTCTTGTAGGAGACTAAGTATTTAACAATTGGCAGGTAGAAAGAAATGTTCAACAGAATAACAGACTAAGGAGGAGGTAGCTTTAAAAGATTTTGTTCTGTAAACTACAAATTTTTTTGATAAGGTAATAAATTTTTTTGACAAATTTTAGGCGTAAAACCAGTATACAAGAGGTATACCAAAAAGTAAAGTCCTACACAAAATATGATTCTCTACGAATAACAGCCTAACCTTCTATACAAAGAGGAACTTCATAGGTGCATCAAAAAGAAATAAGGGATAAAAGACTATTTTTCAATTGTACAAAGTTCATCTCTATCTCTTCAAAAGCTCTCCTATTTCTTTCTCTTCGAAGAACCCACATAAGTGCCAAAAGAGCCACATCCCAAGCCCTATGTCTCCCCTTCTTTCTATCACGATTCCAGTTGAACAAGCCATCTTTCACAATTTCTAGCATCACCCACGAGACACCAAACAAACTCAATATTACCCACCATAACCTCGAAGCGACCTGGCCGTGCAGAAGAAGATAATCGACATCCTTACGTGAACCCTTGCACATGAAGCACCAACTGATGTACGTCACCTTCCTCTTTCTCAAGTTCTCAACAGTCAAGATAACCCCGAAACAGCTAACCAAGCAAATAAGCATACTTTTCTCAGCATATTTGAACTCCAAATCAATCTATGTGGAAAAGGAACATCCTCTCTTACCAGCAACTTTTTATAATAAAATTTGATAGAAAAAAGTAAAACTACATTGATTCCCTTCCCCCACCTCCAAGTATCCTGGATATCTTGCAATGTTGCTTAATCGTGAAGCAAGCCTACAAGGTTTTGGCATTTTGTCACTTCCCGATCTTGAAATTTCCTCCTAAAGTCCAAATCCCAAAAATCCTTTTCATCTTGTATTCTTTGAACTTGTTGGAATGTCATCTTTTTTTTACGTGAAATCCTATAAAAGTTTGAAAATGCAATCCTCAAAGAGTTGACCTCACACCACCTGTGCCCACAAAAATTAACCCTCATCACATCCCCTTCCTCGAAAAGATACGAATTCGCAAAACTTTTTCTACCCCTTCATAATATTCCTCCACAAACGACAACCATAAGGCATAGTAATAATTTTTGTCCTCCAAGCCCCTTCCACTACCCCATACTTTTGGGATATCATCTCTCTCCAAAAAACATTTCCTCAAACCCAAATTTCCATAACTATTTTCCTAAGAAGGCTTTATTGAAACCCTCAAATCTTTAACGCCAAGCCCTCACCAACATTTAAGAGTCATCACAATCTCCAGCCTTACCAAGTGAAATTTTTTTGCCCCGTCTGCCAAATCTTATAAAAGTTTCTTTGTAGTCTTTCCATCTTTTCTAGGACACTAACAGGTGCCTAAAACAAAGACATAAGTAAGTGGGTATACCCAAAAAGGTGTTCTTAATAAGCACTTTCTTTCCTCATTTAGACAAATATCTCTTTTGACATCCTGCCAGTCTCTTCTCAACTCTCAGTAGTACGAGATTCCAAGTTACCTGATCCTTGTTTGAGGCACCAAGCGATAATTCGAGGTAAGTAGTAAGAAGAACCCCAACCTTACAATTCATGACCGACGGAAGATTCTCAATGTCCTCCACCTCTCTAACTGGAATGATCTCACACTTTCTGAGATTTTGAGACCTAGGCACCATCTAAAACCAAACTAAAACAAGTCAGTGTTCCAACTGAGACCTATCTGCATCACAAAAATTTAAAGTGTCATTGGCAAACAAAAGACGTGAGACGCTTATTGATCCTTGTTCCCCAACTGTTGTATTGAAACCCCTCAAATAGCCACCGAAAACAGCACTATCAATCATCATGCTCAGAGCCTCCATAACTAAAATGAATCTGTAAACTACACTATATATGACAACCACATTGTTGATTATGACTTGAACATTCCTAGTAGCTGTATAAAATTTAAAAGGCACTAAACCTGTTTGGTTAATAAATAATTCTTGGATGCAATCGCATTGAGTAATATGTTACTAGTAAAACGTCAAAATGTACTTTCTCAAATGGTAACATATTCAGTAAGATCCAAGAGGAATTATTTGGAATATCAATCTCATCAAGATCATATATCTCATACAAATCCTACTAATCCTAATCCCTTCTCTAATTTGATCAAAATATTAGTCGAACATTATGAAATAATCCAAATTATAATACACAATGGAGACTGACAAGAGCTTCTGAATCCTTCTTTACTTTGATTATCAAAGTGATTCAGTTTGGTTTGATTCCATTTAAGTGCTTCTCTTTTTCTTGTGAAATACCTGGAATAACCTTCTTTCATTTCAAACTAGAATATATTAGCCATGCAAGTCAGCAAAAGCAAAGATAGTTTTATACTTTAAAATATGAAAACCTGGTTTAAATTAGTGATTCAAAATTTAATATGCCTATTGTTGAAAAGGCACAACATTTTCTAAAAAGATGTATCTAATCTTTGTACAACACATTAGTTCATTAACTGAAGATCCCATCTTTGCAGGACACATATATTCATTAAAAGGTGCATTGGTTATATTTCACTCTTTAAATACCTAAAGCACCAGCCCAAGAAATTATCTTTTGACTTCAGTATGATTTTGAGTTTCCATGACTTCATCCTTTGACCTTTCATCATTTCACTTTCCTATAGAGTCTCTTACACATTCACACTCATTTCCTACAAAAACAGCTAAACAATTTAAGAGTTATCCAAAACTTTGATTTGTTGCACTTAAAAGATTCCTAAGTGGTTCTTTGTATCTTGAGAGTAGGACGTGACTTTGCTATTTGCACCTGGGTAGCAACTGAAATCTACCTTTGAAGACAGCTTCCATAGTGTGCCTTGAACCGAGTTTTCACATCCAAAACTCTATATTATAATTTGTTGTTAATTGTTGGATCTTATTCATTTTGTTGGAGTCCTTCTAATTAGTACTTCCAAGTGCAATATTTGCCAACAAAGGCACAAGTACTTGACAATTCCCTCAAAATTGTCATATTCAAATTTGTTAGCCATGATTCCAGCTTAATCGTCTCAATGAAATAGATCATGGTTTTGAGCTCTATTAAGGTATCCTTGCACCACACCTACATACTGTGGACTATCCTCATCTTGCCATATTGTTTGCCTAATGGTTTCACTTGAATTCTTTTCATGTGTAGCCACTAATCATGATTCTTTGCAACAAATCCTAACTTCCCAGCCAATGTATGGTTGTTAGCTTAAACCAATTATTGGCCCCAAGTACCTCTCATTAGTCTACCTCAAATATCTCCTTTTTAAAAAAAAAAAAAACAAATAAGACTTTAAAGTTGTATCTGGAATCAAACATGACTACTAAGAAAAATTAACCATGAGCTTGAGTCAATCACAAAAACTAGCTCAAGCGGTGAGGATTACCGAAGATTATATAAAGAGACTACTACCAATTTGGGACACTCTAACCCCCATCCCCCATCCCCAAGTAAGCCCAATTCACGAGGTTCTACCACAGTAAGGCCCAGTTGTCACTCTCCATTACTCGAGTCATTCAAGGGAAAGGTTCCATGCACCGCAAAAGAGTTCTCTTTTTCGTGTATTTCAATTGTGGATAACATAACTTGGGGACCCAACATCAAGATTAAGCAAGGATACGTCTATCTCTAATATCATGACAAGAAAAATGGACCTTGAACCTAACTCAATCAAAAACGCTAGCTTAAGTGTTAAGGGATTGAGCATTTCTTAGAACCATATAAAGAGACAACAACTCATTCCTACAACCAATATGGGACACTTTAACCATGTCAATCATGTCATCGTTCAACATGTACAAATTGTCTCATCAAAATTGAGCATCTTATCTTCTATTTGCTATTTATTGTTTAATAAAACAAGAGTATGGATACTATCAGAGCAGCTAAAACATGTTTATTACTGCCTTTGGCCAAAAAGACCACCATCTCAAAACATAATGGAAAATGTAGACAAAAGTCCTAAATGGGTTGCTTTGTACTCGTAGAGAAAAATTTGAGGAATAAAAGAAAGAAAGATAAAGGGACATTCTGAAACTTCTTAGCAACATATTCTTCACCCAAAAGGAAATAGCAAGCGAAAGGAGCCTTAACAGTTGCAGATTCTAGCATCCTGCATATGCAACTTTGTTCATTTTCTTTCTTTTTTTTCATTACCAATGAAGAATTTATTCTCACATGATATGACCGTATATATTAGCAATAGGTAGGAATATACAAGAAAATTTTAGCAAGTGTAATTCCTAAGCCACGTATGCATATACACATGTGTGTATCTGTCTGCATCTATATACATGTAGGGAGTAATAACCTAATTCCATTATATTCACTATACACTTTTGATAGCCATGGGCATATTTTCTTTCTTTATTATTGACCAAGATATTATCTGCAACCGACCCTTAGGATCAATGAGCCTTCCTATCTACCCTTTTCCAATTATATACCAAGCTTAGTTAGCATGGCGTAAGGCTCGAACCTGTGACCTAAATCACAAGTCCCTCAACCCTTGACACTTGAACTAAGCACTAGGGACTAATGATAGCCATGGGAATAGGTATAACCATAAACATGATTACATGGAAACTAAGATTGGAAAAGAATATAATAGCTTACTAACAGGAAAAAAGAAAACCCACCAGCACAGCCATTTGCACCCGATAACTTGTCTTTCTGTATTCCCGAATCACTTGAGCAATTTGTGCATGTGTCCTCCTAAGAATATTATCCAAGTGCAGAAAAAGTCACAATGGTCCAAGTATACTAAATTACAGAATCAGGCATATGAAATTATAATATGGGTAATGCCAAGGACATTAGAAGATATGCTAGCAGCATGGAGAGGATGCAATGTGGACGGAATGAAAAGAATAATTAGGAATGGCACCTATGTGCATGACGTGTCCGGTGAGAGTCAAAGATGCTTTACAGATAAACACATAGTAGTACACAAATTGAAGACTGAGTATTTATACCTAGCTCTTTTTGGTGCAAAACATAATATATGGTTTGAAGGTTCTTATCCTCCTTGGAGACCCAATGGTCTGTGAAGCTTTTGAATCACCTACTTGGTCCTAGTGTGTATGTGCGTGTGTGTGATGGAGAATCACATTTGAAAAGAAGAAGAAAAAGATGACCTGATTTTCAATACATAAATTCTGCCAATTACTTTCCCTAGAGTTTGCTGCTTCTAGAATGATTTAACTACACACGCTAAAGCCTTGGTTCATCGTGTATGGCCTTCTAAACCTCTAAGGGTTCAATTTTACATAGGGTCCAGATGTTAATCCAAAAAAAGCTGTGGGAAAAAAAATTAATCTTACGTGGCATAAAAGATTTTAGGCGCCACATTTTTCTTATTGTTCTCCCCATTAGTTGCAGCCGATGATGTTGTATCCGGGTTCCCTGCAGAGGCAAAAAAATTGAATGTTGAATCAGCATCTGCCTTCGAGCACTTGAATTGTTGTTTATCTTACAAGTCAGTAATAACGGAATGAAATTAAGTACCTGAGGGCTGCGTTTCAGGAATAAAACCGCCGCCATGACCAATAGGATCGGCAACGGCTTGAGGATCGGGTTTGGAATGGGAGAGATGAGAATAAAGATTAAGATTCTTAGACTTGAATTTTTGTTGCCAAGCAAGAGCTGAGCAAAGCAGGGACAGCGACTTTCCAGTACCGGTGGGAGATTCGAGCAGCGCGTGAGAGCGACCCTCTCTATGTGCTCGATCAAGTGTCGCAATGACTCGATTCATGAAAGCGAGCTGTGTACCGTAGGGTTGGTATGGGAACTCCACCGGAATGCCGCCAATATGCACCACATGTTTTGAGGATTTAGGGCTTTGAGTCGCCAACGGCGGTGGTGCTGACTTATAATTCTTCATTCCTGCAATGGAGACGGCTTGTGCGATGTCGAACTAATTGTGGATTCGTGTATTTTGTGAGTTTTTTGGCTTTGGCGGGAAAGATGTTATTTTCATTTTCATTGTGGCGGGGACTTCCTGAGTACTCTTCTCTTCTTTCGCTTTGCACGTAAATGACAATTACAAAATGAGCCCAAATTTTTGTTGCATTTTTCTGGCTGAAGTGCACATATAGCCCCTTTTGAGACCAATGTTTATATTTTGGCCATGTTTTAAATTTCCATGTTTTTAAAAGTTTACAAATATAACTCAAAATATGAAAACAACTACGTATGTGGTTATTTCTTGAATCAACACAATCTATCTGTGTAATAAAAACAACCCAAGCATATATGAGTTCAACTTTTTATCATATGCTAAGTTAAATAGAATAGGAAGAGGAGGAGAAGGAGAGACGAGATGAAAGCAACTATGTATGTAAATGTCTTTATAGCAAGAACAAAATATAAACATGGTTTCAAAGAGAAAACTTTGTGCATTTTCCAGGCGAAATTATGTTGGAAGGACCTTTTTAAAACTATTGTTTATATATTGACCTTATTAAGAAAGGTTTTGAGAACATAGCCATGCGTCATAATTTTAAAGCAGGCTGATCATAATTTTGGAGTACCAAGAATTATGACGATCACCAGAAATCTCAACCACAATACAAATAGTTCTAGTGATCGGTTAGGATTTTGTGCCTAATTACATAAAAATATGGCTACCGTTAGAATTTTACGGTTAATTACACAAAATATATGTCAACCGCCAGAATTTTATGACAAGAGCATGACACATCTCCATGGTTTACAAGAATATGACAATCTCAAGTAATGATCACGAGCAGAGGCGGACTGGGATTTTAATTCCGTGGGTTCAACATTTAAAGTTTTTAACATTAAACCCATTATATTTTAAAGTTCTGGGTTCATATCGTATTTATTATAATTTTAGTGATTTTTACATATATATGTATGCTCCGCTTCGAAAGTACTAGGTTCAGATATCCCGAGATTAGTTATCCATGATTAATTATTTCGGGACTAGTTATCCTGAGATTAGTCATCCACCCTCCCATGGGGATGAAAAGTTACTACAATCCCGGGATAACTAATCAAGGATTAGTTATACCACGATTTTATCCCAACCAAATATAAAATAAACTAATCTCAAATTTAATCCTAGAAGTAACTGCTGTTGGTATATTTGCCGAGGATATGTCAGATTAGGCTTGTATGTAGGTAGCATTTGTTCTCTTATGTTTAAATTTATTATTTTGTATTTTCACTTTTGGCATCAAAGCCATTAACAGTCTACACTTGTTCAGTAATTCCAGCATACCGTTATTAGATTGGATTAGCTTTTGCATCATAAGAAAGCTCTATAGTGCAGTATCAGATATTATTAAAAAATGAATACATTTTAGTTTTTAAAGCGTTAAAGAATCTACTACTAATAATTAATGGTACTTAGTAAATTCACTAGAAGGGAGATAAACAAGGAGTTGGTTTTGGAATCTGTACAACAAGAAAAAGGAGCTGGAACTTATACAGTAAGTATATCTTATATTGATACAACACATCCACAACAACGGGCTTTGATAAATTAAAACCTGCCAACAAGCCTGAGTGAATTTCCATAACGAGGAAGCTGCTGCTGCTGCAGGGTGGGGGTGGGCGATAAAAATGTCCCTCACCAGTTACCATCTGTCTTTCCAAATGGCTATCGGTAAGAGGGGTGTTCTGATCATTTCCCAGAATTTTCTCATGAGTTGCTTTCCAGTACTCCTTTTAGAAGATTCAGTCCTTCTGCTGATATGCTTCTACGAACTCGAGTCTGAGGAACTTCTATCCGAGGTGGAGGATCTGGAGAGAAGCAAATGACTATTACTGTTAAATTGTCGCATGTGTTGCGCTTGAGGGCTTCCCTGACCAATTCTCTTGAACATCTTTCAGGATCATTATGCAACATCAGTTCTTTCCTGGCCAGTGTAACGGCACATTGGCTACTCATAACATCCCAAAGACCATCACAACCCATGATAAGGAACTCATCATCCTCCGTCAACAATGTTTCCTGCAACTCTGGTTCTGCACTCAACGGGCAGGCAGATCCTTTTGGGCCCTTCATGTGCCAATCTCCTAACGCACGTGCTATAGATAACTGTCCATTTAAGTATCCATCATATATGACTCCTCCAAGTTTTTCTATTCTAAGTCTTTCAGACGTACTATTTGGTTTGTGGTCCTTGGACAGCTCAACTGCTTTACCTCGTTTCCCAAGCACGGCGCGACAATCACCTGCATTAGCAACCATCATGGTTCTGCAAAAGATCAAATCGTGTTATACACTACTAAACAACGAACTTTGTTGAAAGGAAAATTTGATCAAGCTATGATAAAGAAACTTGACATATTAAGCCATTTGCACTTATTGTAGGAATCTAGAAGAAAAGAAACAGACCAGGCAATTTGCACAGCACACTGGCACTAGTTTGTGAAGCATATTTATAGTAGCCTAGAATTGGATTAATTTCTACAATTAGACCCATATTGATGGTTACATTAGCAGTAGTATGAATGAATGGTAGGTATATGCATATCAACATAGTTTTGAACTTTAAGCATGGAAAGAAAATCAATGCAGTTCATTTATTTTTTGATATATGCTGCTCCAATAAATATCCTCATTCATTTCCATAAATAACATAAACTTGACCAATGAAAAAGAAAGAGATTCTGATCTTATTTTTCCCTTCCGTAAGTACATTTTTCTAAGAAGTGTCAGAAACATCAGCAGTCACTAGAACTGGGGGATTATCTTTCATTTCAACAAGAGAAATCCAGATGGAAGAACATAAAGACAATAAAGATGCAGACTTACTAACCTTCCAAACATTAGAGCTGTCAGTGCTGTAGTGCCAGAGGATATGTCGAGGGAACTATCATCAGCAAAGGCATAGTCCGCTTTCAGAAAAGCATTCTTGAGTGCCCTCTCCAAACACAGGGGAAAACAAGAGTCCTCAAGTATGAACTTGAGAATGTTATTCCTAACAAATAGTGCTGCATCTGTACCCCCATGGCCATCAAATACCTGCTTAGAAAAGTATTCACTCAAACAACCTTGTTCAAATCTAGAAACTTAAAAGAATGCAAACAGTTTCCATCTGTCACATGCTTAACAGGTTCAGATCACTTATGATGCATCCTAGATAAACACAATAAAGCAAAGTTAGGCAACAATTAAAAATTTCAAGATTGCTTTAATTTACATGCAGAGTAAATTTGAGCCAGTTTTGTCTTTCTTGAATCTCTCTTTTCTTTTGTCCTGGAATTTCTAGAATTTTGATACATCTAAAAGATATCAAAAAAAGGTCCAGACTATTCAGAGTTCTTTCAAGGAGTATGCACTAAAAAGCTTTCGACGTTTCAAAACATAAGATAATTTTGGTGCTTCAGTTGCTTGGTGTACAACAAAGGACGAGTTTTTGAGTCCTTTCTGGATGAAAACTCAGATACTGTTGTAGTTTTAAAAATGGATGGAGATATTGCAGTAAAGAATAAAATTCATAAAATCATCTTAAGATTAATTCTATACATTGCCTTATATGTGACTATTCGACAAATATTTCTTAGTGAGCTCTGAACAAGCTCCTGATTCTTCTCTATTTCGTGTTCCTTCTGCTTTTGCCCTCAACATATACTTGGTCATTGTTTGCTTAGCACAACAGTCTCTTCCCGCGTGATCAGTTACAAAGAAAATAAAGCCCAAAATGCTCACTCCTGATATCTCCATTTGCAAATTTGATTGATTTGGCAAAAATATACAGCTAAGATCAATTTGAAGTCCTTCACACTTGTCCTGATCAAACAAAGTCCGGTAATTTGCTCGAATTACGAAATGCTTAAGCTAATTCCTAATTTCATCCAACAGAAAATAAACTAGAAGTTGTTTCAACCTAAGGCTAAGTAAATGAGGAGAGAAGATCGAACACAAAAAGTAGTTTATTTAGGCTGATAAAGTGCAGGAGGTAATGACATGTGGCGTTACAGCTATACCACCCAAAAGACAAGTAGAAAAGCTACACACCCCATAGAACGCCCCTGGTGAAGTTAGACCTGCCATGTCACCAACATGATTGAGTAGATCATCTATACAGACGTGTTCATCCTCCATGTACTGTTTGGGTCCTTTCTCAGCACAACTTCCAGAACGGAATACTGGCAAAAAATTTGAGTTCTCTTCTGAAGGGTACTGTGAAACCTTCACTCCGATTTCAAGATCCTAGCAAATGTAAGAGAAAAAAATAAGAATTAGTTGCACAATCTAAGCTACTGTAGAAATTTTTGAAAGTAAGAGGGTAATAGTCTAATAGAACGGGAAGGAAGATTGATAGAAGGTACTAATGCCGTTATTAGCCAGCATCAAAGGATAAACTACTGCAAGTTGTAGAAGTTCAGATGCTGATACAGATGTGCCCCCCCCCCCCCCCC
>NC_031999.1:52282004-52302023 GCF_001879085.1 Nicotiana attenuata | reverse complement strand
CTCTTCTCCTGGGGGAAAAAAAAACCAAATACGGGGGCAATACTAGACGATGAACAAGACCTGTCATAGAGCAACAAGGTGAAGAGCCCCCATAAAAAACAAATAGGGGGCAAAACTAGACGATGAACAAGGCTTGTCATAGAGCAACAAGGTGAAGTCCTGCACAAGGAAGAGAAGAAAGGATGGGGAATTTGAGTGCTGGAATGGTCACTTATATACCTAACAAGTTAATATCCATATATTGAAGCTCATGCCAACAAGGTTATGCTCCAATATACATGTGCAAATCCAGAATGATTTCATTGACTGATCACCGAGCAAGAAAGATGCTTTACAAAACATTTCAGGTTGGAAAACTCTATAAGAGTGTCATCAAGTTAGGTTACGCCAACCTCAAACTAGATGTGGTCGTCTCTCTGATCTAACACCACAAGAGATGGTCAGGGATCATCCTCTCAATAGGACAGAAAGAAGGAATCTTCCTCCGAAGAACCTACACAGACTACAATTCATTGCTATATAAACAGATTTTACAATAAAATAAACTGCCTTCACTAAAGGACTTCGGACAAACCACTAACTAAATTTTTACTTAGATTACAACAACAACAAAACCCAGTATAGTCCCACAAGTAGGGTCTGGGAGTGTAGTGTGTACGCAAACAAAAACATTAATAATAAGTAGGATAAAGTAAATCAACTCGGAGATGAAACAGTAGACTGCAAGACCAAAGCTTTGATTAACTAATAACTTACCAAATCCGTCGCTGCTACAAATGCAACAGAGCCTAATGAATGTCGTCCGACAGAGAGGTGCCTTGGTGGTTTACCAATTGTCTGCTTTAGCTCGCCTGATCTCTCTCGTAATTCATCCTTAGCAGAAGATGTATTCTCCTGACTACTGTAACCCTCTTCTAATATACCAAATGGTGGTGAAAAATCAGTGCCCGCAGCCATATGCATCCCAAGATCATCAACTCTACTTCCTTAACCAACTCTTAAGAGCCAAAAAAGATTCTTTAAAATACTCCGTCAAAATTCAATTTATCCCCAAATCCAAGGAAATAAGAGGATTCAATCTCTTGGCAATATTAAAAGTCTTAATCTTTCAGTTTTATAGACCAATTTGAGACCCGTTTGAGCTCTTCCTAGATCACAATAAGCAGAAACAAACCCACTTTCTTAACCACCTAATATAATTAAAAATCAACCGATCAAAAATAATTAAAACGCACAAAAATGGTTAATTTTTCACCAACCCATTTGAAGGCATAATTTAGGAACCTAATTAAAAGAGGGATCTTTATAGACCAACTTAAGGATCATCAAAATTATATTGAAATTGAAACAAAATTACCAGACCCGAATACGGAAACGATTCAAGCAAGACCCAAAATGACTGTAATGATTCTCACAACGAAGAAAAGAAATTTTCTGAAAAAAGAGAAGCTCCTAAAAGGGGAAATGGGGAAACCCAAGAACAAAGAGAATAAAGGCAGATGATTGCGGTTGGTCACCGGCTGTTGCAGGTAATCCGGTGGATGTAGTAGCTGTCATGCATGAGTTGACTGACACGTTTTCGGATTTTATTGGTTGGAGACTTGTGATTAACCGGATAGCTCTCTGAACAGTTTCGAAAATACTTCCTGACCGTTGGATGTTTGGCGCTTGATAAACGGACGGTTTGATTTCGAGTATTGGTTTCCTTCCGGAGTCAGCGTGGGTAGGTTCGTTAACAGCCGTTAAAGACAAAGTGCCTTAGGAATCTCGAGGACACACGTGGCAGATATTCATTGGAATGTCTCTTTTTTGGCTAAGGTTGAAAGTCCATCCCAAAATGGAAATTATTGTAAAGCGGAGAACTGATTTCGGCTTTTGGGCCATGGTATGGGCCATAGTTTGAGAGGCATGTCATGACCCAATAGGCCAATGGAATCAAACATTTGGACAATTTGACACGATTTTGTTGATGGCTGACAATCTAAGGTACTCTTCTATCCTAATTTGGAGGAAAATATTTTTCTTGAGCCGAGAGTCTATTGAAAATAATTTCTCTACTTTTATAGGGTAAGGTATGCATACATATTATCCTTCTCAGACCTCGTACTGTGGAAATACACCTGGTATGTTATTATTGTTATTTTTGAGGTAGATGTGCTGGCATATAACCATCAACTTGATAGACTATGGTGTTGTTAAATAGGGAGGGAGTATACCTAAAATCACTTCGGATGAAGTTGTCTTAGCAAATCACTTGGCCAAAGATAAGACACAACAAAAACAACAATAACCTAGTGGATTCTCACAAGTGCGGTCTGGGGAGGGTAGGATGTATGCAACCTTAACCCTACCTTGGAAGGACAGAGAGGTTATTTCTGATAGACACTCGACTAAAGAAAAGATGAAAGAAGCACTGACAACAAGTAATAACAATACAAAATATTAAGAAAACCGAAACCAAGATAGCAAAAGGGTTGTATGTAGTAATAGCAATCCAAGGATAAAATGATATTATACTAACACTAATACTATCGAACTAAGAAAGACAAATGAAAATACTCGACTACCTACTAACCTTCTACCCTAATTCTCAACCTCCACACCTTCTATCAAGGGTCATGCCATCGGTTAGCTCAAGATGCGCCAAGGAAGACAAAGGAAAACGCTCGACTACCTACTAACCTTCTACCCTATTTCTCAACCTCCACACCCTCCTATCAAGGGTCATTCCTCGGTTAGTTCAAGTTGTGTCATGTACCGCCTGATCACCTTCCCCCAAGACTTTTTTGGCTTACCTTTACATTTTCTCGTACCCGTCAAGGCCAACCTCCCATACTTCCCGACTGGAGCATCTGTGCTTCTCCTTTTAACTTGTTCGAATCATCTTAGCCTAACCTCTCGCATCTTCTCCTCCATGGGGTCCACTCCCACCTTGTCCGGATAACTTCATTCCTAATTTTATCTAATCTAGTGTGCCCATACATCCATCTCAACATCCACATTTCAGTTACTTTTATTTTCCGGACACGAGAGTTTTTGAATGGCCAAAACTCTGCCCCATACAACATTGTTAGTCTAACCATTACTTTGTAGATTTTACCTTTAAGTTTCAAAGGCATATTCTTATCGCACAAAACACCAGAAGTGAACCTCCACTTCATCTACCATGCTCCGGTATGATGTGTGACATTCTCATCAATCTTCCCATCTCCCTGAATTACAGATCCAAAATACTTAAAACTCTATCTCATGGGAATGACTCATGTATCAAGCCTCACATTCATGTCCGCTTCTTAGGTAATATCGTTAAACTTGCACTCCAAGTATTTTGTCTTGATCTTGCTCAACTTAAAATATTTAGAACCGAGGGTATGTCTCCAAACCTTCAACCTCTCATTAACACAACCTCGCGCCTCATCAATCAAAACTATGTCATTTACAAATAAAATACACTATGTCACCTCTCATTGAATGTGTTGCGTCAATGTGTCCATTGCCAAGGGAAATAAAAATGGGCTAAGTGTTGATCCCTGATACAACCCCATCTCAGTCGGGAAGTATTCTAAGTCTCGTCCCGCTGTCTTTACCTGTGTCTTAGCTCCATCATACATGTCATCGTTCACTCTAATGTAAGATACACGCACTCATTTAGCCTCCAAGCATCTACATATAACCTCTATTGGGACTTTGTCGTAAGTTTATCTAGGTGAATGAACATCATATGTAAGTCATTCTTCATCGCCCTATAGTACTTCACCAATCCCCTCAAAATGTGAATGGCTTCTGTAGTCGACCGTCCCGACATGAAACCATACTAGTTCTCGAAAGTAGACACACTCCTCCTCATCCTTCCTTCTATCACCCTTTCCCAAATTTTCATTGTACGATTTAGCAACTTGATACCCATATAGCTGTTGCAGTTTTGGATATCCCTCATGTTCTTCTACATCGGAATCATCGTGTTCCACCTCCACTCTTTAGACATATTATTCGTCCTAAAAATGACATTAAAAAACCTAGAGAGTCATTCCAAGCCTGCCTTACCCGACTCTTATGCGCCTACAGTACCCAAAATAACAATACCACTCAGAGTGCTCCAAATCTCCCAACACAATGCTCGTATCCCCCTTTTTAATTAAGAGTTTATAGAAGCCTGATTGCTATCTTCGGCTAATTCGTGCCTCCTCCAACAAAATTCTACCCTCATCGTCTTTTATGTACCTCACTTGGTCCACATCATGGGCCTTCATTTCTCTCACCTTGGCCAGCATATGCAGCTTCTTGTCCCCGCCTTTGTCCCCTAGTTCTTCATGTAAAAGACCAAATGCTGTAGTCTTAGCCGCAGTAATCGTTAACTTTGCCTCCTGTCACGACCCCAACCCCGGGCGTGATGGCGCCCAACACACTGCTAGGCAAGCCCGACCAATTCAACAACCTTAACTCTTTTTATACAGTTCATGATTCAATTAACACAAATAATTATTAAGTCATAATACTTAAACTCTGAAATATAATTAAAACATGCGAAAAACCCAAGTAGAAATACTACTACACGACCCGAAGAATCCGGTGTCACAAGTCTGAGCCTCTAATACACCGATGTCAACCTACTACATATTGCTCTAAAGAAATGCGGAAATAAAGCAAATAGGTTAGATGGGAAGATCAGGACTGCGGACGTCATGCAGCTACCTTGATGCTCCCAGATATGATGCTCGGCAGAGAAATCCTCACTCAGCCTCAGTGGGTGCACATAGATCTACACACAAGGTGCAGGGAGTAATGTGAGTACTCCGACCCAGTGAGTAATAAACATAAATAAAGGCTGAGAATAAGGAATCCTGAATAGGCACAAAGTAATTCTATGAAAACAGCAACTTGAATCCAGTAGCATAAAATCAATAAATCAGTGAAAATAATTATAGAAATATCACAACAGATAAGTAAGTAAATGACAATCAAAATATGCAATGCAACACATAGACCGGTACTCTCCAGTACCCGCTGCGGCGTGCAGCCCGCTCCATTTATTTATCGTCGACGGCGCTCACTGGGGGTGTACAGACTCCGGGAGGGGCCCCTTACGGCCAGCTCGATATAACGCATATCGTGGCAGTCAACTAGGCCCTCGGCCTCATATCAATATCCAAATTCATACCGCTGCGTCGCGCAGCCATACTCAGTCCAGAATCATATAAGCCCCTCGGGCACAATAATATAGAAATATTCAGCCCAAACTTCATTTAGAAATATATTTAAGTTTCAAGTTTTGAGAAAAAGTCGCTGAGTTGGCAAAACAGTACTAAATACTAGGACTGAGTTCAATTGTCTGAAAATATGGTAAGAAACCAGTAAAAACAATCCCTGAAGGATTCAATCAGTTGGCACGAGGCCAAATTATGACAATTAATCCATTTTTATAAGGATCTCACTAAGCTTCAATCAATTAGGTAGTAATTTTATTAAGCGGGACGGACCAAGTCATGATCCCCGACGGTGCTCTACCCCACGCCCGTTATCCGGCGTGCAAGTCACCTCAACATAGCACTACAATGTGCAAATTCGGGGTTTCAAACCCTCAACACAACATTTACATCTATTATTAACCTCAAGCCGACCAAAATCCTAGCTAGCTAAGCCCTTGCCTCTCAAATCGACCTTCTCGCGCGTCGAATCTGACCAATACCACAATGAATACGTCACATTATGCTATAGCATCAATACCCAATCGAAAATAATCGAAAAACATCAAACCCGAGCCCCGGGCCCACTTCTCGAAACTCAGAAATTTTTACAGAAAAGTGTTCTTCATCTTCTCCCGATTTCGTACATATAAAGAACACCAAAATCGGAGCCCGTTTGACCCCTCAAATCGACCCCTAAAGGTCTCATAATCTCAGGCCCCAAAATCCTATTTTTCTACTGTTTTTCATGAATTAAAGGCTGGGATTATGGTCTATAATCACCCATAAACGAGTTTTAATAATCAAATCACTTACCTCTGTGATACCCACTGATTTTCTCTCTTAAAAATCGCCTCAGAAGCTTCTTCTCGTTCAAAAATTGGAAGAAAACTCGACCTGCTCATTATAGGTATATTGTTCACGCGTTTACTGCTCCCAATGGATTCCTTGTGAAATTCTAATGAATTTAGGCTTTTGAATCACTCAATTTGACCTTATAATGAAGGAGATATGTAGGTTTTAAGATTTGCAAATAGTGCAGGTTTTTAATACGCCGTCAGGGGCAATTTCGTCATTAACCTGAAAATCTGGGCAACCTTGGTAAAATGGCCATAAAATCCTCATATGATGTCCAAATTCGACGATTCTTTTTGATACGGGTCCGTAATTACGATACGGATCTAATGCTTCATTCAAAACAGTAATCGGAGCTCATTTGTTCAATATGATATCATTTATGCTTGAAGAAACGACGTCAAAGCATAAGAAAAACGAGCACAACGCAGCCCAAACCTATCCGAAACTCACCCGAGCTCCTCAGGACCGCATATGAACATACTAACACGTCACATATGATCATTCAAACTTAGTTTCACTCTCAAAATACCAAAACGAATATCAAAACACCAAATTTACATCGGATTCAAGCCTAAGTTCTTCTAAAACTTCCGAAACACGCATTTGATCAAAAATCCAACAAAATCACCTCCGAATAACCTGAAATTTTGCACACACATCCCAAATCACCTAACGAAGCTACAGAAACTCTCGAAATTCCATTCCGACCCTCGAATCAAAATCTCACCTATCAACCGGAATTCGCCAAAATATTAACTTCGCCAATTCAAGCCTAATTCTACACCGGACCTCCAAAATCACTTCCGATCACACTCCTAAGTCACAAATAATCCCCCGAAGCTAACCGAATCGTCGGAATCCACATCCGAGCCCTCTAACTCATAGGTCAACATCCGGTTGACTTTTCGAAAACAAGTCTTCCTTAAAGAGACTAAGTGTCTCATTTCCTTCCAAAAATCAACTCAATTCAACTCGTTCACACAAGACACTGATAATGAAGCATAACGAAGCAGGAAATGGGGGAAACGGAGCAGTTCTCATGAGACGACGGGTCGGGTCGTCACACCTCCTTTTTAGCCTTCCTATACCATTCCATGTTAGTCATTTTCTCCACCTTGTCCACGCTCTCTAATAGCTTTAAATACGCCGGTTTCTTAGCTTTCACTTTTCCTTGAACCTCTTCGTTCCACCACCAGTCCCCTTTGTGGCCACCAGAGAAAGTCTTCGAGACACCTAACACCTCTCTTTCTGTATGTCTAATACAATTCAATGTCATAGTCCACATACAACTCGTGTCCCCACTACTACTCTAGGTCCCTATAGCTAGCAACTTCTCCCCCAACTTCTGAGCTTTGTCCTTAGTCAAGGCACCCCACCTGATCCTAGGTAGACCAGACACAACCTTTTCCTCCTCATTTGTATGATCTCTAAGTTCATAACTAATAACCTTTGCTGATTCACAAGATTCTCACTCGGGATGACCTTGCAATTCGTGCATAAAACCTTTATCACATATCCTGGCTAAAGATAAGACACAATAGAAAAAGGGATTTATATGGATGATATCTACTAGTTGGAGTAAGTTTTAGTCTTGTTAGATAATTTTTAGTTTATATTTATGATTACTATTATTTATGTGTATTTTAACTTATTTTTCACTTTTGTTTGGTATGGTGATGACACGAGTCTCACCTAGATGGAGACGTGAGGACTCGGGTAACCTACCCAAACTTGTTTGAGACACATGTGTTGTTGTTGTTATACACTACATCAAATATTGATTATATGAAGACTCCTCGACATGTTGAAGGTTCCATATTTATAACGTCCCACTACTAAAAATTCAGCCAGAACCGACCGTGGACGACCGATCGGCATCAGTTGATCAACAAACCGATCGAAGTCGCTCAATTTTTAGATATTTTCTTTGTCAATTTTTTTACGAAACCAATAGAATTCGGTCAATATTTTTTTGGTGCCAAAATGCAAAAAATTATGTTTGCGCCCCGAGAATTTATTTTTCAAGAAATCGATCAACTTTGGTTGATTTTTTTATTTAAAATAGATTAATATTAAGAAAATTGACCGAAATCGATCGGTCATTTTACAAACAGATCGATTTCGGACGGTGATTTGATTTTTTTAACAAAATCAACCAAAATTGGTCTGTAATTTTTGCACAAAAAATGCAATTAAAGAGTATAAAAAAATAAAAGAAAGTCTTAACCCAAAAAGCGCTAATGGTCTCGTGGTAGAACAGTATCCTACCACAGTACATATCCCGGTTCGATTTCCTATAACTCTGGTTAGTTTTTTTCAATCGGTTATGGAATTTAATTGGCGGATCGATTTCGGCCAGTCACAGCTGATAGAAGTCGGTCGTTTGGATTAGTTTTGCGGTTTATGAATTTAGTCAAGTTTCGTATATTATGGATATGCATTAGTCGATATAAAATGAAATTAAACAATTAGAATGAGAGAAGGAAATTGTACATTGTAAAATCCTACTTGGTTGAAGAATATTGGTCTCTATCATTGTTGTGGAATTTTATAATTTCATTAATTTGCCCCTCCAGGTTTGAAGTCTCAGTCCTCGTCTAGTCAGAGGCGAATCGAGCCAAGACGGTGTTGGTGAAGCTGCTTCAGCAAGAAATTAGTTGTTCGAAATTCCCTAGATTATATTGAAAAATACCAACATTAGACACGTAACATAGGTTTATCTACAGTATCTTTTAGGCATGTTCGAGATTAGATTCAAGTTAGGTTCTTGATCTGCTCCCCTTTAGGTCTCTCTCCCCTAATCATATTCGCCTTAATTAGAGTGCTATTCCTCTACAAGAACAACTTCTGTAATAACCCGATTGATCGTTTTACTTTTAAGATCTTCGTTTACCTATTTAAGAATTTTCGTGTGTGCTTTTACTGCTTTATGACTTGCAGGGATGATTGGTTTGTTTTTAGAAGGGTTTAAGTTGAATTCAGAACACTTAGTACTATAAAAGTGGACTAAGGCGGCCAAGTTTGACTTGAGTCAACACTTTAAGAAAATGACCTCGAAATCATAATTTAAAGATTACAATAGGTTCATATGATGATTTTTGACTTTGGCGTATATTCATATTGAGATTCGGGTGATCCGGAATATTTCGGCGCTTATTGTTGAAAGTTGACACCTTGAAGTTTTAGAATTTCTTAAATTTTGTTTGAAGTAGAATTTGGTGTTATCGATGTCCGTTTGGAATTCCGAGCCTAATAATAGGTTCGTATGGTGACTTATGACTTGTACGTAAATTTTAGCGTCATTCCGAGTTGTCTAAGTATGATTCGTCACGTTTGAAGCTAGTTGAAGATATTTAAAGTTCAAAGTTTGGTTAATTTAGTTTTGAGGTGCGATTCTTAGTTTCGATATTGTTTTATGTGTTCCAAGGCTTTGAGCAGGTACATATTATATTTATGAACTTGTTGGTGCAATTGAATGGGGTCCCGGGTGGCTCGGACCCGGAGTTAAGTCCAAAATTGCAAACATTCTCTTACTGGTTTCCTTCTTTGCGAATACGGAGGAAGTCTCGCATTCGCGATTGATGGTAGGCTAGAAACTCGTGTATTAATCATAGTTTGCACTCCAATTATTGTATTTTACTCGTGTTTGAGCTTAAATGTTAGTGCATTGCACTTATTATGTGTTTTATGACTTGAATGAAGTGATTCTGAGCTATTAAGATAATTTGGAGTTAATTTGAATAAGTTGGAGCTTTGAAGTCTGAGTAAAATCTCAAGAAATTAAGTCGGGATCACGTTCTGGGGTTGAGGACAAAGTTTGGATATCAAAAAGTGAGAAAAAAAGATTACTCTGAGCGAAAAAGCATTACCATGCCACGGGGCCCAGGGCGCTAGTGCAAAATTCCTGCAGAGTAAAAAAAATCAACTCTCTGAAGATCCTCACAAATGTGGCGCATGGTACGGCGCACGGGGCACCGCGCTAGTGTATTTTCGCGGTCCAATTGTTATATTTCGACTTGGAAAGGGTAGTTTCGTCCGGGCCCATTCCTACATGGTATAAATCCACCAAAAATATGATTTTTAGAAGACTTTTGACCTGAGAAGCTTTGAGAGCATTGGAGGCTATACGACACAAGATTTTCATCATCTTTCCATCAATTCAAGACAAGGTTTGGATTGTAATGTTAGATTGATGTTTCTTACTCTTTAATTATATTTGTAATGACTTCCTCCATGATTTTGGAGTAGTTTCCCTTAGGGTTTGACGTATATGGTGTTTTGATTGCTATTTGTGGATTTTTAACTCTATTTCTTTGCTTGAATTCGTTTATGGAGCTTTGAATTGTTGCACCTTTATTCACCGTTTTATTTAATTGAAGGAGGAATGTTTTGTGATTATCTTTGTATTATTTTATTTGTTTTAATGCAGTGATTCTGTTAAGTAATCGAAATAGCTTGTTGAATTGTTGATTAAATAAAGTTGGGAGAATATTCGAGAGACGTTTTTCTGAAGACTAATCCATTAACGCATGCTTGCATATTTTCACCATGCTTATATTAGTTCACCTCGTAGTGTTAAGATTTAATCGAGAGATGAGTCCTGACTACACATTTAAACTAATCATCGAATGAATTCGTACGAACCATTAGAATATTAGAGTTAAATAAACTAGAATTAGATCCCAAATAGCTACCTTGCACCTATCTTGTCAACACCCTTATTTCTCACATTGATAAGAAACCAACTCTGCTAATCTCTAGTTCTCTGCAGTCAATATTTAATTGCTTTTCTTTTAATAGTTAGTTGTAGTTCATAATCATTCCAACAAAGGTGTTAATCATCCTGAATAACATTTAAGCCAGAAATTACTTGAATATTATTTAAATCCACCAAATTCAATCCCCGTGGAGATGATAATTAAATTATACTATCTTTGGCTAGCGAGCATCAATTTCGTGTTGTGTTTTGCGCTCGTCAAATTTTGGCACAGTTGCCAGGGATTGGCAATAAATAGTGTTCAAATTAGTTTTTGGTGCTAATTTAGGAACCAATTTTATTTTTTTCCCGGTTTGTTTCTTCCGCGTGCAGGCAAAAGGTTAACTTCTTTGGTGTATGACTCGATCTCCTTCTAAGGAAGTGAATCTATAAGATCCAGATGTGGAAAAGTGTCTGCGACAATTGAGGAAAGAGAAAGAAATCACTGGGAAATTCTTGGGGAAATCTTCAACCCAAGAGAACATGGCTAAGAACGGTGAGAAGATAGTTTATTTGGCTGCACGGTAAGCAGCCCGACAGGAAACAACCGCATGGGCAGTTGCTGAAGCAGCTCTCAAAGCTGATGAAACAGTGGACGGGAACAGAGGACGAAGATTCAACCTGAACTGACCTCTAGTTGAAGATGAATATGAAAATAATATGCCCAGGCCTCGACGATCACTAAGAGACTATGCTAGGCCAGTCTACAACCAAGGAGTATCTAGTGTGCGAACCCTATTATCACAACTAATAACTTTGAGATCAAGCAAGGGCTACTTCAGACCATTCAGAACAATCGTGTCTTCCGTGGCAAACCCAATGGAGATCCAAATACTCATTCGATGGATTTTGATGAGATTACGAATACTTTCCAGCACAACGGAGTATCAAAAGATGTTATTTACTTAGGGACATTTCCTTTTTCACCGAGGAAGATGCTAAGCACTGGTTGCAGAGTTTTCCAACCGAGTCAATTCCTTGAAAAATACTTTTCAGCTGCAAAAACAAGGAAAATTCGAAGAGAAATATACAACTTCGAGCAGAAAGAGACAGATACGGTGTTTGAAGCATGGGAAAGATTTAAGGATATTGTGAGAAGATGTTAGAATTATGGGGTAGACTTTTGGATGCAACTTGAAGATTTCTGAGATGGTGTGGCACTCTCTTGTAGGAGGACGCTAAACAACGCAGTTGGAGGTCCTCTTATGAAGAAAACTCCTGAGCAGATTGTTGCAATTGTGAATGAGTTATCTAAATATGCAAATCAATGGCCTTTAGATGATAACCATAGAAGAAAATCAGCTAGGGTGCACCAGGTATACTCGAACACATTAGTGCAAGCCCAACTAGACACTATGGCCACAGAGATAAGAAAGTTAACATTGGCCAAGGTACAGAGTGAGCCACAAGCAACATGTGACTTTTGTAGAATGGAACATGCTACATACGAGTGTCAAGCTTCAGCTGAAGTAGTAAATGCTCTGGGGAGAATTGATAGAGACAGCTACCAAAGTGGCAACAATTTTAACTCCATGGGGCAGAGGCACCCAATTTTTTCTTGGAGTTCACTAGGTGGTAGTGCAAACATATGGCAACAAAATAACTCCAGACCCCAGGGAAGGGAGCTACAAGTTTTCAAAATCAGCAGAGTCAGCAATATCATCCTCCATAGTCTAATCAGTCTAGCATGGAAGATCTGATGAAGGCATTTATTATTAAGACATATGAGAGACTTGAAACCCATGGCACAACTATAAAAGAACTAGGCATGACATTTTGAAACTTGGAAAGACAGGTGGGGCAACTAGCTAATCTATTGTCTGAGAGGGTTCCAGGAACTCTCCCTCCTGGTACTGAAAGAAATCCAAAAGAGACAATAAATGCAGTGTCTTTGAGGAGTGGGCATGTATTGGAGGATCCCAGGGCAGAATAAAAGGATGAGCCGATTGAAAGACAGGTGAATATTGTGGACGAGCAGAAAAATGACAATATTCAAGAAGGTGCAGGGATGGTGGATGATGGTCTGAAGAAGAAGGGGAAGACTAGAGCTCCGAAAAAGAAGAAACATGAGAATGCAATAAATAAGGAGACTGAAGAAAGTAAATATATGTCTGCTCTACCTTTCCCGCAGAAGCATAGAAGAGAGAAGCTGGCAAACAATTCGGGCGCTTTCTAGAAGTACTCAAGCAGATGCATGTGAATATACCTTAGATAGAGGCATTATCACAGATGCCAACTTATCCTAAATTTTTGAAGGAGATATTGTCCAGAAAGTGAAAAGTGGAATAGACATTGGTTGCCAAGCTCACAGAGCATTGTAGTGTCATTCTGCAAAATAAGCTCCCTCAAAAGTGTGGAGATCCGGGGGAGTTTTACTATGCCTTGCGAAGTACTGATGACGTCCAAATTCACTACTAAAAACTAAATGGACACGGTTGCATGCAATATAATTTACCCAACTATGAGTCGGGGTCGAATCCCACATAGAATAATATGTAGGCGATTAGGAATGTAAGAGAATTATCACTTGTTATGCAATGCCAAACACTTAGAATTATTTTGAGAAAATATTTATATCTAATTGCGAAAATGTAAACTAACCTAGAAAGCAAGTAAAATGATCAATGGCTACAAGTGTGGATACATGGGGAATTACACTCAAGTAACGATCCAATGTATTTCATGGTTTTACAAATATGAGCGAGTTTATGTTAATTAGTCTTGGGTAATAATTCTATATTAGCTTCTTCCAAAGACTAACAATGCTTCCTAATTGAATTATCCCTAAAGTAATTAGGAGAGTAAGCACTCCCGATTATGGCTAAAAGTAGTTCAATCCTATCCCTGGGTAGAATCTATAAAATGAGGGTTAAACCCTCAAGTTCTTATTAACTAATCTTTCCCAACCCCAAATAATCTTTTCCAAAATTAATTCGAAGTTAATGGACGAGTACTAGGGTTATCTAATCCCTTTGGAAACATTAAAGAACAAGAATAATTAAAGAAACAATAACTCACTTCATAAAAGATAAAAATCGTTCAATACATAAGCACAACAAGATATTTAATCCACACTTTAAACCTGAATATTTCCATAAACAAGATTCAAGTGTTGGAATAAATAATACACACTTAGATATACAATACAAAGTAAGGAAATGAAGAAATGAGCATAAATGAGTAAGAAATTCTCAATCAAAAGCTTCAAATCTTCAAAACCAAAGTGTGTGTGCAAGAACCCTAGCTTCCAAACTTGTTCTCTCTAGTCCAAGGACTGAAAATAAAGCCAAAGATTTGCCAAAGATATTTTACAAATGAGCTAGGTCGTGTATTAAATATTTTGGGGATCAAAAACGTGAAATTCCATTTCTGCCCAGAACTAGCCATAAAATGTGCTATGCGATCGCATAGAGAGAACCGCGCTTACGGTGAGTAACTTCTCCAAAGGTACGCGATCGCGTACAGTATCCCACGTTCGCGTAACTTAGTTGAGCAGCCGCTGACTAGGCTTTCTTCTTCGCGTTCGCAAAGCTTCAACCGTGTCACACAACTTCAATCTGCTGAACTTATGCGATCGCATGGATTTATACGCGATCGCATAGAGCATTCACTGGCAGCAGTCCAGTTTTCCCAATTTAACACATTTTGACTTTTTTTTCTTCCGTATATTCTCCAAATCATATGATACCTGAAATATGCCAATAAACCCTCAGAAAATGCCTTAGTTTCTCAACAAAATCATACAAAAGCCTAAGTATTAAGAAGAGATAAGTTGGTAAAATACCAACTTATCAAACCCCCAAATTTAAACGCAATTCAAAAACTAAGAACATCCTTTAATAAAATCATCAATTAAGCTTAATGACATACCAAACATCATTTCAAGTCAAAAAGGTTCAAATTAAACACAATCTAGTGACTTCGGTTGGTACCAACAATTAATCCAAAGCATATGAATCGCCAACAAATTTCACAAATTTCTTTTCAATTCAAGTGCTCAAACACCACATCAATCAAAGTAGCAACCAAGTCATGACACTAAAGCTTCAAAATTTGCCTCATTATCACAAACAATTTTCTTTTGTTCATTCCTCCCTATTGGAGACTGGATTAAGTTTACAACTAAAAATTTCATGTGCCCTCACACTTATGAGAGAATCCCAACTTATAAATTGCAATTTAAACACAAATGAGATATCAAATAGAAAGAATTAACTCTCACTCTCACAAAGATATTCAAATGCACAAAAGTAGTACCATAGGCTTACCCTTCATGTATTTTTCCACTAGTGTAGACTCACTTGGTTCAAAATCAAGTAGGACTTAAAAGATTTTAATGTAGGATTTTGATTAAGGTAGGGAACAATTTGGATAAGAGTGACTCAAAACCTCCCTAAACACTATAATTTTGCAACAATTAAAGGACACTTCCTTCAAAAATATTTTCCAACCTTTCTTTACTTTTCATTCCACACCTATTCTTCCCTTTATTCACAACTCCTTATTTTTCCTTCCCTTTTTTTTACTCATCATTTTTTTATTACCTTTCACCTTTTAAGCAACTTCCACATTACAACTTTTCCAACCTTCACCCCAAACTTAGGCTTTTAGCCTATGTTTACACTTTCAAATTAAATACCGAGGTAGGGTGCCAAAAGCTAGATCGATAAAGAACAAATAGTTAAAGCTTGTAACATGGTTGCCAAAGAAAAAGTCTAAATGCTCAAAAGGGGTTGACTAGGAAAAATATGCAAGGGTAGGAAATTTAAGGCACAATAACGGTCCAAGGAAGGCCTAACATCATTTTTTAAACCAAATTAGTCTAGGATTTTTCCTTGAAGCACATTCCGGGCAAGTTCTAGTCTACAAATAATGCAAAAGAACTCATAAGAAATCTCACCACACATGGCACATGCAAACTCGAGTGACATATAAATCCAAAATCCAACTAAAACCAATGAACCTAAAGAAAATCACATATAGCCTAAATGCTATTTAATAAATCAAAGAGCCAAAAATAGAACCTAAAAGTCACAACAAGGATTATTACTTCGATCATTTTTTATTTTAAAGATCAAAACTACATATGCCAAAGTTTAAATTATGTTGGTACCAAACAAGCCACACGTTGGTTTATGGACACAAGATCACATCTAAAAACTAATTTATTCACTACAAGCTACTAAACTAACTAAAAAAATATTTACCTAAAAAAAGAAAAACTAAACAAGACTAATCCCTTAAGAAAGTTGTCATTCCATCCATCATAGGGAAAAGTCACCCGGTTCAATACAAAATAATTTCTTGGAAAAGAACCGTGGTATAAAGAAAAACCAGGGAGTTTCATTAATACTACCATGAAAAATAAAAACTAACAAGAAAATGCTAATGCTAACATGCTAGAATTAAACTACAAAATATTACTAATAAACTACAAATGTCAACCAATCTACCTAAGTTCACAAAAAATGATCATGCTCCACACACATCCATTATATATGAGCCACCCCCAACCTAAAGTATTGTACTGTCCTCAATGCAACTAAACAAAACAAAATAAAATGAAGGAGGTGCTCCCTGAAACTGCATCACTCAGAGCTGGAGGTGGTGGGAAATTTGAGCTCCAAATCCTCATTTTGGACAGAAATTTGCTTTTCTTCTTCTCATGCTCCTTGAACTTCAACTGTCGCCTCTCAACCTTTCTTTGTCTTCGGCTCATATCTTATAACCTGTTTTTGATTGCTTTTTGTTCCCGAACTACATCATCCAAAGATGGCTTCTTACCAGTCCCAGTCGAAGTGCTCTCCCCAGATGGACTAGAAGGAAGGCCAGCTACAAGTTGTCGAATGTGAGCATCTACGCCATAGATTTGACTGAAAAGATGGCGCATAGTGAGAGGTCCATAAGGAGTGGAGCAATGGGTTCATGTGGTCCTGTTGTAGCTGTGGAAGAACCACTGGACCCATCGGCAGCCTCAATGAACTGCCCAAATTAAGGAGATAGTACATTAATTCTTGTCTTCTTCTTCCCGCCAATTGGCCCTTTTCTGAGCAATGGATAAATTGTCGTGCCTGGCTCCTTCTTAGAATCATGCGGGTCTCTAAGCACCCCAGCATCATAGCACAACTGAGTGATCAATGAGGGAAAGAATAGACTCTTAGACCTCCCGTTACATGCTTCCTCAATTTCACCCACTATGTGCTGGTCCACGTTCACTGTCAAGTCATCCATAATAGCAGCAATCATCACTGCCTTCTCAGGCGTCAGCTCAGACTCATGTCTAGCCGGCACGATTCTGGCACAAATGATGGACAACCTAGTCTTGGCTTCAGTTGTGAATTCAGAAGAATCAACCCCTTTGTGCAATTTTTCCCAATTCGATGTTACCCCGTCATGCAGCTTCTCCACCAACCATTGGCTTCCTCTCTCTCTCTCTCTCTTGCTCTAGCTTTGTATACCTCATTGTCAGCATTGGGAAGCATGTAGTGTGCATTTATTACCTAGGGGCCAGAGTTGACCCGCTTGCCCCTAACAAAGGTGAATACTTCCCCATGAAAATCTGTCTTCAAAGCGTTGGCGTAGAACTCATGAACTACTGTATAGTTCACTTTAACTGGTTCAGGAGCAAAGCATATCCATCCGCTGTCAGTTAATCTTAAGAAAAAATCCGACATTTTAGCCTCAAGTTTGTCCAAACGGATGCCCCTTTCTTTGACGATGCTCTTTGACATGAGTTTGTCATAGTGTCTTTCACATTTGAATTTGATCTGATCAAAATATTCTTCTTCCACAGCTTGGGGAGCAGGATCTTGTGCAATTTCAACATTTTTCGAGGCCATTTTATGCTCAAAGTACCTACAAAAGTAGACCACATGTTAAATTCTTGGAAGGGTACTTAATACACTATATTATCATGTATCTAGGCCAAAGTAAATGACCAAAAAGCAATAGCATTAAAATCTGCAATGCTACTGTTTTGCTGCCAGGAAGTTATCGCAGAAATACATAGGCGATCGCGAACAGCATTTTTTTTATTCTTAGAGTTAAAGGTATGCGATTGCGGACCAGTCAACGAGATCGCAAAGTGAATTGTTGGTGATCCCAGAACTAAATGTATGCGATCGCATAACATGCAATGCGATCGCAGAGAGCAATTTTTCCAAGGGGCAGAACTGGACCTATGCGATCGCGGAATTGGGCATCGCAATCGCGAAGGCCTTCTTCCTCGCCCAATTGAAGTTCTGTCAGGCATTTCCACAAACACATTATGGGCATCAGATTTTCATAGCAATTACAGAAAATTAAAGCACGGATCTAGCCCCAATTTTTTCAAGAGTTACATCTCACTCACTCAACCTACCTAATCCAGCAAACACGCACACATTCACACACAATATTCACATAAAACTCCTAAAATTTCAGCCCTAAGTATTAAGGAAAAGAGAAAAACCATGGCTGCTCATTTACATTTGTAGCACAAGGGAGACGTTGTAATTCAAGAACGAGTAGAGTGACGAAACACATACCTTAAATAATGATGAGTGAAAATGGTTATATCATTGAAGAATGAAGAGTTGGGGATGATTCTCAGGGATTAGAGGAGTGGATACAGTCGTTTCTTTGTTTTGGCATAAGTGGGTGTCCCTTGTTTTTTTTTCCCAGTGTTTTAAATTTTTTGAGACTTACCTGTAGAGCCGCGACCGAAACCTTTTACCGGCGCTCGCAGAGAACAAAATCTCACAAATTTCCGCGATCGCATAGAGGCAGCTAAAACCTTGTTCTACGCGAACGCGTCTATCATTGTGCGATCGCGAAGCACTGCAGTTTTCTGCAGTTTTGTCCAGCTACTAGTTTCAAATTTTCTTGGTATCACTAATAAATATGGACTCGGTTGGTGGAATTCTTGATTCCTCAACGTAAAGCTCACTTTCTTCCTTGGAGTTGGACTCTTCGTGACCTCTTTCCACACTTTCAAGTTTTTAGGCTGTCACGACCCAAGTTCTCCCTCCGTGAACTGTCGTGACGACACCTAGTCTCTACGACTAGGTAAGCCTAACAATTGCGGAAAAAGAGAAACAAAATACGAATCTAGCAATTTACGGATAACTAATAAAAAGGTTTAACATGCCGCTCGGCATATACAATACCACTCTCTCAAACTGAACAAAGACACTCCCAAAACCCGTAATCTCATGAAATCACAAGCTAGAGAAATTTACATAGTGTTCTAACTCCAGAATGTCTAAGCAAAAGTAAATACAGGAAGTCTAAAGCTAAATGGGAGAATAAAGAGGGACTTCTAGGTCTGCGTACGCGGCAGATATACCTTGAAGTCTCTGATATCGCCCGCCTCACTAATAGAACGGCTGAGCAGAAGAACCTGGATCTGCACACGAAAAACATATGCAGGAAAGGGCATGAGTACATCACAACGGTACGAATAAGTGCCAAACCTAACCTCGGTCGGGTAGTGATGAGGAAGGTCAGGGCCCTACTGGTTATATATATAACAGGGTAAAATAACGTAGAATGAGACAGTATAATTAAAGATGCTAACAGTCAATAAGGATGAAATCACAGGAAGAAACAACTCAATACACAGAGATAACAACAGGGGATCTTCCAGGATAACATCCTGTAGTCCCAAACATAAATGTGCAGAGGATCTCCAGGGATATCGTCCCGTAGACCAAATCGTAAATGTGCAGGGGGATCTCCCGGAATACCAATCCGTAGTCGCAAACATAAATATTCAGTACAGGGGATCTCCCGGGATATCATCCCGTAGTCCCAAATATAAATATGCAGGGGGATCCCCGGGAATACCGATCCGTAGTCCCAAAGTAAACATGCAGGGGGATCTCCCGGGATACTGTCCCGTAGTCCCAAAGTAAACACACAACAGCCTTAAGAAAGAAATCTACAGTTCTATCCAAGTTCGTACCAAGAAAATAGGAATTTCTACTCTAAACATGCTGCACAGAATCCAAGTAAGCAGTTTAAGCAGATAAAACAGTTAAGTCACTTAAGCATACTTTCCTAAGCTAAATAGTAGGCTTTAAATACAAGTAGTGTTCACCAAAAAGGAAACACAGATATTTACTTAATGAAAACATGGTTTTATAACAATTAGCATGTGTACGCACTCGTCATCTCACGTGCACGACATTCATATAACAATAATACCAAATCCTAAGGGGAGTTCCTCCCCCCCCCCCCCCC
>NC_031999.1:52278900-52281984 GCF_001879085.1 Nicotiana attenuata | reverse complement strand
CACTCGTCATCTCACGTGCACGACTATCATATAACAATAACTAACAACTACCGAAGGGTACGTTCCCTACCCCCCCCCCCCCACAAGGTTAGGCAAGCCACGTACCTCGAACCAAGCTCAATCAATGCGAAATCACGCCCTTGCCACGAGTATCCAACTCCGAGTGGCCCAAATCTAATCAAATAAATTTCATAATGTAAATAGAACTACAAGCAACTAATTTAACTAATGAATTTAAAGCTACGGCGAGAAATTAGAAGAAAAAAATGCCCAAAAATCCTCCCCGGGCCCATGTCTCAGAATCGGGTAAAAATTAGGGATTATGAACACCCATTCACTCACGAGTCTAACCATACCAAAATCACTCAAATCCGATACCAAAATCTCGATCAAAATCCCAAATTTCGGCCTAAGAACTTTTCTCCATTTTTCCCAATTTTCACCCTAAAATCCAAAATTTAACGATGAATTTAAGCTTAGGTTAATGGGATACAATCAAAAAAGGGTTAGGAATCATTACCCAATGATCTTCTCTTCAAAATCCCCATAGAATCGCCTTCTCCGAGCTCCAATTTGATTTTCCAAGTTATGGACTCAAACCCTCGATTTTCATATTTCTGCTCAGCGATTTCCACTTCTGCGATCATGGAGCTGCATCTGCCGTCCCGCTTCTGCGGCCTGGGGACCCGCACCTGCAAAATTTCATTAAACCCCCAGGCGCTGCACCTGCGCTCCACTTTTCGCAAATGTGCTCCCGCTTCTGCGGTCCTTGAGCCGCACCTGCGACCAACAACCTGCAAGCCTCAGACCGCATCTGCGGTTGCCAATCCACTTCTGGGGCGCCGCACCTATGGTCTAATCTCCGCAGGTGCGAAAACAACAAGTTCAGCAAAGATCAGAATTTTCCTAAGTCCAATTCAACTTCCGTTAAGCATCCGAAACTCACTCGAGGCCCCCGGGACCGCAACCAAACATGCCAACCAATCCTAGAACAACATAAGAACTTAGTCCAAACCTCAAATTACCTCAAACAACGCTAAAACCGCGAATCACGCTCCATTCCAAGCCTAAAGAACTTGAAATCTCAAGAATTCTACAACCGATGCCGAAACCAACCAAACCACGTCCGATTGACCCCAAATTTTGCACATAAGTCACATTCAACACTTCGAAACTATTCCAACCTTCGAAATCGGATTCCGACCCCGATATCAAAATTTCACTATCGATCCGAAAACTTCAAAAATACAACTTTCGGTATTTCAAGCCTAAATAAACTACGGACCTTCAAAACACAATCCGTACATGCCCCTAAGCCCGAAATAACCCAACGGAGCTAACGAAATTGACGGAATTTCATTCCGAGGCAGTACTCACACTACTCCGACTACGATGCAAATTCTAAAGCTTACGCTCTCATTTAGGCACTAAGTGTTCCAAAACACTCCAAAACTCAAAACAAATCTTCCCGGCAGACCACAATAGTAGAAATAAACACGGGGAAAGCAGTTAATAGGGGAACAGGGCGCAAATTCTCAAAACGACCGGCCGGGTCGTTACATTCTCCCCCTCTTAAAACATTCGTTCATCCTCAAACGAGCATAGAGACATACCTGAAGTGGTGAAAAGATGAGGGTAACGGCTGCGCATATCCTACTCGGTCTCCCAAGTCGCCTCCTCGGCCGACTGACCCCGCCACTGAACCTTTACTGATGCAATGCTCTTTTACCTCAACTTTCGAACCTGCATGTCCAATATAGCCACCGGCTTCTCAACATAAGATAGGTCCTTGTCCAACTGGGCTGAACTGAAATCCAACACATGCGACAGATCACCGTGATACCTCCGGAGCATCGAAGCATGAAATACCGGATGAACTCCTGCCAAGCTGGGAGGTAAGGCAGGCTCATAAGCAACCTCCCCAACACGTCACAATACCTCAAATGGACCAATAAACCTCGGACTCAATTTCCCCTTCTTCCCAAATCTCATAACACCCTTCATAGGCTAAATCCGAAGCAAGACCCACTCTCCAACCATGAATGAAACATCGCGAGCCTTCCGGTCCACATAAATCTTTTGTCTGGATTGGGCTGTGCGGAGTCTATCCTGAATCACCTTAACCTTCTCCAAAGCGTCCTGAACCAAGTCTGTGCCCAATAATCTAGCCTCACCCGGCTCAAACCAACTCACCGGGGATCTACACTGCCTACCATACAAGGCCTCGCACGATGCCATCTGAATGCTGGATTGATAACTGTTGTTTTAGGCAAACTCCGCTAGTGGCAAGAACTGATCCCAAGAACCTCCAAACTCCATCACACACGCACGGAGCATATCCTCATGAATCTGAATAGTGTGCTCGGATTGTCCATCTGTCTGAGGTGAAATGTGTAAGCACGTGATTTTTGCCCTATATGAATTACTCCCATAAATTCAAGAAAAATAAATTTTTCCCATTATTTGCAATTTCGTAGATTTTTGTAGCATTTTTTGTTAATTGCTTGCATTTGTCTGCGCATGTTATTTTGTTTAATTCATGAAAAATACAAACATATGTTGCATTTGCATTTAGGATTTAATTTTATATTTTTTTAGATTAATTAGCAAATTAGTGTTTCATGAAAATCGAAAAATCACCAAAAAAATCACCATTTTTTTGCATTTTGGTAGTTTCCTTTAAACTTGGTTTTTAATTAGTTATGTTAATTATTATTTAGAATTAATTAGTATTTTTGATAGGATAGTTTGGTTTTAAGATTTGATTTAGGTTTTAATTTTTAATTTTGGAAAAAAGAAAAGAGTTTTAAAATAAAAGAAAAGGGAAAAAGGAACTGAAGAAATCAGATTTTGGGCCAAAATTCGAAATTTCCAAGCCCAAAAAAATTTTCCCCTTTAAAAATCTGGTCGACCCAGCCCAGAACCCGTTTTCTTACCCGATCCAATCTCCACAATGGTCAAAACGACCCCATTTCAATAACATGTGATCAAGACCGTTGATCTTCTTTCATCAAACAGTCCGGAACTAAGGGTATCCCTATTATATAAGTGTCTGAACCCCCTAACCCCCCCTCATCGTCTCTC
>NC_031999.1:52272150-52278880 GCF_001879085.1 Nicotiana attenuata | reverse complement strand
ACGTCTCCTCATTACCCCCCTACCCCCCCCCCCAATCTTCAGAGACTCAAGAACAAACCCTAGGCGCCGCCTCCATTTTCCCACCGCTTTAGGCCGGCGGCGCCGGTCCCAAACCATCCCAAAACCACACCACAGAACCCTCACACCCTCCTTTACCCTAATCTTCAACTCTTTGCCTTCGAATCATCCCGGAACCTCTCGAATTTTAGATCAAAAAATCTGAACCCTAAAATCCCAAAACCCCTGATTCGAGGTTTCTTGAAAATCCCAGGGCTAATTTGATTTTATTCGTGTGTTCTTGATAAGAACACACGATTAATATCAAAAATCGACCAAAGATTTGAAGATTTGGAGTTTCTTCTTCATTGTTTGCCGTTCGAGACATTTTATGGTATTTTTCCTTTTCTTTTGTTCTTCATTCTGCTTTCTTTGTTTCTTTCTATCTTCTATTTCTTTCTCCTCCTCTCGATTCCTTTTTATTTTGCTAGTTTCTCCAGAGTCGTTTGTTTATGCATGTTAGTTCTGCATCTTTTTCTTTAATTAATGTATTTAGTCGGTTAATTAGCTTATTTTAGATTTATTAATTTAGTTAATTCTAGTTAATAAATCATTTAGTCTAGATTTTTTAAGTGTCGAAACCATTTCAGCATTTGTGTTATTCTGGCTTACAGTTTTTGATTGGATAATTGTGTCGTTTGGGCTTTGGGTTGTCTATGACCCATTTGCAAAAAAAAAAAGCAACCCGCTCAATTGGGTCTAAACCATTGGGTCAATTTGACCCATGATCCATGAGATTTTGGGGGTAATTAACAGGGTCCTGAGGGTTAGTCTAGGAAGTTTAGGTGAAAGAATCTTTGAAAACATATTAAGGAAGCTTCTAGGAAGCTGGGGTGGGGACTAATGTGAAAATTTAATTTCTAAACTGAGGACTTTTAAGAAAAAATGAAAATATCCAAAGGGTAGAGGTGCAAAACTGAATATCTTGAAGTCTGCCCTATCACCTTGCCTATAAAGGCATCATTACTTGATATTCAAGTCAGATTTTGAGAGATTTAAAAAAGTCCAGTAAAATTGAAACGGTTGAAACTTGGGAATAATATTGATTTTCATGCACTTTCTTTGTGACAAATTGCTCAAAATTTCTGTGTAGTGTTGATTTGCTGATCTTCTTCACTAGTTGAATCTCTGAAAACTTCAAATCTTATACCTGGGTTGAAGATGGTTTGATTTTGGATTTTTAAAAGCTTGTTTGGAGTTGCTGTGGGGTTTTACTGTTCCATTGGTTTTTTCCTGAGCTGACTTCCTTGTTTTATTGGCTGAGTCTGGGCTGATTTCTGTTACTGTTTACTGCTGACCCCTCACTTCTTTTGGTTGTTCCCTTGTTCATTACCAGGTATTCTCTTGAAACTATGGTAGAAATGAAGCCTGATTAAGCTATGTGTAAAGATCTGTGGCCAAGCTGGATTTGAATGAAAAGGCATTAGCCTCTGTTATAATTACTGTGCAATTCTGTCATGTACTATTCATGTTTCTAGTCTAGTTTATTATGAAGGCCCCATTCCATGATATATAGTTAGTTCAAATGCTGAATTTGAACTTTGCTAGAGTATAAGAGATTCAAGAGTGCTTTAGACTTGGTGGAACATGTAATAATTAAGGACTGTGATTTGTAGTTTAATCAATTGAAACTATTTGGCTTTTGGTCTGTGTTTTCATAGCCATGAGCTTAAATGCATGTCGGCTCAGATCATTGGTCTAATGAATTTGGTTTAAGTTTGTTTTCCCAGTAATTGTGCTCAAATTTGCACCCGTATAGCTTGAAACATGGCTCAATGATTTCATAATTTGTCACTAGTTCTTCTTTTGTGTATGTACCGGGCTCTTTGCATTTTAATGGGACTTTCAAACGAATCTAAGTCCAATTTTAGATTTGGAAACCCCCAGACTTGAATCAGTTCGTCATGTTTGGTTTGTCCTTTTCTTTGGAAAGTGTCCAATCAGTATAGTCTTGCTAAACGCGCCAGTTCAAATCGGATGTTGCATAGGTCTGTAATCACTGAGTTTTGACACTAAATGATGGGTAATTTGTGCATTGTCATACCTGGAAGTTATATTTCACCATAGAATACATGTACTGATTTCAGAATGTGTTTTGCATTTGATTCAAGGACTATTAGTATTTGTTCAACTCCATTTTTCTTCAATGATATAATTTGCGCTGAAACGTGTATTGAGCTACCAGCTTTGGCCCAATTGTGATTGTTTTCCGCTCGGCGATCTAATTGCCAAGCTGGGCTTCATATTGGGCCCATTTGTTACTCTTGCTGGCCTGCGGTAACGGATGGTTAGCTTTTGGCTTATGACTAGCCCAAGCCTTTTTCACAATCAAATGTGGGTTGTTCATCGCTAGCATTGGTTATCAAAATTTAGTTTAACAGTATCATAAAATAAGTAGAATCCTAGCTCCTTTAGTGTTTAGATAATTAAGTCTGTTTAAATAGTTGAGGTGAGCCTCATTAAGCAGGATATAGCTATGGCCCTCAAGAGTTTAGCTCGAATTCCCTTTAAAATTGGAATTGAGGCGTGCCGTGCCAAATAAAATCTAAAAATGCATGGCCCTCATTTAATTAATATTTTAATCCTTAAAAATCGAGGCGTGCCATTTAGTTGAATTTCTATGGCCCTCGCAAACTTGGAAGCGCGGAGTTGCTTTAGGCACGTTATTTTAATAATTTACCTTCCTAAACTTGGGTGCGCATTTATATGACCCAAATCCAAATCTCAACAACGTTAGATGAAATGTGTTGCAGACTGCGGGTGCATTTATGTGACGTGGTTTAAAACGCGTTTTATGTGACGTTGAAATCTTCCTAAAGATAATTAAATAAAAGCGGTTATAAAGTTAAAATTGAACCATAGGCTAAAACATGTACTAAAATCAGATAATAGGCCAATTATAATAGTTGAGCGGCCTTGCTAGAACCACGGAATTCGGGAATGCCTAACACCTTCTCACGGGTTAACAGAATTCCTTACCAGGATTTCTGTGTTCGCGGACTGTAAAACAGAGTCAATCTTTTCCTCGACTCGGGATTTGAACCGGTGACTTGGACACCATAAAATTATCCCAAGTGGCGACTCTGAATATTTGAATAAATAAATCTCATTTCTATTGTCACTTTAAATTGGAAAAAAACTCCCTTATACCCTTTCCGGGGGTGTGTAAAAAAGGAGTTGTGACAGCTCTGGCGACTCTGCTAGGGACAAGAACCCAGAACTCATGGTTCATGGTTCAGAATTCGAGCTTAGAATAAGTGTTATAGTTGGATTTATTTATTATCTGATTTTTACATGTTGAGCCTAATATGCTAATTGCCGTTTTTTACCGCTTTGATATTATTTGAATTGTATATAAACTGTTACGAAACCCTTCTCTTCTCATCTTCGGGGATGTGCACGCTGGCGTGACTCCCTATTCTGTTAGTGTCATACCTTGAAATAAGAAAGAGGCTCGGATAAGTTATAAAGCCGGATGATCTTTTGGTTCCCGGTACGTAGCCCCCTCCTCGGCTCGAGTTGTCCGCTCGGGTACACAAGTCTAGAACAATATACCCAGTTTTTGAACCTAGAATAACTCAGCCCGATGTCGGATCCCTAGTAGGAACGCTTATTTTCATCATGTGCATTTGACTTTGGGGAGTCAACACAGGGGTTGGGTCCGTCTAGGAGAGGTGTACCCCAAAAAATAAAAGACCATCCTGATGCATCCTAATATGCTGCATGTTGCAATCTTCAAGGGTAAAAGGGTAATTTGACGGATCGATAATAGTTGAGGGCAAATGAAAAAAAAAAGAAAAAAAGAGGGTGAACTGTGAAAATAAAGCAAGTAGGGCCTAGTTATGTTTTCTTTCATATTTTTGTTAAGAAAAGACGAAAAAGAATGAAAAATTAAAAAAAAAAAAAGATTTTACGCTTTTTCATCATTTTTCGAAAATCAAAAAATCAAAAAAAAAATAATAATAAAAAAATAAATCCAAAAAGAGTTTACATGTTTCAAAACAAAAGACAAAAAAATGTTTTTTCTCTAAATTGTTTTTTTATTATTCTCGCCCGTATCCAATCTGCCCGAACTACGCATACCTGATTCTCGTCTTTCGGGGCGTGATATGTAGGCAACCCACATAGGGTACGGTCTTCCTAGTAATGTCACGACCCCAAACCCAGTCGTGATGGCGCCCAACACAATTGCTAGGCAAGCCTGACCACAGTCGTTCCCAAATCAACCGTAAACCTCAAAACCGACAATTTAAAAAGAATATAATAGTTTTAGAATAATAATCCAATAATTTATCGAAGAATAATACTGAGAAATACGAAGTCTAATAAAACACTCCCAAAAGATCTGGGGTCACGAGTCTAGAGCCTCTAAACAATCTGAATAACAATATCTGAACGAAAATACTCAAGTCTGGAAATGTATATATATAACTAAAACTGAAATAGGAAGAGTAGTCAGGTCCTGCGAACGTCAAGCAGCTACCTCAACAACTCTGAATAGCTCTGGAAACAAGGACTGCTCAGCTAAGCCTCCGGTGTACCTGAATCTGCACACAAGGTGCAGGGAGTAGGGGTGAGTACTACTGACTCAGTGAGTAATAAGCATATAAAATGTCTGAAGATAAGAAATCCACGAAATACCACAAAGCAAAGCTAACACTAACAGTCCTACACCTTACTATGAACCAACAGCAAAACAACTTCAAATATAACAGTCAAGTAAAATGTAATGATGCAATGCAATGCACATGACCGCTACGGCGCGTAGCCCGATCCATTTAACGTCGACGGCGCTCACTGGGGGTGTGTACAGACTCCGGAGGGGCTCCTTCAGCCCAAGCGCAATATAATCATACCATTCGCTGCGGCGTGCAGCCCGATCCATACTCAGTCCACAATATGCATATGAGTCACGTAACAGATTCAATTAATTTCCCAATTTCCAATTTATTAAGAAGAATATACTTTAGATATTTAACTTCAGGAAAATGACTTAGCGTTTCATAACAGTGATTAAACACAGGACTGAGATCAATGATTATACAAAGCATGCTATCACAATGACATTCATCCTCTAAGGATGCTACAGATCGGCACAAGGCCCCAAACACGGCAATAAGCCCAGATATATTCAATACAGGGTGCGTATCAGTCGCCAATATAGAAACATTCTTGTTCGGGATGGACTAAGTCTCAATCCCCAGTCATAACCAATCCCGCACCTGCCATGGGGTGCGAGTCACGCCCTACAATAGCGTCACAATGTGATAAGCCGGGGTTTCAAACCCTCAGGCCATCATATACACCAACTACTCACCTCTAACCGGCCGTAGAATGGTCCGCAATGCCTTTTCCTTTCGTATTGACCTCCTCGCGCGTCGAATCTAGTCAAAATCACAACGAATACATAAATATGGGTTAAAGAAACATAACCCAATCAAAAATACTCGAAAAGTACTAAAATTCACGAAGTTGGTAAAACCCGAGCCCCGTACCCACTTCTCGAAAAATTCCGAAAATCACACCAACGGATTCCTCGTCTTGCCACGAGTCCGTGCATATAAAGTTTACCAAAATCGGAGCTCGTTTGACCCTCCAAATTCCATTTTTACATCACAGCTTTCCAAGCCCTAGCTTGACCTGTTTTTGATGAATTTTCTACAATTTACATGTAATTTCTACCATAAATTCGAATATTTAGGCCAAGGAACTTACCTCCAAGTGATTCTCAGTCAAAGCCCTCGAATTTCCTTGTTCAAAGCCCTTAAGAACGTCAACAATGGAGGAAAAATATGAAAGGGTCGCGGATGAAATATTATTTTAAACCCTTCTGTCGCCCAGCGATTTTCGCTTCTGCGGTCCGCTTTCGCTTATGCGGGACCGCTTCTGCGGCCACATTTCCGCTTAAGCGGTTTTCACTTAGAAGCCCGGACTTCGCTTATGCGACGCGAAGTCCGCTTCTGCGGTTCCTTCAAACCCGCTTCTGCGGCACCTTGTCCGCTTATGCGGACCCGCTGGTGCGAGCCACCTTACGCATCTGCGGAATTTCCCTAGCCGGCCACGACCGCTTCTGCGCCACGTCTGCGACCACGTACCCGCTTCTGCGGTCCATTTCCGCAGAAGCGGAAACACCAGATGACAGAAAATCTGACCTGCAATTACACCTCAAAACTCTCGTTTAACCACCCGAATTCACCCGAGGCCCTCGGACCTCAACCAAAAGCACAAAGATATTGTTCTATTACTTTCATTCGATGCTCGTAACATAAAACACTATCATAAACACCAAAATAATCGAATTACACACGGATTCAAGCCTAAGTTAAACTAAAACTTCCGAAACTTGCATTTGATCTAAAACCCGACCTAAAACACCCTCGAATGATCTGAAACTTTGCACGCATATCCAAAATCACCTAAAAGAGCTACTACAACTCTCGGATTCCATTCCGACCTCGGATCAAAATCTCACCTACCATCCGGAATTTGCCAAAATCCAACCTTAGCCAATTCCAAGCCTAATTCTACACCCCGACCTCCAAATTCAATTCCCGATTGCGCTCCTAAGTCCACAAATCATCTCCAGTACGAAAATTTTTAGGGTTCGGGAATCAATCGAAATCCATTCCGAGCCTTTCTAATCATAAGTCAACAATTACTCAATTAGATAGAT
>NC_031999.1:52255472-52271095 GCF_001879085.1 Nicotiana attenuata | reverse complement strand
AATTTGCTAAACTCAATGTTGATGAAACTTGTGAAGGTCCAGTACATGTTGATTGCGAACTCAGTGGGCTAAGATGTTGAGCTTGGTGCATTGGAAAGATGCTCCTTTTCTGGCTAGCCAGGGGAGTCTGTGGGTTATTGATTTGTTGTCATTTTGTTTCCGGTTTATTTTCTAGGGTTGTTATCCGGAAATTGTCTTGAGCCTCAAACCCTCTATCCTGTAATTTTGCCTTGTTGTTTAGTCGTAGTAACTCGATTTAGTGCTGTCTAGGTTTGTTTCCAGGGTTGTAACCCCAGTTTGTGCTTGGTTTGAGTTTCAAACCCCTTCACGCTTGTTAATGCAATTTTCTTTGTTTTCTTTATTTCTATCATATCTATTTAGTTCTCTTCTCCTTTTATAGTTCTCTTTCTTGCTCTCTGCTAGTGACATGACATGCAGAGCATAATTCTAGGCCTGATCTTGAAAAGTTAGTTTAGTCATGAAGCAGTGAAAACAATTTTGACAGATGATTAGGGGCATTGTGGGGGGTAAGTAAAGATATTTTAATCATTTTGAAGCCCGAACTGGTGTGAGCCGGGGAAGATAATTTTGGGAAGTTAATAGGGTGCCAGAATTCGTTAAGTGGAGCTGTATCACGCGACGATCCTGAAGCAAGCGACTTTGAGTTCAAAATGCATCTCAAAGTTACAAAATAAAGGAAGTTTTCTCCGAATTTGACGGAGGACTGTCTTGTGAACAAGGGAAATCACCCAACGAGGGTTCTGTACTGACAAGGCACTAAAGGAAAGTGGAGGCATATCAGTGATATCAACGCACGAAGCCGCAAAAGAATATTGTTGCATATGCTTCAAATTTTTATTTTAAGTTGCATGTGTTGTACTTTGGCATTTCAGGGATGGAGCCCTCTATTCAGCTACCCAAACACTTATACATTTGATACCCTGCTGAGCCTGTTTACTAGTTTCTTGTACCTCCCCTCTCTTGGGATCAAGTTAGAGTCATAAAAAAGGAAAAAAGGGGTTTATGTCCCAATAGGTTTATTTGAAAAGGGTCCATACCAAAAAGGAAAAAAAGAAAATAGAGATAAAAAGGAAAGAAAGAAGAAAAAAAAGAAAAGAAAAGAAAAAGAAAAATAGCAACAACAAAAGTGTCTTGTGAACTACGTTTGACCTTGATTCTTGTCACCACAAGATACGTAGGCAGCCTCACGGTTCGGTCATACCAAATAAAATTTCATATCCCACGAAGTGAGAGTGGAAATTTCAAAAAAAAAAGAAAAAAAAAAAAGAGGGAAAAATAGATTCAAATTCCCCTGTTTTAGAAATTGGGGCAAAGTTTTTTAAATGGATTCCAAAAAGTTGTAAATAAATTAACCCTGCTGATCTTAGTTGTTTTGAGCCTTTATGATACCCTTTCTTTCTAACCCTGCCAAAGCCACATTACGTCCAACAAAGACCTCCCATATAATCTGTAGAGTGCCGAGCATAGACATGCCAGGACATATGATGTTTTTACTATGGTTGATGCCTTGCATCTCCAGGAATCAGAGGAAATAAGAAGAAAAGAGCCAAAATGAGAGAGTCTTATCGGTGAAAACCTTCACAGCACCATAAGGCGACGGTAAGTTGAGAGAAAGAACAAAATGAGAGGGTGCTGATGTGAAAACCCTTCGGGCACTAAAAGTCGAATAAGGATTGTGAATCAGATTGATAATCGGAGCATTTGAAGCCCAGTTTCGTGTTTAGGGTTATACAAGAGTTGAACATCAGACTTGCTTGACAGAATAGGCCACAAGTGCATGTCATGGTCATTAGAGTTGGTATCCACATCTGATAGGTTTCTACTTTGTGAGTTTCTTGTTAGGAATCATCCCTTCCCATTGTCCTTTAGCTCTGTTCCTTTTGTCCTGTTTACTTCCTCTTCCTGAGTCTGTTTGGGCAAAACAATTGAGAAATGACTTCAAAATCTGCCAGCTTTCCAATTGCACAAAACGGGATCTGGCTAGCACATCAAAGTGACATAGTCGGAAAAGAACAGCAAGCACACTGGATTGGTAACAATCAACGTGCTTTGAGATTCATGCAAAATACAAAGATCGGTATATGTCAATTCTAGAAACAAGTGCAACAGATAGAGGGTGTTGGGTTGGAACGCATCAAAGGATTTTCTGTGCTAAGATTGACAAAGAAAGGGGTTAACCAGTACAAGCAAGGGTTCCAAGAGGAAATCAAAGTTATCATGGCAAGTGAAGGAGCAATAGAACCTCAAGGCCAAGGCTAGTGTTTTAAATCAGGAAAGAACAGCATGCGCACTGAGTGGATGGCAATTGACGTGTTTTGGATTCATGAGAAACAGAAAGGTTCAGTACATGTCAATGCAAGAGCACAATGCAACAGATGAATGGTATTGGTTTTAACGGATCAGAGGTACTTCTTCGTGATAAAGTGAGAGGAGAAAAAGCGGTCATCAATAAACAAGCAAGGTCTTTCGAGTTGAAACCAAAGTTACCACAGGCAGTGAAGGAGCAATCGCCTCAAAGTTCAAGGCCACAAACCAACCACCATATTTAAATTCACAAGTTTTCTTTGATTGAAACAGGGGCAGAAAATTTTGTTTTTTTCGGAGAAACCCTCCGTAAGGAAAAGCAAGCACCAAGGCAGGTTTGATTCGTAAATTCTCAGGACCCTCCTGGAAAATGGGACCTAGTTTTCCAAAACAATCATGAGTAGCAAAATATAGCTTAAATTGTACCCCAAAGAAATATAAGTTGGCTTCAAAGTTTTGCATGCTTGAGATAGGATTCAATTAGAGTTTTCAGAGACCCTCCTGAATAATGGGACTTAGCTCTAAATTTCCATTAGATAACAAGATTGTGTGAAGTCAACACCTTTAGAAGATATAATTTTTCAGACCCTCCTGGATAATGGGATCTAGCTTTCAAATTCTTAGCGATATTTGTAACATGATTCAGTTAACACTACGGATGTGCCCGGCTACCAACTGGGGCGGAAAATTTCTTTGTTTTGTCTAGTTTTGTTGAAGCCAGAGCACCCATCAGGAGAGCAAAGGAGAACAACACCAGTTTGAAGGATAAACACAGCAATTCAAGCGTCGGTATCAGGAGCCACCTGGAGAACAAAGCAATTCAAGCGTCCGTAATCAGGAGGTCCACCTGGAGAACAAAGCAACTCAAGCGACAGTAATCAGGAGCGCCACCTGGAGAACCAAAGCAATTCAAGCGTCGGTAATCAGGACCCACCTGGAGAACAAAGCAATTCAAGCGTCGGTAATCAGGAGCCAACCTGGAAAACAAAGTAGTTCAAGCGTCGGTAATCAGGAGCCCACCTGGAGAACAAAGCAATTCAAGCGTCGGTAATCAGAGCCCACCTGGAGACAAAGCAACTCAAGCGTCGGTAATCAAGAGCCCGCCTGGAGAACAAAGAACCTCAAGCATCAGTAATCAGGAGCCCACCTGGAGAACCAAAAGCAATTCAAGTGTCGGTAATCAGGAGCCCACCTGGAGAACAAAGCAATTCAAGCGTCGACAATCAGGAGCTCACCTGGGAACAAAAGCAACTCAAGCGTACGGTAATCAGGAGGCCCACCTGGAGAACAAAAGAACTCAAGCGTCGGTAATCAGGGAGCCCACCTGGAGAACAAAGCAATTCAAGCGTTCGGTAATCAGGGAGCCCACCTGAGAACAAAAGCAACTCAAGTGTCCGGTAATCAAGAGCCCACCTGGAGAACAAAGCAGTTTCAAGCATCGGTAATCAGGAGCCCACCTGGAGAACAAAAGCAATTCAAGGCGTCGGTAATCAGGAGCCCACCTGGAGAACAAAGCAACTCAAGCGTCGGTAATCAGGAGCCACCTGTAGAACAAAGCAACTCAAGCGTCGTAATCAGGAGCCCACCTGGAGAACAAGCAATTCAAGCGGTCGGTAATCAGGAGCCCACCTGAAGAACAAAGCAACAATTCAAGCGTCGGTAATCAGGAGCCCACCTGAAGAACAAGCAACAAGGTCAAGTGTCGGTAATCAGGAGCCCACCTGAAGAACAAAGCAACAAGTCAAGTGTCGTAATCAGGAGCCCACCTGAAGAACAAAGCAAAAAATTCAAGTGTGGTAATTAGGAGTCCGCCTGAAGAACAAAGCAGCATTCAAGTGTTGGTAATCAGGAGTCTACCTGAAGAACGAAGGGAAGCAGCAATGTTCAAAGGAAGACGGTTCAAGTTCAGCAAATCAGCGCCCACCTGAAAAAAGGAAAGCGTCTCAGAATGTACAATTCAAGTCGGCAACAAAGGAACTGTTCACCTGGAGAATACAAGTCAACAAGGAACAGGAACCACAGATCAAGTTTGAGATATAATAGGTTTTTGTAAATGCATAGATCATAGTTTAGTCTAGCTTCTTTTGATTTTGTCATGGTGTAATAAGGAGCTCAGTAAGCAGTAGCAGCAGCAGCAACAACAGTGAAATCATAGCTTCATGGTAGTCCCAGCTACTGAAAACTTCCCAACTACACTTACCTGATTCTTTATAGCAAGGATATGTAGGCAACCTCGGAAGCAGGGTGCGGTCAAATCTTTCAAAAAATGCTTCCTACGGAGTATTTCAAACGGGCAAAAATCGCTCGTATCCGCTCACTTTATCTTTGCACGAAAATACTTCGTGTTTCCGAGAAAGAGGGGCAGCTGTGAGCACGTGATTTTTGCCCTATATGAATTACTCCCATAGATTCAAGAAAATAAATTTCTCCCATTATTGCAATTGTGTAGATTTTTTGTGCATTTTTTGTCGACTGTTTGCATTTGTCTGAGCACGTTTATTTTATTTAATTCATAAAAAATACAAAAATATATTGCATTTGCATTTAGGATTTAGTTTTATATTTTTTTTAGATTAATTAGCAAATTAGTTATTTTATGAAAAATGAAAAAATCACAAAAAATAACCTATTTTGCACTTTTTAATTTTAGTTTTGATTTTTAGTTAGTTTTTTCCTTTAATTTGTTTTTAATTATTGTGGTTTTATTATTTAGAAGTTAATCATTTGAATTTGGTAGAATAATTTGATTTAGGGATTAATTTAGGTGTTATTTTACTTTTTGGAAAAAGAAAAGAATTTTTGAAAATAAAAAGAAAATTGAATTAAAAGAGAAAGGAAAACAAAGAGGGGAGTCTGAATTGGCTAACCATTTAATTTCCCCCCAGCCCAAATGAAATTTCCGTTCGATTCTAGCCCAAACCCATACCCCAACCTGTCCGTCTCTACACTTAATCAAACGACATCGTTGAGCTCTCCCCATCTCAACCGTTGGATCAACAAGATCCAACGGACCGGAACTGATCCCTCCCCTATATTAAGACTGTCCGAAAAGCCCCCCCTCCCCCCCTCGAACCCCCTCAATCTCATAGTCTCCAACCAAACCCTAGAGACGCCGCACTAGTTTCCACCGCTTGTTCGCCGGCGGCGCCGTTCCCAAACCAACCCAACCTAACACCCTGGAACCCCCACGACCCCCTCATACTAAATCCACACTCTTTCCCTCGAATCTTCCTTTGAACTCCTCGAAATTTTAAATCAAAGCATGAACCCTAGAATTTCAACACTCGAATCTATGAATTTTATTGAAGAATTGGGGTCGAAGTTAACCTTATTCGTGTTGTTTCGTTTTGAAAACACACGATTAAGGCTCATTTCGGCCAAAATTAAAGGCCTGAGTTTGATTTCAAGATTTGTCCCTGCTTGTCCTAGGTATTCTCATCTTTCTATTTACTTCTTCATCTTTTTCCTTTTCTTGTTGATTAGTCTAAGTTCCAATCTTCATTTTCTCGCCTCGTCTCCTCCTCTGTCTCAATTGTTTTCTCATTTTGTTTTTCTGCTTGCATGATGTAATATAATTAAAGTGTTTGGTGCCTTTTGGTTTTATTTCATTCTTGTTCTGGTTTTCCAATAAGTAAAAAGAAAATTCGGGTTCCCCCTTTTGAAACCTATGCTTGGACTCATTTAAATTCAGGCTTATGACTTGAATTTGAGTCAGAGAGCCCCAAGAGAATTCAACTTTTGTTACAGACTCATACCAAATTGAGTCGGGTCATTGTGACCCATATTTGGGCTGGAGGGGTAATTTTCAGAGGTTTAAGGGGTGTTCAGGTAATTGGCGTAGGGAATATTTCGAGTAATAGACTAGGAAGCTTCTAGGAAGCTGGGGTGAGACTAAATTGAAGTTCTGAATTTTACACTATGTACCTAAGCTAAAAACCAAAATTCCAAAAGGTGCAATGTGCAAAAACTGATCCCTTTAGGCTGCCCCTAATAGGGCTTGCCTATAAAGGCATCATTACTTGAGACTGAATCAGAAAAGAGAGAGACTAAAAAAAACTCCAAAAACTGAAACGGCTGGATCTTTGAAAAGAGTACTGATTTCCTGCATTTCTTGGTTTAAAAACTGCTGGAAATTAGCTTGATTCTGGATTTCTGATTTTCCCTATTAGCTAAACTCCTGAAAACTACAGATTCTTTTCATTTGGGTAAAAATGGTTTTTGAACTTTGGGATTTAAAGCTGGTTTTAAGCTGGTTTTTGGAGTACTATTGTGTCTTGCGAATCTGGGTTGTTCTCTGCTGCTTCTGGCTGATCCTTCACTCTTTGTTCTCTTTCAATTTCCAGTATTCTTGGCATTATGGACATCACTTGAGTGTAACATGAAGTTTGGGATTTGAAATATGATAAAGACTAATGTTGTTCTTTGTTTAAAATTCATTTTTTATCCTATGTATGGTTGTACTATTTAGCTTTTAGAAATGTTTTGATTAGTATATCAATTATAGGCAGTATGCCATGGTACGAGATTGAAGTCTTAAGCATTATGATCCTTCTGTTACTTATCAATGGTTGTTTGAATTGGCCATAGGAAAAAGAAAGGCTTGGGTTTGTATTGACATGTAACATTTAGGTTGGCTTTTGATTTGTTTATTGACGTTTGAATGCTATGTGATTTGGATATATGTTGGAAAGTTAGTTTGGATTTGAAGGTTAGGGTGAATGTTTGTATGGTTGTGCATTTTTTAGAAATGTTTCTGAATTCATATCATGAGCTTCTTTGGTCAGTCTTGAATTAGAATTTTAAGTTGAATGCTGAACAAATGAACACTGCTTTGCCCTTGAAGGGACTCGATCTTGAGTCCCAGATCTTCAGCAACTTGGCCTTGTATTAGGCTTGGGTTCTCTTTGGGCCCAATGTTCATCCTCAAATGCTGCGATTGGCTGAATCTCAGGCAGACTTGGCCCTCAAAATAAAATTCAGAAAATTCATGTTATTAATTTGTACTCAATTAGTTAGAGCTCAGAATTTAACAATGTTGATCTGATTTCATGTTTTATGAGCATTAGCTGACTTGTGTCTTCAACCATTTTTCATAATTTGTTGTTCTATGATCTGGGCCTTCACTTGGGCCCTGGACCATGAGGTTGCGTAAGCAGAGGTGCGTAGCCTCGTATTTGGGCTTGCCATGTTTCTTTCTTTTTTTTACCCCTATCTGAATGCTATTGTTGGTCCAAGCCAATTCTCGAATTATTAGCCTTATTTCTATTTGAAGCAATCTCCCTTTATTAGTTCGTACCTTAGTTTTTTTAAAAGTGAATTTCCAGTGCTCTTAATGTCGAATTAATTGGGCTCATTAATTAGTTGAGGTGTGCTATATTAGCCAAACATATATTTTATGGCCCTCAAAAGAGTAATTCGATTATCTATTGAAATTAGAATTCGAGGTGCGCCATTAGCGAATTTTTCATCGCCCTCGCAAACTTGAAGGCGCGTAGTTGCTTTAGGCGCGCTATTTTAAAAATTACCTTCCTAAACTCGGTGTGCATTTCATGTGACCCAAATCCAAATCTTAACAACGTTAAATAAAATGTGTCTCGGACTGCAGGTGCATTTCATGTGGCGTGGTCCAAAGACGTGTTTTAGATTACGTTGAAATCTTCCTTAAAATAATTGAAAGCGGATTTAAAGTTAAAATGCACATAGGCTTAAAGGTGTTTTAAAATCAGATAAATAGGCCAATAATAACAGTTAAGCGACCGTGCTAGAACCACAGAACCCGGGAATGCCTAACACCTTCTCCCGGGTTAACAGAATTCCTTACCCGGATTTCTGTGTTCGCGAACTGTAAAACAGAATCAATCTTTCCATGATTCGGGATTTGAACCGGTGACTTGGGACACCCTAAATTATCCCAAGTGGCGACTCTGAATTTGTAATTAAATAATCCCGTTTCGATTGTCACTTTAAGTTGGAAAAAACTCCCTTATACCTTTCGGGGTGTAAGAAAAAGGAGGTGTGACAATATTAATAATTTTAATATTATTAATTATTAAAAGTGGGTATCATTAATTATTAGTTAAGTAAAAAAACAAAAAAAACAAATAACAAAAAATTGGGTGACAAGCCTAAGCCCATAAAAGGCTGTTGAAAGAAAAAGGCTTAAGGCTTTAAAGCCTTGCCTTGACGTCAAAACCCAAAAAGGTCCAAAGAAAAAGCAACAGAATATTATAGAACAAAAAAAACAGAACGCTGCTCTGTTTATGCAGCGAAAGCAGGCAAGGAAAAAAATCCTAGGGTTCTTTACAAATCACCAATTCTTAAACTCAGGTATGTGAAATTCCCTATTGCCAATTACCCCACAGTAGTAATAGGTAAGAATTGAATAGTTAATTCCTTTCTTTCTCTGTATCAACATCAAATTCATGTTTAGGTGTGAAACTTTGAAATCAATTAAAATGCACTGCTTGTGTAGAATCAATTATTTGACGGACATAAATTGGATTGGGGTCTACGTATTGGCTCAAGGTATTTTTAGGTGAGTGGATATAACCCTTTACTAAAGTGGTTCTACTCACAAAAATATGCCCACAAAGTGATTGATAAAATGCTTTAAAGAGCCAACATGTGCTTAATTGGAACGAGTGAATACATGTTGACTAAGTATATTCTAGTTGAAGCTTATATATTTTACTTGAGAAGTATAACCGTCTATTCTTCATATTTTTATGCTTTATTAGATGATCTTACATGTTAAAGTTTCAAGAATTAGATAGAGCTTTTAGACATACATTGAGTAACTTTATTTCATGCTTATGCTATGCATACACTCAAGTATATTATTATGAATACTGATAGAGCACTTTCAAATAATATTTAGACTTGAAAAGTAAGAAGAAGAAGTTTTAGAAAGAAAAGATTTTTGGGAGTATCCTTTATTCTGAGAAGGGGTCATTGTCCAGGCCGAGGGTCTTGATCTAGGCGCTGACTTCCTGAAACTACTTGTGCCAAAGTAGGGAGCAAACGAGGAGAGGGTCTCGTTGCTGAGAATTTATTTAGCCATGCTAAGGTATGATACATGAGCGCTGAGAACCATGAAGCGAGTGGCACCTCGTGGATTGGGCCTATTCGATCAGGTTGGAGTCGAACCCGTGACGATCACACGGTGACTAAGACAGAAATAGTTCAGGATAGTTGGAACTCCCAAAGTATAAATTGAAGTAACTTTTATTATTTTTATAAGAAAGAAAAAGAAAAGAATTTCTTTTAGGATATTCATAAATTGCTATTACGCAATTATTTTAGGATTGTTCTTATAAGCCTTTTGTTTTACATGCATTTAGAATCTTTGCTCGTAATGTATATGTTATTAAAGTTTCGTCCCCTGTCGTTGAGACTCACTGAGTACGATGGATGGTACTGACGTTCTCTTTTGGGAACCTACGTTGGTGGCGGTACAATGTAGGAACCGGTTTTGCAGGCGAGCAGGCTACAGTTTAGGACTTCCCTCCCTTCTAGTGCTATTGGTGAGCTCCGCTTTTGTTCGTGAAGTATTCCTTAGAGTCATCTTTATTTAGTTATTTCTTTGTTTACTTGGAGAACTGGCCAGGCAAATCTCATGTCCTGAGCAGTGCGTCAGTTTATCAGTAGAGGCTTCATGACACAGTCTGTGGGTTAAGATTCAGATGTTTTTGATACTTAGTAGTAATTCATTAGTTACTACGAATAAAATTTTGGAGTTGGTTTATTTTAGATATTTAAATTAATTAAAAGTATTTGGTTACAGTAGTGCCTTGTTGCGTACAAAGTTTGAAGTTATAATAGATTTGATAAGTACATATGGTTCGCTCGGTCATGTTTAGTGATCGGGTGCCGGTCCCGACTTATTCAGAAAATGGGTCGTGACAAACTTGGTATTAGAGCCTCAGGTTTATGGAGTCCTAGGGGTCTATGAAGCTGTGTTAGTAGAGTCTTATTTATGGGTATGAAGCGCGCCATACTTATAAACAGGAGGCTACAAGCATTTAGGAAAAGTCTCATTTTTTTCATACTTTAGATCGTGCAGTAGAGCCTACCTCTAGGAAATTATCTAATGTATTCTTTTCTCCAAAACTCGCAGAAATGGCTCGTACTCGCAACTCTAACACCGACACTCAGGATGCTGCTCAAGAAACTATTGCTACCATTGTGGCTCAAGGTAGAACTAAGAAGGCTTCAATTCAGAAAAGGAAGGGCAAATCCACAAAAGGGGTTCAAGTACCCCGGGTTGAACATGAAGAAGGGGCGGAACATGATGATCCAGTACCTCAGGATCCAGTACCGCCCCAACAGCAGCTCCGGCTCAGACAACTATATCTCCATATGTGGGTCAGATGTTTAATGTTGTCAACAGTGCTATGGAGATGTTTAAAGCCTTTATGGCCAACCAGAACGAGAGAAGAGATGAGATTCCACCTCAATCAAATAGACAGAACAATTCTGAGTCCTCAAGAGTGAATGAATTTTTGAAGTTGAGTCCTCCAGTGTTCCATGGTTCTATAGTTGATGAAGATCCAATGTTGTGGCTGGAGGGTGTCAAGAAAGAGCCTCCGAGCGATGAAAGCATATGATGATGAAGTTGTAGAGCTGGCTGCTTACCAGCTTAGAGATGTGGTTGGCGCTTGGTTTGGATGTGGGAAAAGGAAAGAGATAAAGATGATGGTCCGCCTACTTGGGAAGAATTTGAAGAGGCCTTCATGGCTAACTTTATCCCGGAAGAGGATAGGGAAGCTAAGGCTACAGAGTTTGAACAGCTCAAGCAAGGGAATAAAAGTGTGCAAGAGTACTACACGGAATTCATAAGGTTAGCTAAGCATGCTCCTCACATGGTTAAGACAGAAAAAGCAAAGATTCGCAGGTTTGTTGGCGGTTTGGCTTACCACATTAAGGATACGACATCAGCTGCAGCGGTAGGGATGACAGCCTTCTCCTCTGTTGCGGGATTCTCTAAGCACTTAGAAAAAGACAGACAACAAAGGAGAGAAGAAAAGAACATAACAAGAAAGCCTGGACAGCGGGAAAGTTTAACGGTACATCCAGCGGATCTGGAAGGGATTCCTCTAATAAGGAGTCATTAGCACCAGCTCAGTCCAGTCATCAGTCAGGTGGTGGGTCTTCCTTTAGACGTACTCAGAGTTATGGAAACAAGTCTCTCCAGAATCAGAATTTTAGGACATCATCCTCACATAGCCAGAGTCATGCTGAGAAAAATTCACACCAACAAGGTCTTTGTGGAACATGTAAGCGGCAACATTCAGGTTAGTGCAAGCTCGGGTTTCATGGTTGGTATCATTGTGGAGACATTGGTCATATAAAGTCCAACTGCCCAAAGTTGCAACGTAATATCGGTGGTGGATCAACTCGTCCTTCTAGTTCCTCAGCTACTGCAGTTGCACCACCTCAGGCTCGTGGTTCTCATAATCAAACCGGGCATAGTGCAGGCAGAGGTGCAGATCGAGTTACTCAGGGAGGGGGACAACCCTGTTTGTTTGCTACACTTGATCGTTAGATGCAGAGGCATCTGCAGAAGTTATTACAGGTATACTTTTAGTCTGCTCACATAATGCTTATGCCATTATGGATCCAGGTTCAACGTTTTCATATGTGACTCCATACTTTGCAAATAACCTCGAGCTAGAACCTGAACAACTTAGTGAGCCATTCCTAGTATCTACTCCAGTTGGCGAGTCAGTGAAAGTCACAAGAGTTTATAGAGGTTGTATAGTTTCAGTCCAAGGTCGCAACACCAAGGACGATCTTATAGAATTAGAAATGGTGGATTTCGATGTGATCATGGGTATGGATTAGTTGTCTTCCTGCTATGCCATGTTAGATTGTCATGCCAAGATAGCCAGGTTCCAATTTCCAAATGAAGAAGTCTTAGAGTGGAAGGGTAGTTCAGCATCGCTTGTAGGTAAGTTTATTTCTTACCTTAAGGCGCAACGAATGATTGGTAAGGGGTGTCTCGTCTATTTGGCTCACATCATTAATCCAGAATCAGAACTACCAACTCTTCAGTCAGTGCCAGTTGTTAGACAATTTCCAGAAGTTTTCTCAGATGACCTTCCCGGACTTCCTCCTGAAAGAATCATAGACTTTGATATCGATCTCATGCCAGGCACTCAGCCCATATCTATACCTCCTTATAGGATGGCTCCAGCAGAACTTAATGAGTTGAGATAACAGTTGAAAGACCTCCTTGACAAGGGCTTCATCAGGCCGAGTGTTTCACCTTGGGGTGCCCCAGTCCTGTTTGTCAAGAAGAAAGATGGATCTCTCAGAATGTGCGTCGACTATCGGCAGTTGAATAAAGTTACCACTAAGAACAAGTACCCACTACCAAGAATTGATGACTTATTTGATCAATTTCAGGGTGCAAGGTACTTTTCAAAGATAGACTTGAGGTCGGGGTACCATCAGTTGAGAATCAGAGAAGAAGATATATCTAAAACAGCCTTTAGAACTCGCTACGGGCACTATGAATTTCTAGTAATGTCTTTCGGGTTGACAAATGCTCCAGCTGCATTCATGGACCTCATGAACAGAGTTTTCAAGCCATTCCTTGATACCTTTATTATCGTGTTTATAGACGATATTTTGGTATACTCTAAGAGCAAGGAAGATCATGCAGAACACCTCAGGATAGCTTTGCAGACCTTGAAGGAGAATGAGATTTATGCCAAGTTTTCAAAATGTGAGTTCTGGTTGCAGTCAATGGCATTCTTAGGCCACATGGTATCTAGTGAAGGCATAAAAGTGGACCCTCAGAAGACAGAAGCCCAAGAACTGTCCTAGGCCGACAACGCTAACCGAAATCAGGAGTTTCTTGGGGTTAGCTGGCTACTATAGAAGGTTTGTAGAGGGGTTTTTCTCACTTGCAGCTCCATTAACTAAGTTGACCCAGAAAGCAGTTAAGTTCCAGTGGTCAGACGCTTTTGAGCAGAGTTTTCAAGAGTTAAAGAAGAGGTTGACCACTGCACCTGATTAACCTTGCTGACAGGTTCGGGTGGGTTCATAGTGTATTGTGATGCCTCGAGAGTTGGTCTCGGTTGTGTTCTTATGCAAAATGGAAAAGTATTGCTTATGCTTCCATTCAGTTAAAGAATCATGAAAAGAACTACCCCACTCACGACTTGGAGCTTGCAGCAGTGGTGTTTGCATTAAAGATATGGCGATACTACCTTTATGGCGAGCATTCTGAAGTGTTTACAGATCACAAAAGCCTCCAGTACATTTTCAAGCAAAAAGAATTAAATTTGAGGCAGAGAAGGTGGCTCGAGCTATTGAAAGGTTATGACATCAATATCCTTTATCACCCGGGCAAAGCTAATGTGGTAGCAGATGCACTTAGTAGGAAGTCAATGGGTGTCTTGGCCCATCTTGCAGTGCAAAGGCGAACTTTGGGTCGAGAAATTCAAAAATTGAAAAATGATGGAATTAGACTGGATGAGACCGAAGAAGGAGGTATAACTGCTTATGCCTTAGCGCAATCCTCTCTAGTTGCACATGTTAAGGCTAAGCAAGACGAAGATCCGTACTTAGTGAGGCTAAAAGAAGGAGTTAGAAACAAAGAAATCACTGCTTTCACTCTAGGAAGTGACAGAGTTTTGAAGTTGAATGATCGGTTATGTGTGCCTGATGTAGATGGTCTTAGAAAGGCCATAATGGAAGAAGCTCAACGTTCGAGGTACTCTATCCACCCAGGTGCTACCAAAATGTATCATGACTTGAAAGAGTTGTATTGGTGGAAAAACATGAAGAAGCAAGTAGCAGATCATGTGGCTAAATGTTTGAATTGCCAGCAAGTCAAAGCCGAGCATCAGAGGCCTGGTGGCCTAGCTCAAGATATAGAGATACCACAGTGGAAATGGGAGATGATTAATATGGATTTTGTAGTAGGTCTACCTCGCACATACCGTAAGCATGATTCAATTTAGGTTATTGTAGACCGACTGACAAAGTCCGTGCATTTCCTACCAGTAAAGACGACAGATTCCGCAGAGCAATATGCGCAGTTGTACATCAAAAAAATAGTCCGATTGCATGGTACTCCAGTTTCAATCATATCTGACAGAGGCCCTCAGTTCACGGCGCATTTCTGGCAGGCATTTCAGAAAAGATTAGGTAACAAGGTCAATTTGAGCACCAGTTTCCATCCGCAGACCGATGGTCAGGCAGAAAGGACCATTCACACACTCAAAGATATGTTGCGTGCATGTGTTATAGATTTTGGAGGTAATTAGGATGATCACTTGCCACTTATAGAATTTGCTTACAATAACAGCTATCAAGCCAGCATTGGTATGGCTCCTTACGAAGCGTTATATGGGAAAAGATGTAGGTCTCCAGTGGGTTGGTTTGAACCAGCAAAGGTGCCGTTGATTGGTCCAGAGTTTGTTTGTGAGGCATTAGAGAAAGTTCAGCTAATCAGAGAAAGACTAAAAGCGGCTTAGAGTCGTCAAAAGTCTTATTCTGACAAGAGGCCTCGTGAGTTAGAGTTCATGGTTGGTGATAAGGTGTTTTTGAAAGTTTCACCAATGAAAGGAGTTATGAGGTTTGGTAAGAAAGGGAAACTTAGCCCTAGATTTATCGGACCTTATGAAATTCTAGAAAAGAAAGGAAACGTGGCTTATGAGCTAGCGTTGCCCATTGAGTTGTCCTCTGTTCATCCTGTCTTTCATGCGTCTATGTTTAGAAAGTACATTCATGATGAGTCGCATATAATACCTGCCGATACCATAGAAATTAAAGAAGGCTTGACTTATGAAGAGTCACCTTTAGAAATTCTCGATAGGCAATTAAGAAAATTGAGAACAAAAGATTTAGCATCGGTAAAAGTTTTGTGGAGTAATTATGATTCAAAAGAGGCTACGTGGGAGGTCGAGAAAGATATGAGAGAGAAATATCCATATTTATTTGAGGAAAAAGGTATGTGAACCTAGGTTTGGTTTGACGTTTATATTTTATTGGCAGAATAGCCTAAATGGCACTTCTACTTGTCCCCCTTTGTCATCCCGGTCCCGATACTCTACTAAGCTTCATCTAGACACTCGTAATTTTCAAAACACATTACTTTAAACCCCTCTGACCATTGACCAAGCCTATGTGGCAACTTTAGGACTGAGTTGGACAAAATTCGTGAATTTCACGCGCATAACGAGAATTAACATAAAAATTTATACTAAAAAATGATTAAAATAAGAAGAAAGAATAAAAAAAAGTAAAACAAGGGCAAAAAAAAGAAAATATAAAATATCTCTGTT